>NC_134364.1:69385554-69690554 GCF_048569485.1 Anomaloglossus baeobatrachus | reverse complement strand
AACGACGTCGCTAACGAGGCCGGATGTGCGTCACGAATTACGTGACCCCAACGACATCTCGTTAGCGATGTCGTTGCATGTAATTGGGCCTTAAGAGTGTAATGAATGTCATAGATATAGACAGACAAGGGAAAACCAAACCTCTATCACACAGCACACACAGACAAATGTAAAGACAATAAGAGATTCAGGAGGAAACACAAGAGAAGGAAGGAAGCTACAAAACAACAGGGATAAACTCCACAACCGCACCAAGCAATAGGCACAATTTTCACCAGAAAGTGTGGGACACCTCACCTCACAGACCAACATAGAATAAACTATAACTGGCATGGGGGGAAGGTTTCCACCAGCATAAATATCAGGGGAGCAGATGTGATTGGCCTCCCCACAACATGTGATTAAAGGAACCTAACAAGACTAGCAGAGATTAACTCTTGCTCTCCTGCCTATGACTCAGCAGACAACAGGCCAACTCCCGTTTATGCTTATGTTGATCCCAGACACCAGAGAAATCATCAAGCAACTTGTCAGAATCTGCAATGTGAACAGAGCCCAACGTTGCAATGATAGTCGATGAAGTTTGTGCAAACGTCCGTGTGACAGAGAGAAAAAGAAAGAAAGAAAGAAAGAAAGAAAAAGGAAAGAAGGAAGGAAAGAAGGCAGGAAGGAAGGGAGAGGGAGGGAGGGAGGGCTTGAGGAAGGAAGGAAGAAAGGGGGAAAGGGGCAGTAACATAGAGGAGAGGAAGGAAAGGGAAGGAAGGGAGAGGAAGGAAAAGGAGGAGAGGAAGGAAAGGGAAGAAAGGCAGGAAATGAAAGAAAGGAAAGGAAGGAAACTTCTTTCTTTTTTTCTCTCTTTCTCCCTTTCTGTATTCCTTTCTCTCTTTTTTAGTGTTGAGCGAGTTGTTAACTATTCGTAGTCGCTATGCTGGTGTGCCGCCCCCGTGCCAGCAGCCCGTCGCTGATCGGGCCCGGACCATCAGGGGTGGTGGCTTGAGGGTCTCCGGACCCAGGGGTCTCGCGGACATGCCGAATAAATGGGGGGACGTAGATGTACGGGCTAGGCCATAGTAAGTTCGTGACGCCACCCACAGTGTGTGGTGAGGTGGGACACCACTGCTGCTGTTACGGGGCAACCGGGGGAGATGTTGAGCAGCAAGTTGTTAACCCCTCCGTGGGCAGGGATGGTGGCCCCAGGACCCGGTGACTCTGGTGCAGGGGGTGCTGGTGTACTCACTGTTAGTAAAACACACGAGTCTCTGGTAAACCAAGGTGGTGGTGGCCGATGCCGCGGCCAACTGCGTTCTGGTCCCCCACCCGGCTGGTGGTCTCTATCCTTTTCCTGCACTGTTGTGTAAGGTGGACTTTCCCAGTATAAAACTCAGGAGTCCGCTCCCGGCTGGATATGGCCTAAGGAGCCGTGCCCGCAGACGCTGGCCCGTGGGATCTATGGGCCTTGGCGGTGACCTCTTATCCCTAATTGGTGGGCTGTTGTCTTCTATGAGGGACTTTGGGTGGGACAGGACCTCTAGTCCTGGCCTCAATCTGTTAATTAACCAGTTCCACTTGTTTCTGGTTCCTGGCATCAGGGTCTGAGTACCCCCCTTTGTGCTACGGTTTCCAGATCGGTTCCTCATGTTGGTAGCCGTCTTCCCGTCTCCTGCTGACGGAGACCACCGTCTGCCTCCTAGCCAGTGGCACCAGGGCTCCTACCCTGGTACCTGTCAGTCAGCTTCGGGACTGACACACAGACCTGACCTCCACTCCAAACTCAACTCTCCAGCTTAACTGCTGAACTCCTCTTTTTCCCGCCCTGGGCCGTCTAAACCCCTGGGTGGGCGTTTCCCAACCGCCTGGTCACGCCCACTGGTGTGTCTATCTGTCCCTAAGGGGGGGTGACTAGGGTTTTTGGTCGGCTGTATGTCTCCTAATGAGGGAAGGTGTTATGCAGGGGCCTATTTGTGACTACCTGGTTTTGCCAGGGTGTCACACTGTTAGCGAGTACTGTCCGTTAATTGCATATTCGTTACACGTAGTGGCACAATGTAAGTCAATGGGAAATACTCGCTAAGTAGCGAATAACCCAAAAGCCGTACTATTCGCTACTCACGTGAAAAGTACGGCTTTCGGGTTATGTGGCGCCCCTGAGGCCTCCGTCGCCACAGGTCATTGCACCCCATCAGCGGTGTGATGCCCCATTCTGGGAGAGGAAGAGAGTGAACTCCGGTCCCCTGGTAAATCCACACTACACCCATTGTTAGGCACATACTAGGACCAGGGAAAGTGGCAGGCAACCCTTCCATGCTGCATGCTGGGAGGGGCCGTAAGACCCATCCCTGCTCCTATAGGTTACAGCTTAGCAACTGGGAAGTGGGAGGAGCCACAAGAGTGCAGACACAGATAGGAAGGTCTAGTGAAGTCAGTTTACCTCAGAGAGTGAGAGAGTGAGGAGCCAGCATGTAGTTGGAGGAGAAGAACGAGAGAAAGGAGGGAGGAGGAGGCCTGCTGGAGGCAGGCAAGGAGGAGAAAGAAAAGAAAGAAAGAAAGAAGGAAAGAAAGCTCCAAGTCAGACAGGAGCAGAGGAACTGAAGGAGACGCTTCCTGGTGAAGACCCTGGGACCCAGAGGTCCAGGTGACACCACGTAGGAACAGAAGGAGTCGCAGGGCCGCGGGTAGTCCTGGAAGTATCACGAGCAGGCCTAGAGGTACCAAGGAGAGAAGGGCCCTAGAAGTGCCACGGGTAGTTGTAGGCTGCGGTGGCCTGTTCCACAGTAACATCGGTGGAGGGATTAAGCTGCGACAGGGGACGGTCCCTAGAGACTGGAGGAGTGCAAAATCATCTCCAAACAGTAAAAACCGAGGCCCAGGGACGTTGTAAGCTCCCAGGGCCAGAACCCATAGCAGACCTTCAGAAAAGGGGTAATCAGCCGACAGGTGACCCCCCAGCCTGGAGGCTGTAGTGGAGGCCAAGCCAGGTTTATCCTAACAAAGGCAAGGCTAAGGAAGACAGCAGAAGAAAGAGACACTAAAAGAAGGGCACCGGCTTTTACTCTCTGAATCACCCAGAAACGGCGGAGGTCCCTGACAGTGGTCCCAGCAGTCCAAGGGGTCCTACAGAGCTCTGACAAGAACTGTGAGTAAAAGAACTTGAACTGCACCCTTGGAGTGGTCTCTGTTATTACAGCTGCATAGACATTCACAAGCACCAACTGTGCCCCGGGCATTGCTCCACCTGTGGGGAGCAGTACCACCATTGCTGCCATAACATCATCCTGGTGGCCTCACACAGCAGCGGCGGCTTAATAGCCGCATACCACAGGTGGCGTCACGAACACAACCATTAACAAGCAAGCCACATATTCTACTGACACCCACCAGGGCCACGGAGCCGGGCCCAGCCACCACTGACTACCACCGGACTAGTCCGGCCCGGCACCGGGTGTCCCATAGCCCTGGGGTGGGCGAGTCAATTTTGGCGTCACGAACAGGATTTCGTGCCCGGTCTAACCGGGTACTGTGCGCCTGAAGAACCGTGTGACAGACTGTGTACTTTACTGAGAAACCGCCGCCATTAGCGCTGCTGAGAGCGGGAAGAAGGGGGGCGTGTAAGAAGAAAGGGCGCGAAGAGAATCCCCGCCCCCTTGTCCAAGAAAAGCGCGCGAAGCGGTGCCCGCCAGCGAAGGCGGAAGAAGAAGGAGAAATGGCGACTAGACAAGCTGGCCGACTGGCAGAGAGAGTCTAAATGCCAGACCAGCAGATAAAGAAAATGTACCTTATCGCAAGCGGAGTGATGCCGGCCGTGATGGGCTGGGCGCCAGTCTGGCGCCAGTTGCTAGTGCAGCCTCCGGCCCCGCCTCCGAAAAGGAAAAGGGAGCAGCCGAGTGGCGTGGTCGAGCACTCGAGCAGTGTTCCAGGCAGCATTCCCCAGGTCGGAAGCATGACGGAGGAGCTGCAGCAAGGTGCACCAGGGACCGGCAGAGAGGATCGCAAGCTGGACCTGCTCCAGGAAGAAATGAGAGTTCTGGCCCGGAGGCTGAGCAGCATGGAGGTGGAGGCGGACCGGCGGAGAGAGACACCGAGGGTGCCGGAGGATCTGGAACGGTGGATGGATGCCGCGGAGCAAGTGCAGGGTGAGCAACCAGAAACCCCGTCCAGTCCGGACCCAGGGCCCCGCCATGAGCCCCCGCTTAGCCCCTTCACTGACCCCCCGGCCTTCTCGGCCTACCCAGCGGACGCTCGGTGGGGCACCGGAGGCCTGCCTGAGACCCCCGCAGACGGAGCCTGGGGTGGGGTGAACCCTGAACAACTAGTGGGCCCCCTGCCGAGTCCCCCTGTGAGCCTCCTGGGAATGGCATCCCCGGGAGTGAATTGGGACGCAGCGCCCATAGAAACCAGGGGACTGCAGCGGCCGCTGCTCCCCAAGGAAACTCCCCTGGCCAACGAGATGACGTGCCGGAGGCTGGTGGTCGAGTACCAGCGGGAGCGGGAACTCCGGGAGGAGAAACGAAGGGCCCGAGAAGTCGCCAATCTGGCCTCCAAGGAAGAGGTCAGGAAGGCCCTGAAGGGAACCGAGTGCCCAGTAAGACGGGGCACCGTAGTTGATTTCCGGCAGAAAGGCGGCTGGGGCTTCATCCGGGAGCCCGGCCTGGGCAAAGACGTGTTTGTGGCCCGGAGAGACATTGAGGAGCACCTGCCCAGAGGCCACCCAGGGCGCGATGCCAGGCCGGGTGATGTAATGGAGTATACCCGGCTGATGGGGGACCGTGGGTGGTACGCGCTGCACGCGCATATTCTGCGGGAAGAAGCGGCCCCAGAAGAGCCAGAGTGGCGCCGCACAGCACAGGAGCACAGCATCTCTCCAAGCAGCAGCGCCACCTCAAGGCAGACCCAGGCCACAGAACTGAGCAGAGGTCCTGCGACAGCCACTCAGGAGACGCAGACCAGGATCTCCATGGCGTGTGTGATGCAGGGAGCCCGGCCAAAGCAGGGCCCTAGAGACCACAGCAACAGCCCCCTGCAGACAAGCAGCCCTCTGCCGCAACGCCGTACAGCATCTACAAGCAGCCCCACTCCAATCCAGGCTGCAGCACAGCGCAGAAGGTCAGGGACCAGCGCCCAGGGGACCCAGACGATGATCTCGTCGGCGTACCTGCTGCCAGGAGCCATGCCGGAGTGGGACCCTGATATCTACCCTCGTGAGTGAAGATGAAGAGATGCTGAACTGTACATAGCCCCTGTCTGCCCCTCATTCTTTTTGAAGAAGTCCCTTGTGTTTTGCCCCTCATTCTTTTCGAAGATGACACCCTTTCCTGCTGTACTGCCCCTAATGCTTTTTGAAGATGTCACCCCCCATGTTATGTGTTACCGGGCCACTGAACTGGAATGTGGGCCCCGGTGAAAGTGTATGTGTCATGTCATACCAGGCCACTGGACTTAGTGGCTGGTATGTTGTTTATGTGTTCTATGTAACCAGGCCATTGGACTTAATGGCTGGTTGATTTTGTCCCATTATTGTTGATTGAAAGAAACGAACTGCCAGGCTACTGGACTTGTTGTAGCCAGAAATGTAATTAGTTGCACCTGTTGTGCCCCCTACCAGAATTATGGGGGATGTGCCCAAACCGTGCAATGGACTGGAAGTGCACACTTAGAGTTTTTCTTTAGAAGAAGTTGCAACGTTAAAGAAATTGTGCCTCCCATAAAGGGAAGAAATGTTTTATTGTTTTATTACTTTGCATACAAAAATGTTTTGCAGTTTCTCCACATGTTTTTGTTGTTTTTCAGCCCGAGGACGTGCTGGGATTTGCTGTGGGGGAGTGTGGCGCCCCTGAGGCCTCCGTCGCCACAGGTCATTGCACCCCATCAGCGGTGTGATGCCCCATTCTGGGAGAGGAAGAGAGTGAACTCTGGTCCCCTGGTAAATCCACACTACACCCATTGTTAGGCACATACTAGGACCAGGGAAAGTGGCAGGCAACCCTTCCATGCTGCATGCTGGGAGGGGCCGTAAGACCCATCCCTGCTCCTATAGGTTACAGCTTAGCAACTGGGAGGTGGGAGGAGCCACAAGAGTGCAGACACAGATAGGAAGGTCTAGTGAAGTCAGTTTACCTCAGAGAGTGAGAGAGTGAGGAGCCAGCATGTAGTTGGAGGAGAAGAACGAGAGAAAGGAGGGAGGAGGAGGCCTGCTGGAGGCAGGCAAGGAGGAGAAAGAAAAGAAAGAAAGAAAGAAGGAAAGAAAGCTCCAAGTCAGACAGGAGCAGAGGAACTGAAGGAGACGCTTCCTGGTGAAGACCCTGGGACCCAGAGGTCCAGGTGACACCACGTAGGAACAGAAGGAGTCGCAGGGCCGCGGGTAGTCCTGGAAGTATCACGAGCAGGCCTAGAGGTACCAAGGAGAGAAGGGCCCTAGAAGTGCCACGGGTAGTTGTAGGCTGCGGTGGCCTGTTCCACAGTAACATCGGTGGAGGGATTAAGCTGCGACAGGGGACGGTCCCTAGAGACTGGAGGAGTGCAAAATCATCTCCAAACAGTAAAAACCGAGGCCCAGGGACGTTGTAAGCTCCCAGGGCCAGAACCCATAGCAGACCTTCAGAAAAGGGGTAATCAGCCGACAGGTGACCCCCCAGCCTGGAGGCTGTAGTGGAGGCCAAGCCAGGTTTATCCTAACAAAGGCAAGGCTAAGGAAGACAGCAGAAGAAAGAGACACTAAGAGAAGGGCACCGGCTTTTACTCTCTGAATCACCCAGAAACGGCGGAGGTCCCTGACAGTGGTCCCAGCAGTCCAAGGGGTCCTACAGAGGTCTGACAAGAACTGTGAGTAAAAGAACTTGAACTGCACCCTTGGAGTGGTCTCTGTTATTACAGCTGCATAGACATTCACAAGCACCAACTGTGCCCCGGGCATTGCTCCACCTGTGGGGAGCAGTACCACCATTGCTGCCATAACATCATCCCGGTGGCCTCACACAGCAGCGGCGGCTTAATAGCCGCATACCACAGGTGGCGTCACGAACACAACCATTAACAAGCAAGCCACATATTCTACTGACACCCACCAGGGCCACGGAGCCGGGCCCAGCCACCACTGACTACCACCGGACTAGTCCGGCCCGGCACCGGGTGTCCCATAGCCCTGGGGTGGGCGAGTCAGTTACTCGCTATTTAGCAAGTATTTCCCATTGACTTAAATTGTGCCACTACGCGTAACGAATATGCAAGTAGCGGACAGTACTCGCTAACAGCATAGCGAGTATGAATTGTTAACTACTCGTTCAACACTAAAAAAAGAGAGAAAGAAAGAGATAGAGAAAGAGAAAAAGAGAAGAAAAGAGAAAGAGAAAAAGAGAGAAAGAAATATATCAAAAGTAGATAGATGGAGAGAGGGAGGGAGGGATAGATAGATAGATAGAGAGAGAGATAGATAGATAGATAGATAGATAGATAGATAGATAGAAAGATAGATAGATAGAGGGATAGATAGATAGATAGATAGATAGATAGATAGATAGATGGATAGATAGATAGAGGGATAGATAGATAGATAGATAGAGAGAGATAGATGGATAGATAGTATAAATCTGATAAGAAGGCAGGACTCGAGCAGTAATATCGGACACAATGTAGGGACAGGAGTGGTGCTGTTTGGCTGTTTGGGAAGAAGTAGCCACACTTATCTTTCCCTGGACAACTCCTTCCCTTCACCGCCGATATCTCACCCACCCCACGTTTATGATGCCATACAGAACTCATTGTGCTTTTCAGATATTATCACCAACAAGTCTGGGAAATTCTATCACCATTGCAAATCAAAACTGTTGGCGAGATACATTGTGCCCCGAAGGCAATTATGCCCATAGTTTTGAACACTTAGTCATACTTGGCTCATATATTAAAACAAGCAAAGGGGAATTACATCGTCTCATAAGTACTAAATAAGTGAGTCGGTTTGAAATTAGAAACAGAAGAAATTTGCCAAGGCATTTATATAGGGGAGCAACGAAAATGTAACACCAGTGGTTGAACAAGTGAAAATCTCTCCACATTAATACCTTATTAACCCAATACCCAGTGGGCCTGAAAAAAAGGAAGGAACTCCTTCACGACTAACACTAACCTGGTTCCTAAGGGCATCAAAAAGCTCTTATGTCACATAAGAAGACATCAGAATTATAAGTGGCACAGGGTAATTGGAGGACTCAGTTATAGATTGCATGTGGAAGCCCAAAATCTTCCAGTTACCTCTCGAACTTACAGATTTTTATATCAACTCAAGAGCAGAACATCCTCCCTCAAAATTGGGCATTGTCCTATTAAAAAAATTGGTTTGTTTGTCCTCCAACTAAATTTGGAAATTTTTACATTCTAAAATGTCAAAAAAGTTTGACCTTTTAGTAATAATGATACCATTTTTTAGCTAAAGAAATAGTTGAATATTTGTTTTTTTGAAAAAAGGGACAAATTTCCCATCTGGAAAAAATCTGTCAAGAATGAAATTGTCCAGACAAAGCCTGATCACCCATCAAAGTCACTCTTGATCATGAAGGATAAATAAATGTCTGGGATTAAAACCCAGTTCTCCTGACAATTTGTATTAGAACCCAATTCTCCTGACAATACTACCAATGTTCACCTCTGCCGTTGGGCATTTTTATTTGAACCCATTTATCCTAAGAATGGACCCATTGGGCATCGTTGGATATTTTTTATTAGAACCCAGTTCTCCTGAAAATAGATTCATTCATCAACTTTGTCTTAGACATTTTTAATAGAACCTGTTTCTCCTAAGAATGGACCCATTGGTCATCTTGATAATTGAATTTTTTTTTATTAGAACCCAGTTCTCCTGAGAATGGACCCATTGGTCACCTCTGTGGTTGGACATTTTTATTAGAACCTAGTCCTCCTGAGAATGGACTCATTAGTTACCTTTGTTGCAGTACATTTGTATTAGAACCCAGATCTTCTGACAATAGATCCATTGATGACCTCCGTTGTGGGACATTTTTAATTAGAAATCAGTTCTCCTGAGAATAGACCCATTGATCACCTCTGTGGTTGGACATTTTTATTAAAACCTATTTGTCCTAAGAATGGACCCATTAGTCACCTCAGTTGCTGGACATTTTTATTTACAACCCATTTCTCCTAAGAATGGATCTATTGGTCATCTTGGTCATTGGACATTTTTTATTAGAACCCAGTTCTCCTGGGAATAGACTCATTGGTTACCTTTGCTGCAGGACATTTGTATTAGAGCCCAGGTCTCCTGACAATAGATCCATTGATCACCTCTGTGGTTGGACATTTTTATTAGTACCCAGTTCTTCTGAGAATGGACCCATTGGTCACCTCTGTAGTTAGACATTTTTATTAAAACCTATTTTTCCTAAGAATGAACCTATTGGTCACCTTGATAGTTGGACATTTTTTATTAGAACCCAGTTCTCCTGAGAATGGACCCATTGGTCATCTCGGTTGTCGGACATATTTTATTAGAACCTCGTTCTACTGACAATAAACCCATTGGTCATCTCTGTCACGGGACATTTGTCATCTATGGCAGTTCTAAAACACCCTTTCTTTAAGAGAAATTTTTGTCACGTTTATGAGTTGAACACCCATAATATGTCATCATTGCACAGAATGGGTGATCACCACTTATGTTTCATCAAAAACATGTAATATATCAATCTTCATTCTTTATGTTTGAAATGCAAAAAGTCAATTTCTTCCAAATGTGTTTCCCTAGAAAGTTTCCTATCTTAATCTGTATTCCCAAAAGGCTTGATATTAGATCAAACCCCTACCTGCCAACCTGAAATTCTGTAAAAATTTCCAACTCCAAACTCCCCAAATATGGGTCATGTCAACGTCACCCCCTCCCAGTGATGAAATTACGTCTTCTATATCGAGTCTTTCTAATAACTGTGACTTCACCTATAAAACCAATTGCTCACTTTGGCTTGTTTGAGATGCAAATGTGCGGATAATTGGACGTATGTATCAGGGCTTCTCACTAAGCAGCTCTTATCTCCTCTTCGCTGTATAATTTCCATCATTAAATGCCCCTTATTAGCAGCTGTTTATTGAGAGGTATGAAAATCACTCACTCTGAAACTGAGTAAGACCGCCAAACTATATTTAGACTCACATACACCTGAGCAGACGTGATGTATATGACACATGATTCACCTTGATCATTGCTAATGACTCATTATAAGTATGGCCGATAGATAAGATGTAGGTTCTCATAAATGATTCATAGACTTCCCTTCTTGGAGCCTTAGTAGCATTGGCTAAACACTTTTGAGAAACCCCCTTTAGGTTAGTTAGATCAAGAAACATTCTAAGGAAGCACTCAAGAATTTCATCAAGAAAGGTTCTCCTTGACCCAACAATTCAATAAATGGGTTGCCTAATGAAGAGAAGTTACTACTGCATATTTATGAGATGGGTGATAACTTATACATCTGTGGGGGTCTGACCTCTCTGATCACCACCAATGGACAGAAAATGTTCCAGCATTACTTCATTCATCGGGGCAGCCGGAAAAAGCCAAGTACAGAGCTCGTTAGTCCTATAGAGACTGACTTGAGCAGTGGTCAATCATGTACGTTATTGCTGTATTCTACTGGGTATTAAAGTGCCAACCAGTGCAGGTCCCACCAACTGTAATTCCACCGATCTATAAGTTATCACCTATCCTGTGGTTCAGTGATAACTTCTCGTCGCCAGACAACCCTTTTAAGTAAAACATTCAAGTTTGTATTATGATCTTCAGAACATGAGTGTGTTCTAAAAGTGCATCGAGAAGCAAGGCAACGTAAAACATCTCCACCGGGCACTTCGCTTTCCTCCAAGCACCTCTGGTACCATCTTGTCTTCTGTAAGAACAAAATGATCCGAAATTGAAATTTAACTGCTCTATTTCCCTGCAAGATGTTATTGGGTGAGAGTGGGTTGGATGGCCTAAATTAATTTAAAGCGTATGGCCAGCGTAAGTTCATGTTCTTGGCTTTCACCAATCGGTAGTCCTCCATCATGGTGGACAGATTGATAGCATTATGTTGGGAATTATTTCATAACATTGCACCACCCAACTGATTGATTCAGCTGCATGCAGTCAAGCCTGATGGGAGTCAGGGCTGTTCTTCATGTCCTATAAAATATCCCCTTTATTGATCCTTTCATGTTGGTGCTCCATGATACAATCATACCACCTAACAAACATATTTTTACATCAAGCAGCTGTTTAGATGACGCAACCCAATCATACTAGAAAATGTTGCTTTATTTTGTACAGCTGCCTTTTCATAGTGTAGCACCAGCGCTCCATTACCTGCTCTCACCGGCCATCCTCGTTCTGCGTGATCCTCTGCTCTCTCGCATGGCCACCCATGTGTCACATGGTTTTCTGCACTCCCACACAGCTAACCTCATGCTGCCTGATCCTCTGCGCACTCGCATCACCACCCACATGTCGCGTAGTCCTCTGCATTGCCAACCACATTTAGTGTTGGCCCCGGCTTTCCTTCCCCCCTGCGGATACCTACTTGTGTGTTGGCCTTCAGGTTCCACCTAAATCTCAGGTCCTGTGCATGCCGCACAGGGTTTCTTGGCCAGCCTAGGGCACGCATGCATGCTTCCTGACCGTTTTAGAGGTAGCAGGCGGACTTTGCTAAGGTGTCCATAGCCTATCACTGGGAGGCACCAGGTATTTAAAATTCCCTCACCTGATTGCAGGGGCCAGAGCAAGTCATTAGGATTTAATCCTATTATCTGTTTGTTGGTCCAGCCTTTCTACTCTGGTCTGCCAGTACCCAGCACCAGTCCTTCATGTAACCAGCTCTGAGTCAGCTGTGTCCACCTTGTCTGTGTCCCTGGACCTGTCTTGTCTGTTCCTGTCTGTAGCCTGGTACCGGCCTGTACCCTGCACCTGTGTCCATACCCGCCTGCACCTATCATCTTGTCTGACTCAGTCATTCCCACTGCACCTGCCTGATGACCTGTACCCTGATGCCCGATGATCTGTGCCCAGTGATCTGTGCCTGATGACCTATGTCTAATGTTCGATCTAATTCCTGATGTTTGGTACCTGAATTCCGAACCTAATGTATGAAGTACTCAAGCTGCTCCCTGATGACCGGAGTCCCTTCTGATGTCCTGTGAGGAGAACAGAGCCTTCAAGATCCGTTCTCTCCCACTCCAAAATCGGGGTACGAGCGCAATGAGGGGGATAGGACTTCCGCTCAAAATGGTCCAGAAATTCCCAAGCGTGAACCCTGAGAACAAGCTCCCACACTTAGCCATAGTGGGGAACGGGACCCGGCAGATTTCATACTACCGGGATCAACAGAGAAGTAAACTTAGTGCCAGGAGGCAGGTCATGGATCACCAGGCAGCACCATTGGGGACGGGACCCGAACTAAGCTCCCCTCAGCGGCATCCAGAACTTTGGTTTATCCAGTTGTCGGTGTCAGCTTAATGGACTGAGTGAGTACGCAAGTGACCCCTTTGCATCCAACGGCACTCCCCTTCAATCACCGGACCCCGGGGTATTCTTCCTACCCGTGGAGGGTTCTAACACCTGGCTGCCCCATTCCATCACCCCCGGGTACTCCCAACTGCAGGGTTGGTACTCCTAATTACCACATACCACAGGTGGCATCACAAACTCTATAATCCCCCGTAAATATCCCCCTTCATTTGAGTGGCCGCATGACTCCCGGGTCCGGAGACCTTCGAGCCACCGCAGATCCGAGCAGCTCGGCTGCTGGCACGGGGGGCGGCACACCTCAAATTCCTGGCGTCACAAACAGGATACGAGCAGGACCCACTTACCTGGGTGACGTGCGCCTTAGAAGTCGAAACTGGGAGTTAAAAGTCCCGTTTCCCGCCATTTCCGCCATCTTCAGCCAAAACGCCGTCTTCTCCACGAAAGCACGCAAAGCCGAAGCCCTGCCCTTCGTCCTAAGAGTCAGCCCGGAACCAGAAGTTCCCAGAGGGCCACAGCATCGAAGTGAGTGGTGGGCGAAAACCAAGGGGGCGTGACGGCATGTAGCAGCGGAAGAGGAGCAGGGAAGCCAGCACTCTGCCATAACGTTCCTGGACGGCGCAGAGTCAAGATGGCAGAGAGGCGCGGCTACTCGGCAGAGGATACAGCTCCCGGAGCAGCTACATGGATCGAGATGCGGAGGACGGCCGCGGAGGTGCAAACCCGTGAGATTGGAGTCCCACGAGAGGAGCGGGTAAGTGGTTACCCAGTCCCAGTTGATTTCACTAATCTGGCCGATACGGCTGTGGGATCTGAGCCGCCCCTGCTCACAGCAAGTGCTCAGCCGCCGTCGCCTCCGCCCTCTGCCACGGCTAACCCAGAGGCGCTGCCCGCAACACCGGCAGCAGATCCCTCGACCCCTGATGGAAATGACCAGTCCGCGGCCTCTGATCAGATTGACCCGATTACTGTGGACTTGGAACCGGAGGAGATGGAGGAAGGTGATTCAGGTTCCAGTACCCAAGAAGCTGCATGGGTGCCACGTTTTGGAGGAAACGGCTGTCGGATGTCTTTGTCATCACAAGCACTACAGGCGTTAGGGATAATGGAGGTGGAAGCAGAGTCCACTTCGGATGAAGAGATCTCAGTCGATACCATGGATGTGGTTGTACCCATATGTCGTTGCTGTGGTTTACCAGGGCACTTTGCAACAGTGTGCGCAGGAGGTGCCCAACGTTAAAGGGACTGGAACCTGCGAGTTTTAAAGTTTTGTGTGGACTGTCACCTTTGTTGAACGTTCTCCAGTGTTCAGTTCAAATAGAGGAGGCTGTCAGGGACCGGCTAAAGCGTTCCTGATGGAAGGTGACAGGAACGTTCTGCTATAATTAGACTGCGCCCTCCTTGTTGAACCTTTTTCCGCCTTTTGTTCCAGGGAAAAGGCCATCAGGGCCTTGGACGGTGCAGTACTGGTAGACAGCACCAGGAGGCCCCGATGGGGGTTGGCGCAATGGGCAACGGCTACCATGTTGCTCAAAACTTCTACCAGAGTCGTCTTTTGCAACACCCGGGACCTTAACCTGGTCACGGACCCATGAATAGGTATGCAGCGGGTCAGGTTGTTTGGGTGGTGGGTTAACAGGATCCGGGACATTGGGACTGGACTGTCGCAGGAAGAGGCTGCAACAAAGCATGTTGAGCCCCTGCTACTAACGTATCCGGTAATGTTCCAGTGTTGATTTGATGAACTCAAAATACCGTAACGTTTAAGTGCAAAACCTCCCTAATGTGGGATGAACCTTGTAAATAAAAATGTTCTTATTTTCTATTTTGAAGTTTTGAAAAAAAAAATTAACCTCTAATGTCCTGTAGCTCGAGGACGAGCTACGTTTAACCAAGGGGGATGTGACGCCCCTGGACTTTCAGGTCATCACAGGGTATTGCACAATCTGCCCTCCCATGCAATATCCACCTCTTTCTTGGTTTTGGGTTCCTAACTATATGGTGTTGTCTACATCAGCTAATCAAATCCTAGATACACCCTGCACCACACCCACCAAACACACCAGTAGACAGCTTGAGTAGAATAGAGTCACCCACCTGCGGGGGTTGGGGAGAAGAGGTCAGGAGTGTCAGAAGGAGAGAGTTGAGCTTGAGAAGTGAAAGTGAGAGCAGGTCAGGAGCACGGTTCCTGGGAATCTATCTAGGTGGTAGACGGTGGTCTGGGCCTAGAGGAGCTGGACCTCCGATCGCAGGGTTTCGTGGCAAGGGGCACGGATCTGTCGAGGAGGACAGCCGGCGGCCTTGCACCATCACCGGGCTGGGACCAAGGCACGACGGGGGTACGTGGACCCTAGGTCGGGGAGTAGCTTCAGGCAACCCGATAATTTACCCGAGAAGAACGCTCCACCTAGTACCCGCTCCAAAATCGGGGTACTAGCGCAACGAGGGGGATAGGACTTTCCACTCAAAACGGTCCAGAAAATCCCAAGTGTGAACCCTGAGAGCAAGCTCCCACACTTAGCCATAGAGGGGAGCGGGATCCGGCAGGTTTCATACTACCGGGACCAACAGAGAAGTAAACTTAGTGCCAGGAGGCAGGTCACGGATCACCAGGCAGCACCATTGGGGACGGGACCCAAACTAAGCTCCCCTCAGCGGCAGCGGTATCCAGAACTTTGGTTTATCCAATTGTCGGTGTCAGCTTAATGGACTGAGTGAGTATTCAAGTGACCCCTTTGCGTCCAACAGCACTCCCCTTCAATCACCGAGCCCCGGGGTATTCCCCCTACCCATGGAGGGTTCTAACACCTGGCTGCCCCATTCCATCGCCCCTGGGTACTCCCAACTGCAGCGGTGGTACTCCTAATTACCACATACCATGAGTGGCGTTATGAACTCTATAATCCCCTGTAAATATCCCCCTTCATTTTTTGAGTGGCCGCACGACCCCCGGGTCCGGAGACCCTCGAGCCACCGCAGATACGGATCCGAGCAGCTTGCCTGCTGGCACGGGGGCGGCACACTGTCACTTAGCTCCGCTCAGCTGCCATAGTCCCGAGCCTTTCCCTGGGAGTGGCACCTGGCGTCAAATCAGTTGGCACTTAGTCATGCTCCTCCCACATCTGGGTAAGCCCAGGTCCCTTTGTGGACCAGTGGATCAAGTCACACTTGCAGCATCATCACTTTTGAGCAATACACATAGGTTTAGGTGGTTGGTAAGATTTTAAAGGGTTAATTACTTGAGTGCTTTATCTTCAATATGTGACTTTATCCTACTTTACCCTCCTTCATCAGGATCATCACAATTACCTTAAAGTAGGGTAACTCCGAAACACAAAGAATAATCAAATGCGTGACAAATCTTGAGGATAAAGCACTCAAATTAACCTAACTAATTATAGGTTCACCATACCGCACAGGTCAGACCCTATTTGAGCTTTTGTTTTTCCTTCTATCCAACATAGGTTTAGGTGAAATCAAGGTGAACGTTTTAAAAGCTTTGGTCATTGGGGTCAACAGTTTCCCTTTCAGAAATGATTGATAATATGTCCTTCAACAGGTTCTACGTGGAGATACCTGTTCTCATTAAATAGTCAAAGGTAATGGATGGTTACTTATGGGCAGGGGCGGAATGATCGCGGTTGCAGGGACGACGTGTTGGAGCCGGGATGATGGTGAGTACAGTATATACCAGGAGGGGGGCAGTATATACCAGGATGGGCCCAGGAGTAGAACATATATAGCAGGAGGGGGACAATATATACCAGTAGTGGGAAATTATATACCAAAAAGGGGACAGTGTATTCCAGGAGAGGCCCAGGAAAGGAACATATACACTAGGAGGGGGACAGTATGTACCAGAAGGGGGACAGTATATGTGGCACCCCAGGGTTCAGTTGCCACAAATATACCTGTACCTGGGCAGGGAAGGATCTCCACATTAGGTAATCCCACATACAACATTTCCACTCCAAGCCTGGAGGGGGAGCTCTACAAGTCGAGTTCTGGTGAGGTCCCCTTTAAAGCCAGGTTTGGAGGCGGAGTCAGAGAGACAGTTGACAGTTGGAGAAAAGGAGACTGTGCGAGCCAAGAGTGAGGGAAGACATCAAAATGGAGAGGGCAGTGCTTAGCCCGCACAAGTAACTGTGTGACCACCTGAGGGAGGGATCAAGAGTGAGGCAAAAGAGGAGTGACCAAGGAGGTGGAGCCAGATCGGTTCATCCCCAAGGAACAGCGCTGATTATCGGACACCGGCGTCCGAGATTGTGAGGGATCTAATCTGCCCAGCAATAAAGACCGGGGGCCAGGGAGACTGCAGATCTCCTGGCCGCAGCAGCACCTGAAGGCAAAGCCGCTACACAGAGCTTAGGGACCGCAGTGAGTACAGCAGTGCCCCTTAGAGAAGCTCCCGCCGCCTGTCATACAGGTGAAGACAGTGAGAGAGGGACAAGGTATAGCTACAGGCAGCCAAGTACCAAGGAGAAACACAGCGCAGTAGGGAGGCCACACAACTGACCTGGTGCAGAGATCCTGAACTGTTCCCAGATCACCAAAAAATGAAACATCAGAAACTGAACCCATTTTTAATAACACCTGCAAGTAAAACCTGGTCAGAGTTAATGAATTGGTGTGACGCACTTTATTTCTTCATCTGAGGAGCCATAGGCTGCTGCACTAAAGTGACAGTTGAAAAGGCTGTGAGGAAAAACGGCCGCCATATCTGTGTACTACTAAAACTGCCCTGGGGACCCCGCTTCACCTACGGGAAGCGTAAACAACTGGCTGCCTAACCATCACCCCAGAGGTCTGACCTGCAGCCCCAGTAACCATACTGGAACCGTAGGTGGCGTCACGAAATACTTTTATTTATTTATTTATTTCTTTTCTTTATTATTTTATTTTTTTATTATTTTTTTATTTTTATTATTTATTGACTTTCAGCGACCAACAGGGCCACGGAACCGGGCACAGGCCCCTGTGACATAATCCCATTAACCAACACCCGGAACCGAGTACCCCACGGCCCTGGGGCGGGTCATATATCACAGGAGGGAGACAGTATATATCAGGATGGGGGACATATACACCAGAAGGGGGACAAATTTACTAGGATGGGGGACATGCCAGGATGGGGGGCATATATAACAGGATGGGGAACATATATACCAGGATGGGGAACATATATGCCAGATTGGGAACATATATACCAGGATGGGGGACATATATACCAGGATGGGGGACATATATATCAGGATGGGGGACATATATGCCAAGATGGGGAACATATATACCAGGATGGGGAACATACAGTATATACCAGGATAGAGGACATATTTACCAGGAATGAGCGCAGGATGGGGTACATTAGAACAGGATGAGGGATATTAGAACATGATGAGGGACATTACTATCTAATGGGGGGAGAGCAACTCGTATGTCTTTATAGGATTTAGAACACTAAATGTATACATACATACATGCATATGCATCCGACTAATATGCGGGGATGGATGAACCCAGGTCCAAATTTTGCACCGGGGACCATTAACTCTAGCTACGCCACTGCTTATGGGAATATAATATTGAAATTAGCTCTCAGCAGAAGAAAGAAGGTTGGAGGCCACTGCTATGGACCATCCAAACCTTAAAGATCTTCATGCTAAAAAAAAAAGGTCCTTCAGATTAATGGTATTTTTTTTTAACTTGAGGCTCTCCAGAGAGCAGTGTAGCCTCTTGGCGGTGCTATTCAATTGGACTTCCCCTTTAAATACAAAATTCCATAATGTTCGGAGGAAAGTGTCAAGTTGCAAAGAGTTCCACAGTGCGACACGCAGAGAGCGTCTTAGTCTTGCCTTAAGCCATAAAATGTCTTGACTCCCAATAAGACCGGATTTGCGTTTTTCACACGTAATGCATGAAAGATCCCCAGTATTTTATATATCAATAATCTATTCTATTCCCTCGATTGTGTTAATCTTACTAATGACAAATTAGCATTCTCTATGTATACTTCCTAGGTTTACAAATTAACACTACGGCTTTCAGGGGAGTAGGAATCATCCACGCTTGCTAAAGTCTCCGCGGATTGCCTGACACACAGCAGATTTTCAAATTCTCTTTTAAAGCTTTCAGCTTCACTAGAAATAATTTATACATTTGCCTATCGCTCTCTTCTTTTTTTTTTGCCTTGGGTGGGAGAAGGGGTCAAACTGGGGGAACGATAAGTCATTGAAAAACTTTTTAATTTCTGTTTAATTTTTTTTTTTTTTTTTGCTCAATTAACCTCTAGGGTACTAAATAGTAAAGATGATGTTTATCAGAGACGAACGGGGAAAAAAAAAAATCAAAGGCAGCGCAACGTAAAAGCCAGAGGTGCTAGATACACTTACATGACCCAGAAGGATATTTATATGCTGCTCTTCTTTGGAGTGCATTACAGGGAGGGGTCCTGCATACAGAGCAGAGAGCTAGGTACAAACAAGAAACCACAACTGTCGTCTACCTGATGGGAATTCCCCCCATGTCTTCTTCTGTTTTCACATAACATTAGAACAAAACTAGACATTAACGGGGTGTCACGAACCACCGGGGGGGTCACTCAGAAATCCCCCGCGCTGGCTACCAGTACGTCACAATCGGGGGGTAACAAGTGGGGGTCACCCCTCCTTTATACCTCCCGACCGACAGACAGAGCACGTGACGCGCTCTCTAGCGCCCCTCTTATAGTCAGGCCAATTATGGAATTGCCCGACAATAAGCAAGGAGGCCGCTATACTACTTATGCCGATTATTGAAGGGTCCCCAGTGAGAGTAGGGTATATATTCCCCCGACCTCCGCGGGCGGAATATATAAAACCTCCCCGGATCTCACTGGCCTCCCCACAATAATCCTTGGCACAACTCGCTGCCACCAACCGCTTCACGGTAACTATTAGCCGAACACACAGACGTGGGATTCAAGATCGAGATAACAGAACAGCCCAAGATTAATTATATAATTTAATCAGCCTAAAGCCACACTAGAAAATACAATATATACAATAGGGAATCTACAGAATATACATATGTCAGAGTACAGTTACAATCAAAGCATGGGTTACAAACAGGCATACACAGTTCCAGCAGTTACCTTGTGCGTCTGGCCACAGGGGGGCGCTGTAGACCAGGTTTCCAGGAACTCCCACAGATGTTTCTCACACGTGACCCCCAGCGAAAGAACCCTGGAAAATGGCCGAAGTAGGGTTATCAACCTGGGCAAATCCAGGTCCCCTCCTACCTTAGTGACCTCAGAGGGAGCACTGCTCCACCCCTGGCTGGAGTTATGGACAATCCACAACATGGAATATGGGCCATAACTTGGCCTGGGAGCGTCGTAGGCGGACGCCAATGCTCTCATTGTGACAGTTATGAATTTAGCTACAGAATGAGAGGACTCATGACTCGTCTACTAGTTCCACATTGGCTGATATCACGCCTGGGGTATTTCCCAAGCTCCCGCTCCCATAAAAAGGGTGTGCCAGCATCGTCCGCATGCGGAGACACCATTTTTATGGTTGCCATATTTATCGGAAATATGGCTTGCGAGATATGAACCATTTTTTACTGGAGTCGTTCTGTCTGGATACTTCCAAGCTTGCTAATTAGATAGCAGCTCCTACCACAGGGTCACGGCAGGGAGTCATCCTGTGTCCATTGTTCCCACATCACCTAATTTCCATATCATAGGAGATGGCCATGGGATATGACACCTTCACAGATGCTGGACATTGAGGACAAGAAGGGAGGGGGGCACTGCCAGGGAGTGATGAGCGATTATGACTGGAAGTCATAATTCATCTTCATATCCCGGGATTTGCCTCACACCTCCCCCCTTTTGAGGGCGCTAGGGGGCAGCACACTCCGGTGTTCCCCCGTGCGCCCGTCCGCGACCTCTCCTTGTCGGGACAGCCCGTCTGCGTTACCGTGGTCACGGCCCCTTTTGTGGCGAATGGTGAAGTTGTATTGCTGGAGCGCAAGGCTCCATCGCAACAATCGCCCATTCGTCCCAGAGACGGTGTGCAACCAGCTGAGGGGATTGTGGTCCGTCTCCACGATGAAGTGGCGCCCGTATAGATAGGGTTGCAGACGCTGCAGGGCCCACACTATGGCCAGGCACTCCTTCTCCATCGTGGAATAGGCCACTTCCCTTGGTAACAGCTTCCTGCTCAGGTACAAGACTGGGTGCTCTTGGCTCGCAGAGTCCACCTGGCTGAGCACCGCACCGAGGCCGAAGTCACTGGCGTCGGTCTGTACTACAAACGGCCGCGTGAAGTCGGCTGCCTGTAGCACGGGCGGGCTGGACAGGGCGTCCTTTAGGGCCTGGAAGGCTGTCTCGCAGTCCATTGTCCAATCGACTGCAGAGGGCAGCTTCTTCTTGGTGAGGTCCGTCAAGGGCTTTGCCAGGCTACTATAGCGTGGAACAAACCTCCTATAGTACCCGGCGGTCCCTAAGAAGGACATCACCTGCTTCTTGGTCCTGGGGGTGGGCCAGGATGCGATGGCCTCCACTTTCTCAGGCTCGGGCTTCAGTGTTCTCCCGCCTACCCGGTGACCGAGGTACTGGACCTCGCTCATGGCCAGCTGACACTTTCCCGGCTTGATGGTCAAACCTGCCCGGTGGATCCGCCTGAGCACCTGTGCTAGATGCTCTAGGTGGTCCTCCCAGGTGGGACTGAAGACGGCAATATCATCCAGGTACGCGGCCGCGTACCCTTCAAGTCCCTTGAGCAGGGTGTTGACCATCCGCTGGAAAGTGGCAGGGGCATTCCTCATTCCGAATGGCATCACCGTGGACTCGTATAGTCCAAATGGGGTAATAAAGGCAGAGCGTTCCCTGGCCTTGCGAGTCAGGGGGATCTGCCAATATCCCCGGCTCAGGTCCATGATGGTCAGGTACTGAGCCCCGGCCAACTGATCGAGCAGGTCATCGATGCGTGGCATTGGGTACGCATCGGCGACCGTGACAGCATTGAGCCCCCTGTAGTCCACGCAGAACCGAGTGGTTCGGTCCTTCTTAGGGACGAGGACTACAGGCGAGGCCCAAGCGCTGTTGGATGCCTGGATCACCCCCAGCTTCAGCATCTCGTCAATCTCCTGGCGCATGTGTTGCTGCACCTCCAGGGAGACCCGATATGCTGAACGCCGGATCGGGGGATGATCCCCAGTGTCCACGTGATGGACAGCCAAGTCAGTCCTTCCGGGCTGGTTGGTAAACAACCCCCGGAAGGGGAGGAGGGTGGCCCACAGCTGGGACCGTTGGTCCTCCAAGAGCTGGTGGCCAACCTCCACATCCTCAATGGATCCGCCTGCCCTAACCTGGGCTAGCATATCCAAGAGGGTTTCCGCTTCTCCCTCCTCGGGCAGGTTGCACACGGGGAGCGCACACGCCTCCCGCTCATGATGTGCCTTCATCATGTTCACATGGAAGGGCTTCCGCCTTCCACGGGCAGGGTCCAGGGTGACCAGGTACGTCACAGGGTTGAGCTGCTGGTACACGAGGTATGGGCCTTCCCAGGCTGCCTGAAGCTTGTCCTGTGGTACGGGGACCAGTACCCACACCTTTTGACCCACTTGGTAGGTCCTCTCACAAGCGTTCTGGTCGTACCAACGCTTCTGATCGGCCTGGGCTTGAGCCATATTGTCGTGTACCAGTTGCGTCAAGGCCTGCATTTTGTCCCGGAAGCGCATGACATACTCGATAACCGACACTCCAGGGGTGGCCAAATCCCCTTCCCAAGCCTCTTTCACCAGAGCCAGGGGGCCCCGCACACGTCGCCCGTACAGGAGCTCAAACGGTGAGAATCCTGTTGAGGCCTGTGGAACCTCCCGGTAAGCAAATAACAGGTCTGGGAGATACCGCTCCCAGTCACGCCCATGGGAGTCGACCAACATCTTAAGCATCTGCTTTAAGGTGCCATTAAACCGCTCGCACAGGCCATTAGTCTGTGGATGGTACGGGCTGGCCACCAGATGTCGCACCTGGACTTGCTTACAGAGGGCCTCCATCAGCTGGGACATGAATTGGGTCCCCCGGTCAGTGAGCATTTCCTGGGGAAAACCCACTCGGGAGAAAATCTCCAGCAATGCGGTGGCCACCTTGTCAGCCCGAATGGACGACAAGGCCACTGCTTCTGGGTACCGGGTGGCATAGTCCACTACCGTCAGTATGAAGCGTTTCCCGGAGCTGCTGGGGATGGCCAGCGGGCCGACCAGATCCACAGCCACCCTCCTGAAAGGCTCATCGATGATGGGCAGAGATACCAGTGGGGCTTTGGGGCGTGGCCCCGCCTTCCCCACTCTCTGACAGGTTTCACACGAACGGCAGTAGGCAGCCACATCGGCCCCCATTTTTGGCCAGTAGAAATGCTGGTTTAACCTGGCCTTGGTCTTAGCGATCCCTAGGTGTCCGGCCATCGGAATCTCATGTGCGATCCGCAACAACTCTGTCCGGAACGGATAGGGTACCACCAACTGTCGGTCCCTGGGCCACGCCTCCGGTGAACCCTGCTGGACCGTGGCCCGGTTCAGCCGTCCTTGGTCCCAGACCACTCGCTCCGGGTCCGAGTCCGAGGGAGGCTGTGCCGCCTGCTCCTTAAGAGCTTTCAGGCTGTCGTCAGCTTCTAACGCTGCCTGAAACCCCGGACTAGATGTGGCCAGAATCGACGAGACTGTCACATCTTCAGTCAGTACCCCGGGACCTGTGTCCTGGCCTCCACCTGACTCGGCTGCCACTTGGTCAGAAGGGGAAGAGCTATCGGACCTCCGGGAGGCCCCTTGGCTTCCAGCACTCCCACTGCGGGTGACAGCGGCCACAGCCGCTGCGACCGTGGGTCGTGCCTGCTCCTCCTCCGTTCCTGACCAAGTCGCCGGTTCAGGCAGACCGACCTGGCTTCCTGACACCCCGGTTGTGGGGGAACCATGCACCGAGATCTTACCTGGGAGCACTTCCGCTCCTGGACCGGCCCCAATCTCACCTGCCTGTTCCCCTCCTGCAGCAACAGAACCCCGCTGTGAAATCTCTGGGGACCCCACATTTGCTGTGGTAGCCCCCACCCCACACACTGGTCCTCCCCCTGCAGCACCCTGCTCTCTGCTTATCCCTGCAGAGGGCAACAGATCCCAGCTCACAGGCTGATTACTTGTAGAGGCATTGTCACACCTTTCTCTGACCCCCTCCCCTGTCACAGCTGCAGCTGTGTGTGTGTCTATGGTGTCTGTGCAAGCAGAAATATCAGAGTTCACTCCCTCCTCCCTTACATCATTCATAGATAACACATTAACATTGTCCGGAGGCACGTCAGTACTGGCTGAAGGTTCAGCCCTTGGGGGGGGCCCAAACTGGGAGGTTATCTGCCCCAAATCTGTCCCAAGTAGCACGTTTGCGGGGATCCGATCAGTTACCCCCACCTCCCTCACCCCTCGCCCTGCGCCCCAGTCCACATAAATGTCAGCAACAGGCAGCGCCGGGTCAGTGCCTCCAATCCCGGAGACAGCGAGGGTTTTTCCAGGGATCAAGTCTTGGGGGGACACCATCTCAGGCCGCACCAGAGTCACCTCCGAGGCGCTGTCTCGCAGTCCTATGGTCACAGACCGGCCGACGGTGACAGGTTGGAAGCTGTCCAGGGACCTACCACCACCCCCACCCACACAATACACCTTGGGCGGCCCTTGGGATGGGGACGGAGCCGGGGCCTTGGGACGCTGAGGGCACATGGCCTTGAAGTGTCCAGGTAGGTTGCACTGGTGGCACCGTCTTGGCTCTGCCACGGGCCTGGAGAGGGGAGTTGAGGGGGACACCCCCTGCAGTCTAGGGGCAGGTGGGGCAGTCGCAGAGTTCATCTTACCCCCTCTCCAGGTGCTGCTGGTGGCTGCTCTCCTGGCCTCAGGAGCCCGATTGTTGGTGTAGTCATCGGCCAGGGCAGCTGTAGCCGTGGACCCCTTTGGCTTCTGGTCTCGGATGAACTGGCGGAGATCCTCAGGGCAGTTCCACAAGAGTTGCTCCGTGATGACCAAGTCCAGGATCTCTGGTCCGGTGGAAAGCTGCAGGCCTTGGGTCCAGTGGTCGGCAGCTCGGGCAAGTGCCCGCCGGTGGTCAGCCCAGGAGTCCTTTGGTCCCTTCTGCAGGGTCCGGAACTTCTTGCGGTAGGACTCTGGAGTGAGGTTGTACTGTTGGATCAGGGCCCGCTTGATGGTGTCGTAGCCCTGATCTGCCTCAGCAGGCAAGTCCCCAAGGATTTCCAGGGCCTTACCCCTTAAACGGGGGGTCAGGTATTTGGCCCACTGGTCCTTGTCCAGATGGTGCTGCAAGCAAGTCCGTTCAAAAGCAGTCAAGAAAGAGTCCAAGTCTCCATCCTTCTCCAGCACTGGGAAGTCCTCAACACGGACCTTTGGAAGTTTGGTGTCTTGAAGGTCACGTGTGGCTGATGAGGGCCGGAGCTGAGCTAGCTGCAGCTGGTGGTCCCGGTCTGCCTGTTGCCGTCGCTCCGCAGCCTCACGCTCTGCCTGGCGCTCTTCACGCGCTGCCTGCCGCTCTGCCTGCCGCTCCGCAGCCTCACACGCTGCCCTGCGCTCTGCCATGAGTTCCCTGTAGCCCTCCCGGTCTCCAGCCTGGAGAAGGGCCATAGCCATTTGAAGAAGGCTATCCGAGCCTCCCAGGCTCGGTGGAATGGCACGTGGTGATCTGCGGCCCGCTGCGGAGCCTGGTGATTCACTGTCCATTGCAGAGCGGAGGGCTGGCATCTGGCTCGTTGAGGACCCTTGGGTGAGCTGCTCCTCATCTTGTCCAGCAGTGCCAGGTTGTGCAATGTCCTCTGCAGAGCTGTTTTCTGGCGTCGAGCTCCTGGAGGACTCGTGGGCAACCTCCTCATTACTGTCCACAGCACCGTCCTCCCTCTCTTCGGCTCCTGCTTTAGCATTGGCCAGTTGCCTAGCTCTGCTCCTGGTGCCATCAGCCATTCTTGCAGACTTTTGGTCACTGACACAGAACTGACACCTGATGCCTCCACACACCTTACAGTATCTGCACTCTGACACTCTAGTGTTGAGCTAGTCTGAAGACCCCAGCAGCCACAGCTGCTGCAGGCAGTCTTTAGTGTCTGGGAGTATGGGTCTCACACTCACACACACTATTATCTCGATCCCACCGCTATGCCACCAATATGTCACGAACCACCGGGGGGGTCACTCAGAAATCCCCCGCGCTGGCTACCAGTACGTCACAATCGGGGGGTAACAAGTGGGGGTCACCCCTCCTTTATACCTCCCGACCGACAGACAGAGCACGTGACGCGCTCTCTAGCGCCCCTCTTATAGTCAGGCCAATTATGGAATTGCCCGACAATAAGCAAGGAGGCCGCTATACTACTTATGCCGATTATTGAAGGGTCCCCAGTGAGAGTAGGGTATATATTCCCCCGACCTCCGCGGGCGGAATATATAAAACCTCCCCGGATCTCACTGGCCTCCCCACAATAATCCTTGGCACAACTCGCTGCCACCAACCGCTTCACGGTAACTATTAGCCGAACACACAGACGTGGGATTCAAGATCGAGATAACAGAACAGCCCAAGATTAATTATATAATTTAATCAGCCTAAAGCACACTAGAAACTACAATATATACAATAGGGAATCTACAGAATATACATATGTCAGAGTACAGTTACAATCAAAGCATGGGTTACAAACAGGCATACACAGTTCCAGCAGTTACCTTGTGCGTCTGGCCACAGGGGGGCGCTGTAGACCAGGTTTCCAGGAACTCCCACAGATGTTTCTCACACGTGACCCCCAGCGAAAGAACCCTGGAAAATGGCCGAAGTAGGGTTATCAACCTGGGCAAATCCAGGTCCCCTCCTACCTTAGTGACCTCAGAGGGAGCACTGCTCCACCCCTGGCTGGAGTTATGGACAATCCACAACATGGAATATGGGCCATAACTTGGCCTGGGAGCGTCGTAGGCGGACGCCAATGCTCTCATTGTGACAGTTATGAATTTAGCTACAGAATGAGAGGACTCATGACTCGTCTACTAGTTCCACATTGGCTGATATCACGCCTGGGGTATTTCCCAAGCTCCCGCTCCCATAAAAAGGGTGTGCCAGCATCGTCCGCATGCGGAGACACCATTTTTATGGTTGCCATATTTATCGGAAATATGGCTTGCGAGATATGAACCATTTTTTACTGGAGTCGTTCTGTCTGGATACTTCCAAGCTTGCTAATTAGATAGCAGCTCCTACCACAGGGTCACGGCAGGGAGTCATCCTGTGTCCATTGTTCCCACATCACCTAATTTCCATATCATAGGAGATGGCCATGGGATGTGACACCTTCACAGATGCTGGACATTGAGGACAAGAAGGGAGGGGGGCACTGCCAGGGAGTGATGAGCGATTATGACTGGAAGTCATAATTCATCTTCATATCCCGGGATTTGCCTCACACGGGGTTTTTTTTTTAACTTTTTTGTCATTGGATACATTAATTTTTATATAATTTATACTATTATGTGTCATTTTGGGGCTATTTTGACTCCTGAAGTCATTACAAGTCATGTTTCTCCAGAATGGCCAAGTACTTTTTTTGGGAACTACCCTGTTTCCCCAAAAATAAGACCTACCCTGAAAATAAGCCCTAGCATTATTTTACTGGATTTTTGGAGAATGCTTGAAATATAAGCCCTACTTCAAAAATAAGCCCTAGTTACAATTTGGGCAGTCAGGCTGCACAATTCTTCAGGAATCCCATGCTGTTAGGGACCCCAGCAGTTGTATTATGAGGTTAAGATTGTTTAAGGATCTTTGATGACTTCACAGTTTTGTGACCATGATGTAACCAAAGATTTCTTAATTGCAGAAGTCTGGCATTAGGGAGAAGGGAGAGCAAACTGTGTCACTTTACAGGGCTCCATTCTCCCAGGAGCCCCAGTGTTTATGTGGCGCCCTGGACAAGCCAGGACGTCACAGGTACAGCAACAACACACCCCACACCCCGGTTAGGAACACCAGAGTCACACACAAATCCTTGTTGCCTCCCTCCAGGGGCTGATGTCCACACCAGGTGGGGTGGAGCCAGGCGGTTGGCTCCACCCACCGAGGAGTTCACAGTCCTAGAGGCGGGAAAAGGAGAGGAGAACAGTGAGGACAGTGAGAGTGAAGGAGTGAAGTGGTAAAGGAGCAGTCTGACCGTGTCCGGGTACGTGGCCCGGGCACCTACAGCAAGGTTGGCAGACGGCGGTGACCGTCTGCAGGCGAGGCCGATTGACGCACAACCGTAAGGACCGGGGTCGGGCGGTGGCCCGCCGGTACTGGGCCGGGGAGCGAAGAGAAGCCAGCACCATTCGGCAGGGCCTACGGACCCCGACCAGGCTTGGAGTCGCCGTTAAACCGGTCAAATCCGTCAGCGACGGGAACCTCCAGGGTATCCCAGCAGCAAAGACCCAACTGAAGGCAACCGCTCAACCGTGAAGGGAAATACAGCTACCGCCACAGCTAGAGTTCCCAGGGCCAGAGCCTGCGGGCAAAAGGGGCTCCTCTGGCAAATACACCGCTGGGGAGCGGGTCACCAGTGGGAAGCCATCGGGGGCCGATAACGCATCAAAGGTGCAGGGAGAGACAGTCACCGCCAACCTAACGGGAGTGACCATCGCAGCCATCTGTGGGACCCGTCCATCCAGCCGTTTGTTTTACCAGAGACTCCGTGTACGTTACTGGCCATCTGGCACCGCGCTGCCCCGCGACCCTGCACCTCGCCAAGCCCCGCCATCCACCTCCCAGTCACCATCACCGGGCCCCGGGACCACCAAATCCCCCTACCCACGGAGGGGAGAGAAACATCTCGGCTGCTCCCTATCATCGCTCCCGGGATCCCCGTCTAGAGCAGCGGTGGTGTCCCAACCTCACCACAACCGTGGGTGGCATCACGAACCGACTTCCCAAATCCCAAAAACTATTCCCCTTTCACTCACGGGCGAGGAGCGCCGCTCGAGTCCCCGGATCCAGGACCACAGCTCGAGCCACTGCGCAGCAGCAGTGCCGGACCCGAGCGTGGTGAGCGCAGCGGCCCCCCTCCACTGCCCGCAACATTTATATGCTAATTATAAGACTGTTTAAGGACCTTTGTGACATCACATCATGTGATTAAAGGTCTTTTAATTGCAGGAGTCTAAAAGAACTGAAGAAGAGATAGGCTGGTATGCAGAACTGGCATTAGGGAGAAAGGAGAGCAAACTGGGTGATTTCACAGGGCCCCATTCTCCTAGGAGCCACAGTGTTTATATACTGATGATAAGATTGCTTAAGGACCTTTGTGACATAAGATTGTGTGATTAAAGGTCTCTTAATTGCAGAAGTCTAAAAGAACTGAACAGGAGAGAGGCTGGTATGCAGGACTGACTGGGAGAAGGGAAAGCAAACTGGGTGACTTCACACTGCCCCATTCTCCTAGAAGCCACAGTGTTTATATGCTGATGTTAAGATTGCTTAAGGACCTTTGTGACATCACATCATGTGATTAAAGGTCTCTTAATTGCAGGAGTCTAAAAAACTGAACAGGAGACAGGCTGGTATGCAGAAATGGCATTAAGGTGAAGAGAAAGTAAACTGGGTAATTTCACAGGGCCCCATTCTCCTAGGAGCACCAGTGTTTATATGCTCATGATAAGACTGTTTAAGGACCTTTGTGACATTCCATCATGTGAGTAAAGGTCTCTTAATTGCAGGAGTCTAAAGTTGAAGAGAAGACAGGCTGGTGTGTGTGTGTGTGTGTGTGTGTGCGCGTGCGTGCGTGTGTGTGTGTGCCGGCCCCGTGCCTGCAGCCGGTGCTGCTCGGGCCCGGACCTTCCGGTGGGTGGCTCGAGGGTCTCGCGGACACGCCGAATAAAAAGGGGGACGTAGATGTACGGGCTAGGCCGTATTAGGTTCGTGACGCCACCCACGGTGTGTGGTTAGGTGGGACACCACCGCTGCTGTTATGGGGCACCTGGGGGACATGTAGTGGCAGCTGGATGTTAACCCCTCCGTGGGTAGGGATGGTTGCCCCGGGACCCAGTGTCTGGTGCAGGGCATAGTGACAGCAAGGGGATGCTTGAGTACTCACAGTCAATAAATCACACAACTCTCTGGTAAACCAAGGTGCTGGTGTCCGGCGCCGCGGCCGGTTGCATTCGGATCCCCCACCCGGGTTGGTGGTCTCTATCCTTTTCCTCTGCACTGATTTTGTGTAAGATGGACTTCCCAGTCTGGAACTCAGGAGTCCGCTCCCAGCTGGATGTGGCCTAAGGAGCCGTGCCCGCAGATGCTGGCCCGTGGGATCTATGGGCCCTGGCGGTGACCTCTTATCCCTATCAGTGGGCTGTTGTCTTCTATGAGAGACTTTGGGTGGGACAGGGCCACTAGTCCTGGCCTCAATCGGTGAATTAACCAGTCTTGTGGTTCCCGGTCCTGGCTTCAGGGTCCGAGTACCCCCCTTGTGCTACGGTTTCCGGGTCGGGTCCCCTTGTCGGTACCGGCGGGCTACAACCCTGTTCTGGTCCACCTCAGTTCTTCTGAGCTGTCTTCCCGTCTCCTGCTGATGGAGACCTTCGTTTGCCTCCTAGCCAAAGGCACCAGGGCTCCTACCCTGGTACCGTACACTTCAACTTTCTCTGCTGGAGCTACACTTAGCTCCAGCCCACACTCCTCTCCATTTGAACTTCAAACTTAACTAACTGTGTCCATCTTTCCCTAAGGGGGGGTGACTAGAGTTTCAGGTTGGCTGTGTGTTTCCTGTGTGGGGGATAGGTGTTATGCGGGGGCCTATCTGTGACTACCTGGTTTTGCCAGGGCGTCACATTTGTGCATGTATGCGTGTGTGTGTGTGTGTGCGTGTGTGTGTGTGTGTGTAGATATTTAGATGCTTGATAGACACACACAAGGCTTGGAGCATTATGGTGATCTTCCAGAATTTGATATGACTGTATTTGAATAAATGTTAGGTTTTTAAAATAAATGTGGATTGTTGTTGATGGGAAAAAAGAAACATCCCCTGAAAATAAGCCCTAGCGCATCTTTTCAGAGCAACAAATAATGTAAGATCCTGTCTTAAGTTCAGAGAAACATGGTAGCAAGTTAATGAGGAGGGGAGAGCAAGTCACTTTACTTTAGGGCCAGTGAACTGAATGTTTTGATGATGGGAAGCCCACCTATGATGACCAGCTGGGGTCATGGTTTCTATGATGTTATTGATCCAGGTAGATTGCTATAATATCAGTACCAACTAGACATTTCGATGACATCAAAGGAGAATCAACATCTGGATGGTAGACGTTCATTCAAGAACTTTGTGGTCAAGAATGGAAGGATATATTTCGTCAAGTCAAAACTGTCATATATAACCATTTAATGGGTCACCAGAAACTATGTCCAATATTAAGAGTGTGCATAAAGGCGCCTATACACAATAAACTTAATTAGTGCAACATGACAATATTGGCCAACACTTTATTGTCTACCGAGGTCTCCAGTCTCACTCTCGAAAAATGTTGTCGAGAGACATAACCAACCTGTTGGATTTCCAATGAATGACATTCTTTCATTTTCGAAGAAATAAACTGCTGCCATAAGAGTCAGGTTAATGACACTCTCATTGAGAACACTTGGCCGAGCAAAATCACAAAGTGTCACAAAGTGTCATGGCCGAGTGTCATGGCGGCATCACACGCTGTGCAGACTACAGACTTTGACAGTCCTCACTATACTTTCTCTGGTGCTTCTGAGTTACACAGACAGGCTCAGGCATTGACCAGCTGTGTGCTCATTAGCGATTGGACTAGCAGGGGTTAATTTCTGCTAGCCTGCTGGTTACTTTTTTGGATCACATGTTGTGGGAGACCTATGACAGTTACTCCCCACCTTTTTAAAATGGAGGAATTTGTCTTTCCATGCCGACTATATCTATTTGCTAAACCGGTCCGTGTGCTGTTGTGTTCCAGAAACTGGTGATTGGTGTGCTGTGGAATTCTTCCTGTCATCTGGTTATTTCCTCCTTGCTCTTTGTTTTCCTCCTTATCATTTGTTGTCTGATTACTCTGTGTGAGCCTGCTGTCTGATAAAGTTTTGGTTTCCCCTGTTTGTCTATCACTGTTGGTGTTAACACGCTACTGTCCTGGCTCTCCCCCCAGGGGTAGGGTGGGAGGGGGTATAAGATCAGGGCTGGTCTGGAGCAGGGTCAGGCTGGCGACTCAGACATCCTCACCATCAGAGGTAACTCTGAGATAAGGGATAGCCAGGGCACCCCTAGTCTAAGGGCCGCTCTCCCCCATCACTGTGATAGCTAATTGTGTGGCGCCCTGGACAAGCCAGGACGCTACAGGTACTGCAACAACACACCCCACACCCCGGTTAGGCACATCAGTCACACACACAAATCCTTGTTGCCTCCCTCCAGGGGCTGATGTTCACACCAGGTGGGGTGGAGCCAGGCAGTTGGCCCCACCCACCGAGGAGTTCACAGTCCTGGAGGCGGGAAAGGACGGCAATGTAGTTAAGGAGAGTGAAAGTGAAGAAGTGGTAGTTGAGGAGCAAGAGCAGACTGACCGTGTCCGAGTACGTGGCCTGGGCACCTAAGAGCAAGGTTGGCAGACGGTGGTGACCGTCTGCAGGAGAGGCATAAGCATAAGGACCGGGGACGGGCGGTGGCCCGCCGGTACCAAACCGGGGAGCGAAGAGAAGCCAGCACCATTCGGCAGGGCCTACGGACCCCGACCAGGCTTGGAGTCGCCGTTAAACCGGTCAAATCTGTCAGCGATGGGAACGTCCGGGGTTTCCCAGCAGCAAAGACCCGACTGAAGGTAACTGCTCAACCATGAAGGGAAATACAGCTACCACCACAGCTAGAGTTCCCAGGGCCAGAGCCTGCGGGCAAAAAGGGGCTCCTCTGGCAAATACACCACTGGGGAGCGGGTTACCGGTGGGAAGCCATCGGAGCCGAAACACATCACAGGTGCAGGGAGAGGCAGTCACCGGGAGTGACCACCGCAGCCGGCTGCGGGACCCGTCCATCCAGCCGTTTGTTTTACCAGAGACTCCATGTACGTTATTGGCTGAGTGAGTACCACCGTGCCGTCTGGCATCGCGCTGCCCCCGCGACCCTGCACCTCACCAAACCCCGCCATCCACCTTTCAGTCACCATCACCGGGCCCCGGGACCACCAAAATCCCCTACCCAAGGAGGGGAGAGAAACATCTCGGCTGCTCCCTGTCATCGCTCCCGGGATCCCCGTCCAGAGCAGCGGTGGTGTCCCCAACCTCACCACAAACCGTGGGTGGCGTCACGGACCGACTTCCCAAACCCCAAAAACTATTCCCCTTTCACTCACGGGCGAGGAGCGCCGCTCGAGTCCCCGGATCCGACCCACCGCTCGAGCCACTGAGCAGCAGCAGCGCCGGACCCGAGCGTGGTGAGCGCAGCGTCCCCTCCCCGCCCGCGACAATCGTACCTCATGAGAGATAGCTGTCACAAGAATTAGCTTTTGACCGATAACTGTCTAATATGTATAGGGGCTTATGCTTCAGGGGTATTCAAGACTTTCACATCATTTATTCTATCTTACTAGTATTAAATTGCTCTTGAAGCTGGTTTTTGGACACTGTATGGATGTATTACTTGAGCACCATATGGTTGTGTGGTTTTTTTAAGGAGGCCACATACACTAGATGAGTTTGGGGCCAAATCTGCAGGATTGGATTAGACAACCAAAACTATCTCTAAAGAACCCAAACAGACTCTATTAAAAGCCAATGGGGTCCATTAGGCATAAAAAGGATCAGTGTTTCTGTTCCGAACCCAAGCTACAACAACATGTGAACAGAACAACAGCAGGTGGCCATGTTGTGCCATCGTAGTGCCACTGTGTGTATCTCTGCAAAGTACAGATATTTAGTGCAACTATTGTAAGAGGTGGCACCAGTGGCCAAAACTTCTTGCTTTTGTGGGGGATACGTAATATACCTCTTCTCCTGATACAAGGGGTGTAGAGTTGGCCTTCCAGGCGTAATGTTTGGTTGCTGAACACGTTCCGTCATTTCTTTTGTTCTTTTCCTTTGCTGATTTCACATTTTTTTCACTTGAGTGAAACCCAGCTGCAAATGGCAAAATCACTTGTGGAACAAAACAGATTGTGAAGATGCGTGTTTTATATGTAGCGGGAAAAAAAAGTACAACTGACAAATATAAGATTCCGCTTAAAAAAAATCAATCGTCCATTTTACGTCGAAGGCTGAAGAGTCGTGTTTTTTTTGCATTTGGGGTCTTCGAGGCCATGTGACTTCCGAACCATTGTTTTAGGTTTCATCCTCTAAATAAAGAGGGTAAATGGACGCAGTGTTTGTCGTATCAGGACTTGAAAAGGATCGGAGCCGTACTCCAAATCCATCTAATAGATTCGGCACATTAAGCCTTTGGTATAAATTAAAGGTTTTGCGATAGTGAGAGCTAAACTAATGCACATGCTCTTAGAAAGTTCCTTTAATTTCAAGTTTAGATGAAGAAATGTCGCCATAAATCTTGATTTTCAGAAAAGCTCATTGAGTGGCGAGATCTAAGGCCACGGATATGGATACTGGTATGGTACACATGCCATTTAATTTTGGATAACGCACCAGCGGTAATTTACTCTATATGTGCTAGAGGACTTGTCATGACTCCTGTCCAGTATTACACAGATATCACTGACTTGAAGGGGCACCGTGTAATGCTTCATTTCTCCTGAGGTGGCACTGTAGGAAAATAGAACATACAGATCTCTGCTGTTCTCTGGAGACCCCATTAGAGCGAAAAACCATTTTATTGAATAAAAGGCAGACATCAAAATGAACCCTGCCTCCATATAATAAGATGGTAGCTATGCATGTGGCGCCCCTGATGTTCCAGCCACCACACCTCAATTAAGGTGCGGTATTTGCCTCAGGTAAGGAGGGGGTTAATCACCGGTGTTCCACATTCACACTTTACATACCACTTAGGAGCCAGCTCACTGGGGGGCTGTGCTAGGGTAGGCAGGGGGGTTGGCCAGCACGAAGCAGGGACTTTCCCGGTCACTAGGGCAGCTCCCTGGGGGGCGGGTTCCACTTGGGGTAGAAGAAGGAGCATTTCACACAATCACCAGTCAGTCTACCCAGGACATCAGTTCTGGCGACACGACACCACCATCATCTTCTTCCTTTTACTTTCACGGGGCCTGCGGCTTAGGCGGAGCGCTCACCCCGGGTTCCTCACTACTGGAGGGACAACTCTTACAAAGAACATTTTCCAAACACCGGTGGCTTCCTACTTATCCGAGGTCGACGGGGCCCATCACAGCGGTGGCCAGTACTTCAGCGGCAGCAACCGGGTTACTTAAAGAACTGTAAGTAAAGACATCTGGAACCGCAGCAGCCGACTCGAACTCTTATTACCAGCGCCGGCGCCCCGTGCCTCGGCGCCAACGGCCACCATCACTACCGCTACTCCCCTCCTCCTTATCCCAGGGTCCGCTCCACCTGTGGGGAGCGACACCATCTCTGCTGCTACTAACATCCTCCCCAGAGGACAGCGACAACAGCGGCGGCTAATCCCTGACCCGTACCACAGGTGGCATGATGACTGACATTCACCTCCTATCCCCTTCTATTGGTGTACACCACGGGGCATGAAACCGGGCAGGCCACCGTGACATCCCAGACCTTCGCACCGGCCCGGTGACAAGTAACAGGTACGAGACCCGACCTGAACACCCTGCCCCCTGGGTGCTACATGCACACCATTGTGAAGAGCCCAGCTGCCATGACAAAATATTGGCACTATCTAATAATGTCAAATAAGATGCACAAGAGTTGACATAGGCAGCCACCTTCCTCTGTCTAACCACTTAGATGCTGTGGTCACTATTAACCACAGCATTTAAGGGGTTACCAGCTATGATAAGACATGTGGATTATTAGTAGGAGGCCAGTTGCCATGACAAAATATTTACCTCCTCTAATTATGTCAAATAAGATGCTGAAGACTTGACAGAGAGTGTCACCTTCCTCTGTTAAACCACTTAGATGCTGTGGTCACTAATTACCACAGCATCTAAGGGGTTAACAGCTAGGATTAGCCATGGGGACCATTGTTAAGAGCCCAGCTGTCATGACAAAATATTGGCACCATCTAATTATGTCAAATAAGGTACCGAATAGTTGACAAAGGGTGCCAACATCCTCTGTCTAATCACTTAGATGCTATGGTTGCTATTGATCAAAGCATCTAAAAGGTTAACAGCAGTGATCAGCCATGAGGTCAATTTTTAAGGGCCAAGCTGCCATGACAAAAAATTGGTACCATTAAATTTTGGCAAATAACGTGGCGATGAATTGACAGAGGGAGCCCTCTTCCTCTGTCAAACCCCTTAGATGCTATTGACCATAACATCTAAATGGTTAACAGCTAAGATCATACTTATGCTCAAATTCAACTCTTGAGACTGCACCAATCCCAGTATATTACAGTAAATCGATAGGGTACTTAAAAAATGGATCATAGATTATCACTTGTCAACATACACACATTTGATTGATCCGTGTGTAATGCTTCATTTCTCCACGGGAGGCGCTGCAGGGAAATAAAACACTTACTAATAGGTTGGCACATAGATCATTTCTGATTGCTGAATATCCTATTAGAGAGAAATTCCCATTATTGATAGTGAATGGGTGAAAAAATATATTTTTTTCATATACATAAACAAAAAATCCTATTCAGCAACAAACAAGAGGCTTTCTGCTATTTTCCGAAAGCTGAGTCACATTTTTTTCCTTTTACTGTAAACCATACTCCACGCCAAAGCCGAAGCGGATAGCACAATTAGCATAACCCGCAGCCGGTGACACCGATTTGTACACAGGGCCATGTTTTATTTATTTTTAATCAGCCTCGATCAGTAATAAAAATAATCAATAGACTCGCTGCCGGAATGGGGAAAGGCCATTTGGGGGCTCTATATTTTTTTTTATTTTTTTATTTTTTTTTTTGTTTTTTTTTTTTCTGGCCTGTGTTGAGTCAGGGGAAAATAATTTCTAGAACACGGTAGGAATCCATATGGTTGAGATCAAAGGTGTTACTGGGTGCATGATTCTGCTTTATTGCCAGGCACTGCTGTTAATTAGAAAACAAGATCAGAAGCAGTATTAAAATCCAATTAAATTGATATGAACAGATTGCCAAGTGATGTTCACTAATGTATAATTGAGCACCATGCAAATTTCGGTGACTGTCTTTTGTGTTCTTTCCCCCTCACTCTGGAATGAATGATGAAGCTATGTAGTTTTTCGTCGTTGACGAAGATAAACAAGTTAATGCGCTGATCTAGGGGGTATTGCTTGGGTGATTGATGAAAATGAGAACGGAATATTAAAGTGACTTTTTTGCCTATTTTTTTATGTTGATTTTTTTTTTACTTTTTTTATATATTTTTGCAAATTCAAAAACAGTTTAAATTTTACTGTGTTTTTATTTGTTTATTATTTTTTTTCCTTTTTATTGCTAAACAGCATTATAAATAGCTCGTGGCGACGTCGTTAGTGGTTTTGATTTATGCTTATTTTTAGTTTTAATTACAGCTATTTTATTGTTTGCAAGTTTGAGTAAATAATAGGATTGATGCTTTTTTTTCCCAATAAGAGAAGGAAGGCAATAGGCACCATTGGAGTCTGTGGCTCACTATTAGTGTTTCTGCCTTCCATACTATAGGTCCTACAGTAACCCCAAGAGGTAGCAATGGACTCTTTCTACTTCAAGAGTTAAAATTTTGAAACTGGGATGTGGGACTATCACGCTAGGTACAAGGAAGAACCAAAGGAACGGCGAAAGGGAAGAGCTCATCCCATCCATTCCCTATTTAGGACCTAGCTCTAGAGATACCTAGGGTCAGGTATCCGGCTCGGCGCATAGGTGAGGAACCTATCTAGGGTGGTGAGGGACCCCAGGGACCAGGAGTAGGGATACATAGAGTCAGGTATCCTGCTCGGAGCATAGGTGAGGAACCTATCTAGGGTGGTGAGGAACCCCAGGGTCCAGCACTAGGGATACCTAGGGTCAGGTATCCGGCTCGGCGCATAGGTGAGGAACCTATCTAGGGTGGTGAGAGACTCCAGGGACCGGCAGTAGGTTTGCTCAGGGGAAGATGGTGACCCCTGACCAAACCTACTGCTGGCCTTAGCTTCCCTCATCACTCTAGATAGGTTCTACACCTATGCGCCGAGCCGGATACCGGACCCTAGGTAACCCTAGAGCTAGGTCCTAAATAGGGAACGGATGGGATTAGTTCTTCGTCAACCCCAATAAACACTATAGACAACACAAGGAGGACACACAGGGGGAAATGCCTGAACTACTTATCCACAGATGACTCAGGTAGAAGTTAAGCAACGATACCACAGAGGAGTACAAGCCTCCTGCTTGCAACCAAGGCTTGAATTAATTAAATAATATCACCAGCACCAGTCCAAGGAAGGAAGGGGAATGTAAGCCCTAACCTACTGTATCCTCACCTATCCCTTGTAGACTGTGAGCCCTCGCGGGCAGTGACCTCTCTCCTCCTGTACCTGTCTGTGTCTTGTACTGTTTATGATTATTGTACTTGTCCCTATTATGTATACCCCTTTCACATGTAAAGCGCCATGAAATTGATGGCTCTATAATAATAAATAATAATAATAATAAGCACCAAGAGAATACTGATGATCAGCAGCTGGGTGGAAGGCGAGCTCCTGCTGGATCCAAAAGGGGGAGAGATGATTTCAGCAGCAAAGCTACCTATACCAATGAATACTGACAGCAGGAACAATGGAAAGTCAGGGAGCATTCTGTGCAGCCAAACACTGTGAACGTCTATGGCCCGAAACCACATGACTGTCTCTCACCCGTGACACACCCTTGACAGGGACTAGAAGGAATTTTCTCTCGAACAAAAATAATTTTAAAGTGCATTTTAATTAATAGATCTTAGAATAATAATAATAATTTCCACCATTGGATATGTTTAAAAGAAATGTTCCTGTGCTAAGATAATCTTATAAATGTGCCCCTGCTATGTACTGTGTAGTGGTGGGATCATACTACATCTCCTATGCACAGGAGGACGTAAAAAAGTATACAGATATTACAACACAGGATTGCAAATTATTCTTAATGTGAGGTAAACCATTTTCAAAAATCAGGGAAATGTTTTACCTCACAAAAAAAAGCTGTGATCCTATGCTGTAATATCTTTATACTCTTTTGCATCCTCCCCTGCCCAGGAGATGTGGTATGATTAAAACATGTCCCTAGGCAGAGGATGACTTAAAAAAAACTATACAGACAGAATCACAGCTGATTCTTTTTGTGAGGTAAAACATTCCCCCACCTGTTTTTAGGAAATGTTTTACCTCAAAGAAAGAATTATTTGGCTCACTGTTAGGGCTTGTGCGCACTCTGCGTCCTGTCCATTGCAGAAATAAATACATCCTTTGGCAGTTTCTGATTTTGACATTTTTGCTTTTGTCAAAAAAAACGCAAGAAATACGCATGCATTTTGAGTGTGTTTTCTGTGTGTTTTAAACGCTCTTTCCATGCATTTTCCATGCTTAAATTTTGATGCATTTACAAAACTTTGTCAATGGAAAATAAAGTTTCTTCAATCAAACACCATGGGAAAAAAATTAAATTAATTAAACCTCTTGACCTCACTCCCAGGCCCAAATGCATGCTTTTTCGATGGCAAAAAAAGCATGTGGATTGCAACATACAGTGCTGGCCAAAAGTATTGGCACCTTTGCAATTCTGTCAGAGAATACTCAGTTTCTTCTTGAAAATGATTGCAATCACAAATTCTTTGGTATTATTATCTTCATTTAATTTGTCTTCAATGAAAAAACAAAAATTGTCATAAAGCCAAATTGGATATAATTCCACACCAAACATAAAAAAGGGGGTGGACAAAAGTATTGGCACTGTTTGAGAAATCATGTGATGCTTCTCTAAGTTGTGTAACTAACAGGCCCTGTAACTTACCTGTGGCACCTAACAGGTGCTGGCAATAACTAAATCACACTTGCAGCAGGTGACATGGATTAAAGTTGACTCATCCTCTGTCCTGTGTCCTTGTGTGCACCACATTGAGCATGGAGAAAAGAAAGAAGACCAAAGAACTGTCTGAGGACTTGAGAATCCAAATTGTGAGGAAGCATGAGCAATCTCAAGGCTACAAGTCCATCTCCAAAGACCTGAAAGTTCCTGTGTCTATGGTGCGCATTATCATCAAGAAGTGTAAAGCCCATGGCACTGTGGCTAACCTCCCTAGATGTGGAAGGAAAAGAAAAATTGACGAGAGATTTCAACACAAGATTGTGCGAATGGTGGATAAAGAACCTCGACTAACATCCAAACAAATTCAAGCTGCCCTGCAGTCCGAGGGTACAACAGTGCCAACCCGTACTATCCGTCGGCGTCTGAATGAAAAGGGACTGTCTGGTAGGATACCCAGGAAGACCCCACTTCTTACCCCGAGACATAAAAAAGCCAGGCTGGAGTCTGCCAAAACTTACCTGAGAAAGCCTAAAACGTTTTGGAAGAATGTTCTCTGGTCAGATGAGACAAAAGTAGAGCTTTTTGGGAAAAGCCATCAACATAGAGTTTACAGGAAAAAAAAAAAAAGAGGCATTCAAAGAAAAGAACACAGGCCCTACAGTCAAGCATGGCGGAGGTTCCCTGATGTTTTGGGGTTGCTTTGCTGCCTCTGGCACTGGACTGCTTGACCGTGTGCATGGCATTATGAAGTCTGAAGACTACCAACAAATTTTGCAGCATAATGTAGGGCCCAGTGTGAGAAAGCTGGGTCTTCCTCAGAGGTCAAGGGTCTTCCAGCAGGACAATGACCCAAAACACACTTCAAAAAGCACTAGAAAATGGTTTGATAGAAAGCACTGGAGACTACTAAAGTGGCCAGCAATGAGTACAGACCTGAACCCCATAGAACACCTGTGGAGAGATCTCAAAATGACAGTTTGGAGAAGGCGCCCTTCACATCTCAGGGACCTGGAGCAGTTTGCCAAAGGGTACCTTCACACTTAGCGATGCAGCAGCGATCCGACCAGCGATCTGACCTGGTCAGGATCGCTGCTGCATCGCTACATGGTCGCTGGTGAGCTGTCAAACAGGCAGATCTCACCAGCGACCAGTGAACAGCCCCCAGCCAGCAGCGACGTGCAAGCGACGCTGCGCTTGCACGGAGCCGCCGTCTGGAAGCTGCGGAGACTGGTAACTAAGGTAAACATCGGGTATGGTTACCCGATGTTTACATTAGTTACCAGCGAACACCGCTTAGCTGTGTGTGCAGGGAGCAGGGAGCCGCGCACACTGAGCGCTGGCTCCTTGCTCTCCTAGCTGCTGTACACATCGGGTTAATTAACCCGATGTGTAATGCAGCTAAATGTGCAGAGAGCCGGAGCCGGCAGCACAGGCAGCGTGAGAGCTGCGGAGGCTGGTAACTAAGGTAAATATCGGGTAACCACCTTGGTTACCCGATGTTTATCTTGGTTACAAGCTTACCTCAGCTGTCAGACGCCAGCTCCTGCTCTCTGCTCGCTTCATTTGTCGCTCTCTCACTGTCACACACAGCGATCTGTGTGTCACAGCGGGAGAGCGCCTTTGAAGAAAACGAACCAGGGCTGTGTGTAACGAGCAGCGATCTCACAGCAGGGGCCAGATCGCTGCTCAGTGTCACACACAGCGAGATCGCTAATGAGGTCACTGCTGCGTCACAAAAAGCGTGACTCAGCAGCGATCTCGGCAGCGATCTCGCTATGTGTGAAGCACCCCAAAGAAGAATGGCCTAAAATTCCTGCAGAGCATTGTAAGAAACTCATTGATGGTTACCGGAAGCGGTTGTTCGCAGTTATTTTGGCTAAAGGTTGTACAACCAAGTATTAGGCTAAGGGTGCCAATACTTTTGTCTGGCCCATTTTTGGAGTTTTGTGTGAAATGATCAATGATTTGATTTTTGTTTCATTCTCTTTTGTATTTTTCATTGCAAGCAAAATAAATGAAGATAATAATACCAAAGAATTTGTGATTGCAATCATTTTCAAGAAGAAACTGAGTATTATCTGACAGAATTGCAGGGGTGCCAATACTTTTGGCCAGCACTGTAAATGAATGGAAAACACAAAGTTTTGGATTTTGGATGCGTTTATAAAAATCTCATTGACTTCAATGATAGCTAAACTCTGCTAATACGCACAGAAGAATTGATCTGCTGCATTTTTAAACACAGAGATTGTCAAACGTTTGACACTCAAAACGCTGCGTTTAAAAAAGCATCGTGCGCACAGATTTTGCATGATTCTCATAGACTTTGCTTTGAAAGCAAAACTCATGCATTTTGACAATGAGATGCTGCTGCTTAAAACGCTGCAGAAACGCTAGAAAAAATGCAACGTGCGCCCAAGCCCTTAGAGTTTCCGCCTTCCATAATACCGATCTCAAGATTATGTAGCAAAAAGAACTATAAAAAAAAATTGCAAAAAGAAATCACAATTAGGGTATGTGTGCACATTGAGGAAATTTTCTGCTTGGAAAACACATGAGTTTTTGGTGAGTTTTTGTGCCATGCATTTTTTTTAGTGAAATGATTGGCTGGAGGGGTTGAGAAATGCAGAAAAAAACTGCACAAAATCTGCATTCAAAAAAACTCAACATATGCACACACCCTTATAATGAACTAAGCAAAATCAGAGTATAATTTTACATAGAAACATCTAGGAACACGTGTCAGACTGACAGCAGCAGAGATCTTGCAAATAAAGCAAAATGTAAGAATTGCAAAACTTAATTTAGCCTGAAAATAAAAACGTTCTTTAAAGGCATGCAAAGTCTTCAAGCCCCAGAAAGACTAGAATTCCTTTATTGTGTTATCTGCGGCCAGTTGTTAAGCCTCGGCCCAGACGCAGGGAGGTCTCACCCTGAGCGCCCAGATCCGTTCAGTTTTCCATTGAAGACAAGAAGCAACTTGTCCAGCCGCCGCATACATCCCAACCAAGACGTGAACAAGTTAAATAAAGCAGAAAATACCTTCAAATATGTAATCTTACACCGAGGAAGAGATCAAAAGACCATCTATGAAAACAGGGCCCCATCCTATCTGCTGACATAATTATGTCTGGAGTTATAATCCATCTTGAATATCAGTGGCCTCCAAGTTTTGGTTCTACAGTCGTCAGGGTGTGATGGTGGTTGTAATTTAGCCACCGCAAAAACTCCAACAGTTGTAGACCACTGCTGTATATTAGTACCTTCTACCTTTCCCAGAAACTTTGGGAAGGTTCCATAGAAACGAGCTCCAATACATGAGGAAGCGTCAATGAGTCTCTTGGGTCCTACCAAAACCCTCCAGAAATAAGGGTTCTTCTGAACCAGACTTCTGAGGAGGTGCGTTCAGAAAAGTTGAAGTGGGTGAAGATTTGGTTGGTGTAAAAGGGGCCTGGAATGTAAATTGGTCATAGCTAATGGTGGAAATTTCAAGGGCCAAAGTCCCTTAGATGAGAGAAAGTTGACAAGAATGGGAATCGACTATGGACAGGGTCAACTAAGCAATGGCACTATTAATCCTTAATCTCCTGGTTCAAAAATATAACACAACACTATAATGGGACCCAGAGATGAAGGAAAGAAGAAATTATTCAATAAAGGTACAAAGCCATCATACTATGCCTGGACGATGGAATGCCCGGCATGCAGCACAAGACATAGGGTACACCTGTGAAGATGTATATTTAGCCACTGAAGCTAAGGAGAGGAGAGAGGTCACCACCTAACTCACCTGTGACTGATCCCTGAGCTCCCTAATGTCAATAGACGGGTCCATCCCCTGTGTGCGATCACGTGCCTAGGCCCTGGCTAACCGTGAATTTGCCCTGACTAGTGCGCGGGCCAGCAAGACGCTAGTCATTCTAATAATATAAAGGCAACGCGAGGAAGGGGAACAAACAAGGGAAAGCAGAAACTTCAATTCTTCTCCTGAGAGGGACTCCACCAAATCCTGCTGGAAAGAGAACCACAGCTTTCTCCAGAGACAACTCCTTCACAGGTCAGCATAGAATGAACTATAGCCGGCATAGGAAAGAGTAAGGAGTGGGTTTATGTAGCGGAAGGGCATGGCTTCAGCTGAGTATTGCAGCTACAAGTCAGTCTCAGTAGGATAGAAAAGAAACTTTAACCCAAATGGAATTAAATACGTTCCTACTCAGGATAAATGATGAGCGGGTTTTAAAATGGATCTGCAATCAACTAAATGCTGTGGCCTTCTGATCCCAGATACCCCATGGTCAAAGCAGGGTGTGACACACTACTGACTCATCAGCAATTGGTAGGGTGAGAAGACGTGAATATTATAGTTTACTGCTCTTTAAATGCCCTACAAAAGTGCTGACACATGAAAAATAACAGCTGGCTAGCCTCCATTTTTCTAAATTGGCGCAAACCAAATTGTATCAAAAGTGAATTGGATTAATCTAGAATCAATTCCCTGGTTGCAGTACCACATACAGCCTGTAGATAGGAGTGGTGCTGTTTTTGGGGAAAAAAAGAAGCCGATTTTAACTTACTGGACCCAACTCCTTTACTGATTAAGCCTCACATTGGCCATAGGGTTGGTGTGCCTGGCAGTCACACGTCGCAGGGTCTTTCATCCTTGGCTTTGTACTTTCTGTAGAGGAAGAGTTTAATATGCGATGTATCATTAATTGTGTCTTCTCACATTTGGCGCACAGAAGCTTGATAAAATTTCACCTTTTAATGAAATAAATGACTCAATTAACAAGATGAAAAACAGCAGTACAGTGGCAGACCCTCTTGGTGGCATAGAAAAAAAGCATATAAAAGAATTATCCTGGCGGGGTGTTAATACAAGGAACGCCACAATACACAGCAGGCACCGGCATTGACTGACAGGCGTCCTGCATTGCTGACAGATCCATCAGTTTGCTGACCGCTGGCTTGAGTTAACCGCACCACCCTAGGAATAAATTGTTCTGCAAAATGTTGGCGCAGGCAATTTATTCCTGTTAAAGCTGCTACGCTGAGCCTTTGTCTGGCAGTCTGACCTACATGAGCAGCGGGTCGCCGGTTCACAAAATATTGACCTTGGGTGTACAAACACTGTGGGAATCTCAAATAGGCAGCCACGGATCTTGGTAATTATGGGAACGCTGTCAAAGTTCCTAACTTTATCCCATATTATCAGCTCTGGCATGGGGGTACTATTTACACGACACATCTACATTATGTTTATCCACCGCCTACAATTCCATCCATGTATACATTAGTGCATAGTTCATCCTGATCCTCCTGTGACCATTACCGATGAACGAATCTTCATTCGCCCAACTTGCAGAATCAATATGGTACAAAGTGAAATTGATGATTGTCCTTTAATATATTGAGGGTTCTCCACACTCTAAATAAACAGAGGGTTCAAAAATAAAAAATTATTATTTTCAACCATCCTGCCGACGCAGCTCTTGACTTGGTCCTCTACGCGCTTCTGTTCTCTGATCTTCTCATCTTCGATCTCCTCTCTGGGATTGTACCGCCCCCGTGTCAGCGAACGAGACACTCGGATCCAGAACCGCGGTGGCTCGAGGGGTCTCTGGACCCAGAGGGGGGTCGCGCGGACACTCAAAGTGAAAAGGGGGATATGTACAGGGGATTTGGAAGTTTGTGACGCCACCCACGGTGCGTGTTAATTTGGTGTACCACCACTGCAGTTGGGGCGCCCGGTGGCAGTGATATGGCAGCAAGGTGTTTAAGCCCTCTGTGGGTAGGGGGTTGTGGGCCCGGTGGTGAGAGCAAAGGGGTGCCGTTGGGGAGAAAAGGGTTTCTGGGTACTCACTCAGTCCAAGAATACTGACACCGACAGCTTTTAAACCAGAATTCTGAGCACCGCTGCAGCAAGGAGGCAGCACGCTTGGATCTGTGCCCTTAGTGTTGCTTGTTAGCCTGTGACCTTTTCTGTGGCACCTTCTTCACTGTTTGGACCCTATAGTGTGGAACTAATCGGGTCCCGCTCACCCGTATGGCTAACAGAGTGAGCTTGCTCTCAGGGTTCATGCTTGGGATTTGATGGACTGTGTTTTGGGAAAAGTCCTATCCGTTCGTTGCGCTAGTACCCCAATTTTGGAGTGGGTGAGGGATAAATCTTGAAGACTTCACCCCCTTCGGGTAAATTACCAGGACGCTTGAAGCTACTTCCTGGCCTAGGGTCCACGTACCCAGTCGTGCCCTGGCGCCTGCCCGGAGATGGCTCAAGGCCGCTGGCTGCCCTCCCCTTGACACGATCCCCTGCGATCGGGGTTCCAGCTCCTACCAGGCCCAGACCAACGTCTGCCACCTAGTAGTACAGAGGAGCCCTGCTCCAACACGGTGACCTCTCCCTCTGAGAGTCGCCACACTACCCTCCTACTCCTTCCACTCCTTTTTCACTTCTCCTGTCACTTTTCACTTTCCCCTACAAACCCCCCAAGTGGGCGGCCCTATTCCCTTCAGGCCCCCCAATGGTGTGTCTGGTGGGTGTGGTGCAAAGTGTTCCTAGGGTTTTGACTGGCTCTGATCTTAGCAACACCAAAGAACAGGGATCCGTAACCAAGGAGGATGCGGATACTGTGCAAAAGGGCAGATTGCACAATACCCTGTGACAACCTGATAGGCCAGGGCGTCACAGGATTTTCCAGCTCTCATGATATATTCTCCGCAAGTCGTGAGCTACAGCACTAGAAGATCTCAGACAGAAGATCAAAGATTAGAAGAGTTACAAAATTTACATTGACCATTGGGAGCAAGGAATGGTTTCGTAGATCATGTGCTTGCCCTCAGTTAGATGACAAGCTTATAACATGGTGGGGAAATACTTGGTTTCCCACCAGACATGAGTCAGATCATAGCCCACTGACCAAAGTTCATACGCAGAAGGTGTATGCTATCTACAATCCCCTTGCAGTTTCATATAGTCCAAGGAGGGTCTTTATCCCCCTCGTCTCTTACCATCATATCTGTAAAATAAAAGACCGCAATGGAGAAAATGACTCATCTGTGGACTGATATAAGACTTTGGCTAGTCATTCGTTTATGACTTGTTTGGTCTACAGATTCAGTTTTCTTCTATACATCCCATCCTCTATCGATTTAGGTGTGACTTTTAGGGTACGAAAAAGAAAACTAGGTCATCTGAGGGATAGAAGATTTTATTCATCAAGGAGGATGAATGTAAAACCTTAAATGAACCATAAAAAATTGGACTGTCAAATATTTTTTTTAATAATGCAATATTTGAATACTTGAATATCGGAACAATTAAATTTTTGAAAAAATAAAAAAAACAAGATTAATAGTAAAAATTAAAAAGAGAAGAAGTTAGAAAATAGTTTGCAATTCAGATTCATCACATCTACCGAATCTGCCCATGAAATCGATTTGTGCAAATCAAAAATTCTTCAAAGTCTCATCTTTGTATGATATTATTCTCCTTCCTTACATCTAATCTACTTTTCTTTTGCATCACTATCATGGGTGTTTCACAGGTGACAGACAGCCCTGTGGTGACCGGCTATAGAAGGTCGCAGTGTTTGGCTGCGCAAAATGCTCCCTGACCTTCTATCATTTATGATTGGTATTCATCCCTTTCCCTTTAGGACCCTGTGGCATTCTTCAGCTGTTCATTAGTACTTCCCTTGTCTTCATATACCTTCACTTCCTATTATTCGGTGCTGGTGACATTTCATACATCTTCATCAATTCTTCAAGTGCAAGCAGGCGGCTTGCATACATCTGGAGAAACTTGGTGGTTGATGCAGTCCCTGTCCCAGAGTCAACTGGAGATAAGTTTTTTGTTTTTTTCCTTATTTGTTATCCCTGTGTGTCTTTTAGTGAAGTAGTGGGGTTGACTAAGCGCTTGTCCCATCCAGTCCCTACCTAGGACCCAGATCAGAGTCAGACTAGGGTAAGGTATCCAGCTCGACGCATAAGTGCAGAATCTATCTAGGGTGGTGAGGGAACCTAGTGCCCAGCAGTAGGCTTGGTCAGAGGTCACAATCTCCCCCTTCACTAGACACAGGGTTTCCCTTCCCTATCGCCGTTTGCTTGGTACTTCCCCATACCTAGCAAAAAAAGGTCTGGCACTCCTATCGAAATAGTATTAAATATATTTTATTGATTATGTAGCTAGGTGTCGTTTATACTCAGACCTTCATCAGACCTAGGTATCAAAAAGCAAATGTGGCATATACAAATTCAAGAATTAGGACCAGGTGTAGATATGAGCCATACAAGCTGTGTGGAAGTACTGATTCTGGCGGTACACCTGCTGTGTCACCTCATGTTATGTGGCGTGCTTGCCGTCTGGGCAACCTCAGTTTTCCATTTTTGGTGGAGTGACGTATATTCTACCCAGATTATATCCCCATACCTAGTGTTACAGTCACCCAGTTTAGCCAGTGTTTTACGGCTTTCTCTCCTAATCTCCATGGCTGATCTGTAAACGTTGACGTCCTTTTACTATGGCTGCTGCATTCCTTGTCTCTGCTTTTATACAGGCTTTGATTAAGTCTCTATAACATGTCGTGGTAAGTGTAAGGCATTTTGGGGAAGCAAGCTAAAGCTATGGGATATTTCTTTAGCTGATGCAAATTTTTCAATTTCAGCGGGTTCAGCGAATTCCTAAATATTCTACATGGATTCCATTTGCATCTAATCTTAAAAAAAAAAATTAAAGAAATAAAAAAAGTACAAAAATATGTTTTAAAAAGTCTAAAAAAGTTAAACTGATATTTTTGAATCCGGTTTTGAGAACTGAAATAATAAGCTTCACTGCACTAATGTTTTATTATTCCCGATTCAGCTTAATATGTTGACTTCATATACAATCATTGGATAACAATTATCGGATATATCTGGCCTGACACCAGGGAACATCTTGTGTTGAGAATGTGTGGAATATGACTTTGATATACAGAGAAGTGCAGTCATATATATATAGATATATAGATAGATAAGCACAATTCTGGTTTCTTAGGAGACATGTCAAATTTTATATCTATTTATAGGAAAATGACAGATGTCTCAAGAACGAAAAATTCCAAAAAGAAATAAAAAAAAGTCATTTAGAAAAATACCCAACTAAAATGCAGGTAAATGCTTATTAGAGGGGGAAAAGGAGAATTCATGATGATGATGAATGTAAATTAATGAAAATTAAATTTGGAAGTGAATGAGATATTAACCCTTTATGATCATCCGGGATAATGATATACGGGGAGGAGGATTGAGCTGAGAATTTATAAGATGTAGATTTTCCTGCTATGTATCAAGAGGGTGACAAGTAGAATTGATTGCCTATGGCAAAAGATTAAATTAGGATAAACTCGCCCCAAATCTCTCCAGTATTAAACTTCAATATTAATGCTGAGACAAATATTTAGTTGTCATGGCATATAGAAAAATGATGCGGCAAGTTATAGTTTGAGAAATGGCTTCTTAATTGTACAGTCTGTGCAGGGACCGGCTACGGACTGTGTGACAGGAGTGCTAATTATCCACGGGGCAGGTGGGACCAGGGCGTAAAGATAGTCGGGCTAATCTGTCAATCACAAGCTGAAGAAGTACAGCAGCAGCTGGGAATCTTTTCTTTTTTACTTAATTTTTAATTTTTTTCACTTTGTAATTTATCACTTTACATTAAATTAGTACAAAATAATTAGAATTCATTACAGTTTTAATCTTTATTTATATACATATATATATATATATATATATATATATATATATATATATATATATATATATATATATATATATATATATATATATATATACACATATACCATATACACAGTACAGACCAAACGTTTGGACACACCTTCTCATTCAAAGAGTTTTCTTTATTTTCATGACTCTGAAAATTGTAGATTCACATTGAAGGCATCGAAACTATGAATTAAAACTTGTGGAATGAAATACTTAAAAAATGGGAAACTACTGAATATGTCTTATATTCTAGGTTCTTCAAAGTAGCCACCTTTTGCTTTGATTACTGCTTTGCACACTCTTGGCATTCTCTTGATGAGCTTCAAGAGGTAGTCACCGGAAATGGTCTTCCAACAGTCTTGAAGGAGTTCCCAGAGATGCTTAGCACTTGTTGGCCATTTTCCCTTCACTCTGCGGTCCAGCTCACCCCAAACCATCTCGATTGGGTTCAGGTCTGGTGACTGTGGAGGCCAGGTCATCTGGCGTAGCACCCCATCACTCTCCTTCTTAGTCAAATAGCCCTTACACAGCCTGGAGGTATATTTGGGGTCATTGTCCTGTTGAAAAATAAATGATGGTCCTAGTAAACGCAAACCGGATGGAATAGCATGCCACTGCAAGATGCTGTGGTAGCCATGCTGGTTCAGTATGCCTTCAATCTATATATATAATTGCCTTATTCTGTCTGTCTGTCTGTCTGTCTTGCTCTAAAATTGTGTCACCGTGACAGTGTCGTTAGAGTGACAACTGTCGGATTGGCTGCAGGGCTCATCCTGGCCCCGCCCCCCCCCACGGATTGGCCGCTCGCCTCGGTCTGGCCCCGCCCCCGCATGGATTAGCCGCTCACCCCGGCCCTCCGCACGCATCGCCCGCTCCAGCGTACACTGGCTCCCAGTACGCATACGCTGCGGTCAATAATGAAGTGTCATGCAGCGGTGAAAGAGTTAAAGACACTGCAAGACACTTCATTATAGGCAGCGGGCACCCCCAGAAGAGAGAAGACAGAAGAAAGAAGACCCCATAGTCATACTCACCAGACGCCGACCGGGAGCAGGTGAGCGCATCAAGGTCCTGCAGCGGCGGAACACATACACACGAGCACACATAAGAACAGACACACACACACATCAGATCACACTCACTCTCACACACACCTCACACACACATCAGATCGCATCCACACACAACATCATCCAGTGATATCGCTTGCTTCTCGGCGGCGATACTGTGCGTGCAGTGACCTTCCAGGACCTGCCGGAGAATCACATGGCCGGAAGCATGTGGTATCTCCGGATGTTGTGAGTGTGTGAGCGGGTATGTGCGATATTGTCAGTGTGTGTGTGCGTGTATGTGATCTGATGTGTGTGTGTGCATGTATGCAATCGGATGTGTGCGTGTGTTCTGATGTGTGAGTGTATGCGATCGGATCTGTGAGTGTCAGCAGAAGGCAGAGGAGCACGGCGTGCAGCACAGCTGCTGGGACCGCCCACCGGAGGGCACAGGGAGAAGTGGGGTGTGAGTGTATGCGATCAGATGTGTGCGTGTATACTGTCTGATGTGTGACTGTGGAACATGATGGGGAGTGCGCTGCATGGGGGATGGAGCACGATGGGGGGTGCGCAGCATGGGGGATGGAGCACGATGGGGAGTGCGCAGCATGGGGGATGGAGCACGATGGAGAGTGAGCAGCATGGGGGATGGAGCACGGTGGGGAGTGCGCAGCATGGGGGATGGCGCACGATGGGGGGTGCGCAGCATGGGGGGTGCACAGCATGGGGGATGGAGCACGATGGGTGGTGTGCAGCATGGGGGATGGAGCACGATGGGGGGTGCGCAGCATGGGTGATGGAGCACGATGGGGAGTGCGCAGCATGGGGGATGGAGCACGATGGGGAGTGCGCAGCATGGGGGATGGAGCACGATGGGGAGTGAGCAGCATGGGGGATGGAGCACGGTGGGGAGTGCGCAGCATGGGGGATGGCGCACGATGGGGGGTGCGCAGCATGGGGGGTGCACAGCATGGGGGATGGAGCACGATGGGTGGTGTGCAGCATGGGGGATGGAGCACGATGGGGGGTGCGCAGCATGGGTGATGGAGCACGATGGGGAGTGCGCAGCATGGGGGATGGAGCACGATGGTGGAGTGCGCAGCATGGGAATGGAGCACAAGGGGGAGTGCGCAGCATGGGGGATGGAGCACGATGGGGAGTGCGCAGCATGGGGGATGGAGCACGATGGGGAGTGCGCAGCATGGGGGATGGAGCATCATGGGGAGTGCACAGCATGGGGGATGGAGCACGATGGGGAGTGCGCAGCATGGGGGATAGAGCACAATGGGGAGTGCGTAGCATGGGGGATGGAGCACGATGGGGGGTGCACACCTCCCCCCAAAACACACACACAGTGCCACACGCGCACCGCACAACACACCACACACACACTTGGAACCACAAACACCTCCCTACACAGACACCCACACACAGACAACGCCGCACACACACAACACCCAACACACAAACACCGCGGCATACACAAATATACGCACATACCGCACAACACACACACTGCACAAAACATACCTCCCCCCAAAACACACACATGCACTCCACACCCACACAAACCGCGCAACACACACAGCACCACACACACAGAATGCTGCAGACACACAGCGCTCCACAAACAACGCAACACACACAACGCAACACACAATCAACACCGCTCTCACCCCCCCCACCCAGACAACACCCAGAATATTTACAGTGCCCTACACAAACACTGGCAACTACACACAACATCGATATATATAACAAAAAACATACATTAACTACACAATAAATTCTAGAATACCCGATGCGTTAGAATCGGGCCACCTTCTAGTTTTGAATAAATCCCCAAAAGTGTCACCAGCAAAGTACCCCCACACCATCACACCTCCTCCTCCATGCTTCACGGTGGAAACCAGCCATGTAGAGTCCATCGGTTCACCTTTTCTACAAAGACACGGTGGTTGGATCCAAAGATCTCAAATTTGGACTCTTCAGACCAAAGCACAGATTTCCACTGGTCTAATGTCCATTCCTTGTGTTGTTTAGCCCAAACAAGTCTCTTCTGCTTGTTGCCTGTCCTTAGCAGTGGTTTCCTAGCAGCTATTTTACCATGAAGGCCTGCTGCACAAAGTCTCCTCTTAACAGTTGTTCTAGAGATGAGAAGGTGTGTCCAAACTTTTGGTCGGTACTGTATATCTACTGTTCAAAAAAATAACGGGAACACTTAAAACAATAAAATGGTATTTTAGTGTTCCCTTTATTTTTTGAGCAGTATAGATATATATTTTTTTACAGCAATTTTTTAGGATATCCTACTAACATCATAAAAGAAAAAACTTTTTTTAATTAAAAAAAATTAGATAAATTTATTTTTTCCTAAACTGACCAAAGAAAATCTTGAATTAAATTAATTTGGACAAAACTAACTAGTTTTCCCTTTGCCCTATTTTTATTTTTTGTATGATTATCCATAGGTACAGATTCATGGTGAGTAGAGATGATGAATCTCCCGGAATTCATTTTGAGCAGATTTGATAGAATAAAATCTCTTAGGCCTCTCAAGATTTTAAATATATAATAAAGAAAAGGCAACAAAGGGGGAATAATAACAAAATATTATACTCATCTGTCCTAAGCCTCTCACCGATCCTGCTGCTGTAGATCTTCACATGGCCCTCCACTCACTTTGGGATCATACCCTATGAAGTACCCAGCAAAATGTTGGCCTGGATCTGGCCTGAATATTTTCAGATTCTGGCAAATCCAAATCACCCTCCATTTCTCTCACCTGGTAATTATCTGTTCAGCAAACTCCTCTTTGATTCTCTATTAATCTGCATTTACTTTCTAGCTCAGACCTGCTGATTAACCTTTCATCTGCTGTAAGCATAATGAACTGTTTTCTAGTGCAGTGCACATTACAAATGCTGATGCAACCGTATGTATCTTTTTTCCAAGCAAGTTGTCACGATTCCTCTGTGCAGAACATCTTTCACTCTAGGAGATGCTCTGCTGTGTTTTCCTGGGCTACTGGCTGGCAGGTGGATTGATATCACAGGCCTCCATGCTGGTTCTGGGAGGTGCCTGTTCCTCAGGTTTTCCATATTCTGGGTAATTGCTTTGCTTGTTTAGTGAGCATGCTCTACCTGAACCTTCCCAGTCGTACATTCTGTTTCTGCTGTTGTGCTGTTGGCCTGAGTTCCTGCCTGTGTTCTGATCTTGGTTTCCTGACCCTGGACTGTTGTTTGACTCCTCTTTGCCCGCTTCCTGTTTCTGTCGTGACCCCCCAGCTTTTGACCTCGGACCATTACCTGACCACATCTCAGTGTACTGCCTGAATACATTACATGCCTTCCCGGAATTCTGACCCTTGGATTGTGACCTGACTAGGCCTCTATGTACTCCCTGTGTCCATACATGTCCTCCTGTTACCAGACCCCGGCTTTCCTGACTACTCTACCGTTTGTACTACCCGTTGGTAGTGATTAGCATCACAGAAGTATTCAGCTTGCCTTTTCAACAGTGCTGCCTATGACTAAACATTTGTTTAGCCCTTCATCTGCTGTAAGCATAGTGAAGTGTTCTCTGGTGCAGTTCACATTACAAATTCTGCTGCAACAGTATATATCTCATTTCCAAGCAAGTATTGTATGCCTTTTCAATACTGCTGCCCAATGACTAAACATTTGTTTAGCCCTTCAACAAACTTTTCTCTGGTATTGTCCACACTACAAACCATTCATCTGCAGTAAGCATAACCTATATACTCTAATACTGTTCACACTACAAACACTGCTGCAACAGTGTGCATATTCTATACAAGTATTTAGTTTGCATGTTCATAATTGCTGCCTGTGTCTGTGCCAAGGACCATCTGTCTTTCGATAGCATACAAATCTGTGTTTAACCATTTATTTGCTCAGGTCCTGGACTGTCTGTACATCTTCCGTTCATGTTCATGTCTACTCTCCTGGCTCTGTCTCCTAGTGTTTTCTGCTCCACTTGTCTTCCTGCTCTCTCAGTTTTTGCTAACTCATGTACTATCCAGTTGTCGTGCGGTGTTCAGCGTTTCACTCTTTGGGTGTCATGGCTGCGTCTAAGTCAGTTTACACTTAGTTGCGCAGCCGGTCATGGGCGTCGGCTGGTTCTGGCTTTACTGCTCTCCAGTTCAGCAGGAGTTAATTCCTGCTAACTTGTGATTATCTGCCGGCAGCTCAGGCTGCTGATCACCAGCTGCCTTCACCCTTTATTACGCTCTGGATACTGGGGCTGAGTGCCGGATATTGCTTAGCTCCTTGGTTCCTGTGGTTATCCTGTTAAATGGTGATCTACAAGTTGCAGTTTCGCATGGTGTGTGAGTCCTCCAGTTTTGCATTAATTTCTTACCCCTTTTGCTTTGCTCCCCTCTTCACATACTGTCCCCCCTGTTTAAGTGCAGTGTGTGCGAGTTTTCCTTTACTCTTCTCTGTACCTATTTGTGAGGGGGGGGGTTTCTGGGTTCCCGGCTCGCTCTTAGGGTGGGGGAGAATAGCATCAGGGTTCAGACAGGAGATAGGGTCATGCTGTGGGCTCGAACCTGGTACAATCAAGCCTACTTAAAATAAAATAAATCTTTATTTTTATATAGCGCTAACATATTCCGCAGCGCTTTACATACATAAGGAACACTGTCCCCATTGGGGCTCACAATCTAACTTCCCTATCTGTATGTTTTTTGGAGTGTGGGAGGAAACCGGAGTACCCGGAGGAAGCGCATGCAAACACGGGGAGAATATACAAACTCCTTGCAGATGTTGTCCTTTGTGGAATTGGAACCCAGGACCCCAGCACTGCAAGGCTGCAGTGCTAACCACTGAGCCACTGTGCCACCCGTGCCTACCTTCAAGATAAGGGACAGCACAGGAGACCCAACCTTAGGGTCAGCCTAGGAGCTCCTTTTACATCTGTACATATCCCGTGACACCAGTAAGTCCTGCCCGCTGTGCTACCTTTTCTGGTCTGTGTTGCTTAGTGCGACATATGGATCAGAGAATCACCCTCACCAGGTGAACCCTTAAAAATTCCTCAAGAAAAAGGGTTGCACACTTATTTTTACTCCACACACCTAAAAAAAAATATAGGTCATGGGTAACCAGAATGTGCTCCGAACTGTATTTTTTTCATTGTCATTAATGGGTACACAAACCATGTCTACTATCTCCTCTGACACATTGTTGTCACCTATAAAAAAGCCCCAAAACAAATAACCTTGGAAAACTGAATCACCACGGGATAAAGTGCAGAGAAATGTCTCAGACCTTTGTCGTCTGCATTCCCTGAAAAACTTCCATTAATTCATTATGGAGGAGAATAAAAAATGGATAAGACAAGTTAACTGTCTAGAGATTTTTTTTAATTTTTTTTTCTTCCTCCCAGAACCACAGTTCTTCACAAGGACTTGAGTCTACAGGGAAAAAAAACAAGGATGTAGTCACCGAGACAGGCCTGCTAAGGCAGAGTCTTTCTCTAGCTTCTGTTCCACACAGCTTGAGGCAAAGAACGTTGTATAGGCCTTGACCCACTAAGGTCATCATTTGTGAAGAATTCTGAGGCCTGACATCTGGTGCTGGCTTTGAGTAAAATCTCCAGGCCTTGACAGCCAAAACAGAGGCCTGTATAAAATAATCCCTCAGCAAGGATCCTAGACTTCAGTGAAAAGGCTAAATGGTCTTCTTTTTGTCTGAGTGTCCAAGCTTTATATTCTCGCCTCCTCGTGTAGTGTAGAGTTCATGAAAAAAGCCATTCCCACAATGTAGACGCAGCTTACATTCTCACCAAGGAGCGCTATCTCTCTATCACCTGCGGACCTCAGATCCATGATTTCTTGATTTATTTATTTTTTTTCAAAGAACGACAGGCCGAAAGTTCTGCTACGTGGAACGACACTTTTTTGTTCATTTTTCAGTCGAATGGAAAGTGTAATTCATATCAAAACGATATTAATCCATCACGTTACTTGTCCCTATTGGTTGTGAAGACTAAAAAAATATAGACAATACATTGAGTATTTGGTCAGTTTTTAACCTCAGAATTTGTAAGGCCATATGCACACGTTGGGTATTTGGTGAGTTTTTTACCTCAGTATTAAGTCCATGTGCACACGTTGAGTATTTGGTGAGTTTTTTACCTCAGTATTAAGGTGCGCTCACACGAACGTATGACTCGCACGATTATCATATTGCATCACCCGACACGGCTGGCTTCTCTCCTGACAGGAGCGGGTCTGTATTTCTAGTCAGCTGAAACGCTCCTGTCTAGAGAGTGTGCGGCCATACCGGGTGATGCTGATGCGAGACTCAGGCCTTAAGGCCATGTGCACACATTGAGTATTTGGGGAGTTATTTACCTCAGAATTTGTAAAACAAACCAGGAGTGGAACAATCAAACAATCAGATGAAAAGTATAATAGAATCACGTCACCACTTCTGGATTTATCACCCACTCATGGTTTTGGCTACAAATACTGAGGTAAAAATCTCACCAAATACGCAACATGTGCAAGTGGCCTTAAGGCCCCTTTCACACGTCAGTGATTCTGGTACGTTTGTGCTTTTTTTAAAACGTACCAGAATCACTGACATACGCAGACCCATTATAATGAATGGGTCTGCTCACACGTCAGTGATTTTTCACTGCACGTGTCTCCGTGCGGCGTACCCACGTGTGCGTGATTGCACGGAGACATGTCAATTTTTTTCTGGCATCACTGATGTTCCACGGACCACGCAGTGGTGTGGTCCGGGGAACACGTGCCAGAAAAAAACGTGCTTTTAAAATAAAAATCATTTTTACTCACCCGGCGTCCAGCGATGTCCTCTGCAGCCCGTTCTCCCTGCTGCTTCTGAGCTGGCTCATTATTGTCGCGCATATTCATTATGCGCGACACAGCCGACCCGGAAGCAACTGCTGCGGGGGTCAGCGCCGGCCGGATGCTGCACCGCGGGAGCGATCAGCACCATGGACAGCGGGAGTGGGCGCAGGTGAGTTGTTTTCTAAGTGCAATCACGGGCCACGGAGAACGGAGCCCGGATTGCACTTAGACAACCCACGTGTGCCGTGAATCACGGCACACGCAGGGACATGTGCGTGTTTTACACGCCAGTGAAAAACGTCACTGTTTTTCACTGACGTGTGAAACGGGCCTAAAACTGAGGTAATACCGAATACCGAATACTCAACTTATGCATATGACCTTAAGGCTAGGCACTCACTTTGCGTTCACCTACTTGCAGTTCAAGAAGCACATTTTTCCCCTAATTGATTTGACCAAAGTTGCCTTTTTCATTATTTTAGCACTGAAAACGCATGCGTTTTTACCGCGTTTTGGATGCGTTTTCAGCGCTTTCTACCTGCGTTTTGATAGATGCGTTTTGTACATCAAGACAATGCTAAATAAAGTTTAAATATTCAAACTTATTGAAAAAATTGGAAAAAAAGGATCAAATCTATATTAATAGGAAAAAACATGAACATTGATTAAATTAATGATTTTATAGCGGTAATCTGATATTTTATGGATAAATAGCAATAATTTATTGAATTTCTTATGTTTAATTGTTGGACTATGTGTGTGTGTGTAAAGGGACATATGACATCATTTTTTTGATGTCCAAAAAGCATGTTTTCTGCACTGATAAAGCAGGTAAAACGCAGGAATTTGCAGGATTCTTGGTTTTTGCCATTTCTCATTGACTTCAATGTTAGCAAAACGCACCTAAAATGGCAAAAACAACTGACATACTCCTTCTTTGAATGCATGTTTTTTGCCACAAAATATGCAAATTAAACGCAGCGTTTATAAACACAAAGTGCGGTCTAGAAATCCCCATTTTCCATAGACTTTGCTGTGAAATCAAAACGCATGCCTTTTGGCATGAAAAAGGTGCTTCTCAAAACGGACCTAAAAAGCAGTGGAAACGCAGATAAAAATGCAAAGTGCGTGCCTAGCCTACAGAAAATATGCGTTTTGGACTTTAAAAACGCATGCTTTTTGGACATCAAAATAATGATATCATGTGTCCCTTTACACACACACATAGTCCGACAAATAAAAATTAGAAATGTATTAAATTATTGCTATTTATCCATAAAATATCAGATTACCGCTATAAATTCATTAATTTAATCTATTTTCATGTTTTTTTCTAGAAATATAGATTTGATCCTTTTTTTCCAATTTTTTCAATTAGTTTGAATATTTAAACTTTATTTAGCAGTGTCTTGATGTACAAAACGCATCTATCAAAACACAGGTGGAAACGCAGGTAAAAAGCGCTGAAAACGCATCCAAAACGCATTAAAAACGCATGCGTTTTCAGCGCTAAATTACTGAAAAAGGCAACTTTGGTCAAATCAATTATGGGAAAAATGTGCTTCTTGAACTGCAAGTAGGTGAATGCAAAGTGAATGCCTAGCCTAATACTGAGGTAAAAAACTCACCAAATACGCAACATGTGCACATGGCCTTAATAGTGAGGTAAAAAAAAAACAACTCACCAAATGCTCAACGTGTACACATGGCCTTAATACTGAGGTATAAAACTGGCCAAATACTCAACATGTGCACATGGCAGTAATACTGAGGTAAAAAAAACCCTCACCAAATACTCAACGTGTACACATGGCCTTAATACTGAGGTATAAAACTGGCCAAATACTCAACATGTGCACATGGCAGTAATACTGAGGTAAAAAAAAAACCTCACCAAATACTCAACGTGTGTACATAGCCTTAATACTGTGGTAACAAATTTACCAAATACTCAACGTGTGCACATGGCAGTAAGGGTATGTGCGCACGTTGCTTTTTACCTGCTTTTTACCTGCTTTTTTGCTGCTTTTTCTTCTCCGCTGTTTAATGCCAAAATGGATGTGTTCTTCTATTCAAGCAAAGTCTATGGGAATTTGGGTTTCTTGTTCACACTATGTTGTTCAAAATGCTGCCTTTTTGTGGCAGAATTTTGGTCAAAAAATCAGCTTTTCAAAGAAGCAACATGTCAATTGTTTTTGCCATTTGGGTTTTGCACTGCAAAGCTGAGTTTTTGACCAAAGTTCTGCCACAAAAAGGCAGCATTTTGAACAACATAGTGTGAACAAGAAACCCAAATTCCCATAGACTTTGCTTGAATAGAAGAACACATCCATTTTGGCATTAAACAGCGGAGAAGAAAAAGCAGCAAAAAAGCAGGTAAAAAGCAGGTAAAAAGCAACGTGCGCACATACCCTAATACTGAGGTAAAAAAACTCAACAAATACCCAATGCTTGCACATGGCCTTAATACTGAGGTAAAAAACTCACTGAATACTCAACACGTGCACATGGTCTTAGGGGTGCGCTCACAAGAGATGTATGACTCTCACGAGTATCGGATCGCATAACCTAGCACGGCCAGCTTCTCTCCTGACAGGAGCGGGTTGGCTGCATGTATGCATGCGGCCATGCCGGGTGATGTGTTGCAAGACTCATGTGAGTTTTACAGCTCTTGTGAGTGCACCCTAATACTGAGGTAAAAAACTCGCAAAATACTCAACGTGTACACATGGCCTTAATACTGAGGTAAAAACTCACCAAATATGCAATGCGTGCACATGGCCTTAATATTGAGGTAAAAAAACTCACCAAATACGCAACGTTTGCACATGGCATAAAGTTAATTGCCCCCACGTTATCTTCATAATTTTTTTCCTTTCTTTTCTATTTGTTCCCACAATATAATGACGTTTCTGTACAGTCACTCTAATTTTTAAAGCCCCTGAACAGGGTCCAAAAGTTTATCCTGTTGATTTTAGATTTTTATGATGTAATAAATTTACATTTATTTAAAGGTGATTTCTCATTTTTCGTTTTCATTTTTTTCCTTCTTTTTTTTGCTTGACTAATAACTTTCTTATTTTTCCATCAATATAGCCATTTGGGGGCTTGTGTTTTCTGCGACGAGTTGTACTTTTTAACAACACTAATCATTCTGTCACATATTAAACTGGAAAATGGCGGAAAAAAGAATCCCAGTGCGGTGAAATTGCAAAAAAAAGTGCAATTTCAATACTTTTTCTTTTATTTTGTTGGGTTTTTTTATTTGCCATGCTCACTATATGGTAAAACCAACCTGCCATTATGATTCTCCAGGTAAGTATGAGTTTGATGATACCAAACATGTATAGGATTTTTATATTTAAGTGGTGAAAAAAAAAAATCAGAAATTTGTAAGAAAAAAAAAAAAGAATTGCGCTTTTGTCGCCATTTTCCGAGACCCATAGCATTCTCATTTTGCAGGATCTAGGGCTCAGTGATGGCTTGTTTTTTACATCCACAGCTGGTGTTTTTAATTATACCATTTTTGGGTAGATGTGACATTTTGATCGCCTGTTATTGCATTTTTTTATTATTGTTTTATTTTCAATGGGGCAAAAGGGGATGATTTGAACTTTTGTGTGGTTTTTTTATTGTTTTATTTTCAATTAACTTTTGTGGGTTTTTTAGCTTTTGCATAATATGTAAAAAAAAAATGTTTAAATCCTTATACTCATCTGACCACTCACCTCTCCAACCACTCAACTCCTCACCGTCACCCATCTGGCCCTCGTTGCATCTCCAGATCACTGGCTTCTCATACTGTCGGGACTTCATGTTCTGATGAGGCCCAGGAGGGTTCTGCGCAAGCAACTCAGAACCGCATCGCGCCTCATAAGATGTAATGAGGACCGGACTGATGATGGTGAGGCGTGGAGAGGTCAGCGGTGAGGTGCGCATAACTGTTTTTTATCCTTTTAATGGCCCTTTACGGTAAAATAGTGGCCAATATTTTACCAAATCTGCATGGCAAATGCAAATTTTTGTAAAATCCTAGTAGTATTCAATTCCATTTGAATTTATTTGATCATCACTACAAACATACTTAAAGGGGTTCTCTAGTTTTAACGTTTGATAACGCCAGTGATCCTCAAGGGGAGTCTTACCACTCCGTCTGGTCACAGCAAAAGTCCTGTTGGTAAAATATTAACAGTCCAACTTCTGGGACTTTTTTTTTTTTACATAATCGCATGTACATGGGGCTGAAAATCAATTTTTCAATTGGTTTTCATTAGAAATGTTGCATTGTTTGCCTTCTATAGCCAATTGCAGGCTGCACAATGAGTTAACTGAGAATCCATCAGTGAGTAACTCTTTTATTTGTCTATTTCAGGGCTCCTCCCAGCTGATTTATGACCACAAACCACATCAAAGTTGGATGCACAGGGAAATGAAGAGCCTGTTAAAGGCAAATGGTGCAAAATTACAGATTTTGCATTGGTACCACCAAATTATATAGGTTTTGATGTCATCTTCTTCAAAAATGACTGACGTCGAGTCTTCAAAAACGATGGACGGAGAGTATGAAACACCTATAAATCGGTGTAAATCCACTCATAACATGTCCATTAAACAGAATCAGAAATCATGGTTGTTTCTCCAGATAAACACTGTACTCGGTGATTATTCATTAGCCGGATAATGAGCAATTACATATTCATGTGCTCTTTACTTTCTATGCATATCATTAAGAGTTATTAAAATGACAAATGTTTCATTATTTGGCAAAAGAGAAGCTTTTCTTGTGCTCATCGCTGAGAACCCGGCAGAAGCCGAACGACCGGCGGAGTCTGGGATGATGTCACTAAGTGATGCTATTTGTGTCTATGATAATGGAATCCCCCGCAGCAGACAGGAGAGGGGTCAGAGGTCTTCTGATAAGCCCCTTAACATTGGAAGACCGTTTAGGAAGGCAGACACTATTATGATTGAGGCGGACAAGCTTGTTTATAAGGCATTGTGTAGGATTGTCAATAACGCTTTCTACTAATTCAACAGTCATTGTGCGCTCCTTGTATATAACCAATTACGCATATGAATATTAACTATGTTTGTTGACTAGCCCTTTAAATAGACTCATTTAAATGGTTTATGCGCTGAGAGATTTAATCAAAAGTATCTGCATGCCTGCTCCCTTAAAAAACTGAAAAAACATATTTAAAGGGGACCTTAAAGGGGATTGTTTACATTTAAACTGTGAACATTCTGTAGTTTCCACTGATTGTGGAACAGTTATTCTGTTTCTTCTGTGCCCCTCCATTCTAAAGTTATATCTCTTGGGAATTTAAAGGGGACCTTAAAGGGGATTGTTTTCATTTAAACTATGAACGTCCTCTAGTTTCTACTGTTCTACTGTTTCTGGAATAGTTATTCTTTTTCTTCTGTGCCCCTCCATTCTAAAGTTATGCCCCCCCCAATAATTTAAAGGGGACCTTAAATGGGATTGTTTTTTATTTAAACTGTGAACATCCTCTAGTTTCCACTGTTCCACTGATTGTGGAATAGTTATTATTTTTATTTCTGTGCCCCTCCATTCTAATGTTATGGTCCTTGGTAATTTAAAGGGGACCTTAAAGTGGATTTGTGTCACCCACCTGTAGCGTTCGCCTCAGGGACGTCACTCCACCTTCTGGGATGCCACAGGGGCTCCACTTGATTACCGCTGGCAACAGGTATGTCTGATTATTTACATCGGAGTCACGACGCCACTCTCGGTTTGCGGTCAGGGTTATGGGTGACCGCCACTGCAGTTTAACGAGCGTCTGGGGCTGATGGAATCTGCAGTCGGGTGGTGTGGCCTCCCGAGAGTGAGGCTGGACCCAGGTGCTCGGGTGTATGTGCGTAGGACTACAGGTCGAAGAATAACTCAGTCTCGTCCCGAAGTGTCTTGCAACTGGTTTTTACTCACTTTCAAGCGCTTCAAGTGGTACCTGGGTGATGCTGAGATACACCAAAAGAGAGCCAGGTATCCTCAGGCTGGTATAAGGGTAGCTGCTGACTCGCCTTCCTAGCTCTTCTTGTTTCGGACAACCCCTGACTTAAAGTACCGTGGGATTCATCCAGGGAAGTCGCAACTGCCTTTTCTTCCCTTTCTGGTCCGTTTGCTGGCAGCAAGGACCAAAGTGGATAGCTCAGGCTCAATCCTCCTTATGGGCCCCTTCGTTGCTGCTGATGCTTGGACTCTCTTTTGGCTAGTGTGGAACTTGTCCACCCCACCGGCAGGTTTAGCAGACCACTAAATAGATGTCTGGCTCTAGGAACCTGTTCCCCGTGCGTGCCTAGCCCTCCAGAAGTCTCCGTACATGACCAGCTGACTTCCTCAGCGTCTTTCTGTCCAACTTCTGGTGACCGTTCTCCCCCGCCAACAGCCACTACACGTGCAGGGTCTGACTAGCGTGTCCTCTCTCCTGCATCTCCACTTAAGACTCAGCTTGCTCCTCTCCTACTCCCTTTTCGTCTGCCACTGCCACCTTAGCTTCCAGCCCCTCCCCAGCATCCTTAACTGAGATGTGGAGGCCACGCCCCCTCTTGGGTCTGCCCAAGGATCCCCTCTAGTGTGTGTGAGAGACCTGGTTGCTACGGTATGTGTCTGTGCGTACACACCCTATTCCAGCCTTCAGGATTACCTGTTTGCACTCACCCAGCATGGGTGCAGTACTCAGTGGTGCCTGACCAGGTCAGGGGCGCCACAGATTGTTTTCATTTAAACTGTTAAGGCCCCGTTACATGCTACGATTTATCTGACGATCTCAGTAGTGATGTGACACGCCGAGATCGTTGTTACGATTTGCCGAGATCGCACATAGGTCGTTTAGTAGCGGTCACACATACACATCTCACAAATCGTTCAGCGATATATTGTTTGACCAAGACGGTCGTGTGGATGTTGTTCGTCGTTGGCAGGGTGTCAAACGTAGCAATATGTCTGTTGCGTTCCAAACAACGAACAATATTTTGAAACTGAACGACGTGTCAATGATAAATGATTTACAACCTATTTGCGATCGTTCGGAGTCGCACGTAGGTGTCACACGCAACGACGTCGCTAACGATGACGGAAGTGTGTCACGGAAACCGTGACCCCGATGACATATCGTCAGGTAAATCGTAGCGTGTAACGGGGCCTATAACATCCTTTAATTTCTACTATTCCAGTGATTGGGGATTCTTTTTCTTCTGTGCCCCTCCATTTTAAAGTTATGCCGCTCGGTAATTTAAAAGGGACTTTAAAGGGGATTGTTTTCATTTAAACTGGGGACGTCTTCTAGTTCCTACTGTTCCACTTATTGCGCAATAGTTATTCTTTTTCTTCTGTGCCCCTCCATTCTAAAGTTATGCCCTCCCCAGTAATTTAAAGGGGACCTTCAAGGGGATTGTTTTCATCTAAACTGTGAACGTCCTCTGGTTTTTACTGCTCCACTGATTCTAGAATAGCTATTCTTTCTTCTTTTGTGTCGATCCATTGTAAAGTTATGCCCCCTGTAATTTCTCTTGAGCCAACATGGCGTGTACTACAGAACTTCTGCCATTTTTCTTATGACTCTGCTCAATCAGAAGACCGCCACGCCCACAGAAACGTTCTGTGTGATATCCCCAGTTAGTAAAAAGGAATGTTTTCTTCTTGAAGCATAACTTTGGAATAAATGGGCGCAGAAGAAAATGAAAAACTGTTCCAGAATCGACAGAGTAGCAGCCATTGGAAGAGGTGCTCAGTTTGAGCTAAAAAAAAATGCATTGAAAAGTTGTCTATAGCTTTGCATCATGGGATGAACATAAAGCATGGAAACAGTGTTAGCTGAGGAAAAAAATTACAAAAGTAGCACTGAAAAGGTATATCCATACACGGAACATTGTTTCAATTTTTTTTCATCATTTTGTTTTATATATACCACATTGTTATTGATATAAAAAGGTACCAATTGGTCAACCCCAAAGACATTATCTAAAAAAAAAAGACAGATTCAGAATAAAAACATACAAATTAAAAAAAGCTAAATAAAAAGTCCTTAAAACCAAAGTGGATGGGCTTCATCACCACTGGGTCCCATCTATTGTCAAGCTCAATTTACAAGCGGAAAATATAAGGTATTAGATTCCTAAGGGCCCATGGAGCGAAGGGTATCACTATCCCTTAGTCAGTTTTAACATTATTAAAGGCTTCTCAGAAAAAATAACCCTTGCCCTTAAGCCAATATCAGGTGCCATTAAGGGGGACCTCTTGCCAGCGGGTTTTGGAGAAGATAGGAGCTCAAAAAGCACTAGATCTAACTAACACAGTCCAAGTATATCATGGCTATAGTACTAGATAGTAAAGGGCCGACCATTTCACTGTCCAGTAGGCCCAGATACCTTATTGTCCACCCCTTAGTTGGCACCACATTTAAGCCTTATGTCTAATATATACATATATTGTGTATATATAAAAATAAATATGTTTGAGTATCAAAAAAATCCAAACATAAGCTTTCTAAGAAGGCAACGTCTGGTCTATGTCGGGCCATTTAACACCTGGAAAAAACAATAGCAGTCAATGAACGGGCGGATTCGAGCACGTGGAATACGTTTGCATACGTTTGATTATAATTTGCACGTTTATGATCTGCGTCCATCTTTCTTTTTCCTTAAATCCTATTAGAGAAAATAAATCTGAACTTGCATACCTAGAAATATTACTTGTTTTTTGTACACTTTTAGGCTATGTTCACACTAGAAAAATGATTTTTCTTAAGAAATTTCTTAAGAGTGAAGGATTAATGCACCTGCGTTAAAAAACGCACCAAAAACGCACCTGCGTTTTTGCCGCGTTTTCGGTGCGTTTTTGGTGCGTTTTCGGTGCGTTTTTGATGCGTTTTTACCGCTGGTTGCTCCCTGCGTTAGTGTGCCAATTATCTATGGCAAATAACGCAGTTAGCTGCAGAAAAGAAGTGACATGCTCATTCTTTTTCTTAAGAAAATCTACTGAAAGAATTTTCTTAAGAAAAAAACGCAGTGTGTGCACAGCTAATTTTTTTTGCCATAGGTTTTGCTGGGGAATGTCTGCAGAAAGGTTACAAGAATTTCTCAAGAAATTTCTGCAGCAAAAACGGACCAAAAACGCAGGTAAAAAACGCAGTGTGTGAACATAGCCTTAAAAAGAAAAAAATCTATACCTAAAAGTAGACCAATCCCGAGTCCAGCATGGCACATTGGAGCTCGAAATCTCAAACTCTTGGGCAGTAGATGATGTGAACTTGTGTATTAGAACATGGAGCAAATAACCACTGGTGGTCCGGTGGTCTATTTAAATTAGAAGCATGTGATGTGGTTCCTTAAAGTACATAATGACTATCTGAAACTAGCCTTTGTCACTGATGCCAATTTTACAAGAAACAGCCACTGGATTGGGCTCTACCCATTCTTAGCCCAATCTCTGCCCTCTTGACAGTTCTTGCTCTACCCCCTCAGCCAGAGAAAAATCCACAAGTAGGACCCAGGAAATTTGCCAACTATTCCAGGAATCTGGAAGATTTCCCCCCTTCTTCTTGGACATTCCAAAAATGCCCAAAAGTTGATGCTCTTTTGGTTAAGGGTTGCAATATTGGGGTATTTTCCCCCATGCCTTGATGACTGGGGAGGCACTACAACTCTGTTTTGTTTGGTTGGGCATTTGGACACAGGGTTACAGCTAGAAACTGAATGGCAAGGAAAGAAAAGCCCAGTTATGCCTGTAGGATACCCTGTGACCGTTGCCAGCATAAGGGTCAATGCAAATATTGTGTGTCCTCTTAATGATGAACTATTAGCTCTCCATTCCACCAGTCCAATATTGGACCTCTTATCCACCCAGTGCAAGTATTTTAATTATAGTTTGCCAATTGACCCTCTATTGTTTTCTGCATTTTGATGATATTAAACATATAATATTAAAAATAGAAATTTATATAATGTTATACAGTGCCTACAAGTAGTATTCAACCCCCTGCAGATTTAGCAGGTTTGATAAGATGCAAATAAGTTAGAGCCTGCAAACTTCAAACAAGAGCAGGATTTATTAACAGATGCATAAATCTTACAAATCAACAAGTTATGTTGCTCAGTTAAATTTTAATAAATTTTCAACATAAAAGTGTGGGTCAATTATTATTCAACCCCTAGGTTTAATATTTTGTGGAATAACCCTTGTTTGCAATTACAGCTAATAATCGTCTTTTATAAGACCTGATCAGGCCGGCACAGGTCTCTGGAGTTATCTTGGCCCACTCCTCCATGCAGATCTTCTCCAAGTTATCTAGGTGCTTTGGGTGTCTCATGTGGACTTTAATCTTGAGCTCCTTCCACAAGTTTTCAATTGGGTTAAGGTCAGGAGACTGACTAGGCCACTGCAACACCTTGATTTTTTCCCTCTTGAACCAGGCCTTGGTTTTCTTGGCTGTGTGCTTTGGGTCGTTGTCTTGTTGGAAGATGAAATGACGGCCCATCTTAAGATCCTTGATGGAGGAGTGGAGGTTCTTGGCCAAAATCTCCAGGTAGGCCGTGCTATCCATCTTCCCATGGATGCGGACCAGATGGCAAGGCCCCTTGGCTGAGAAACAGCCCCACAGCATGATGCTGCCACCACCATGCTTGACTGTAGGGATGGTATTCTTGGGGTCGTATGCAGTGCCATCCAGTCTCCAAACGTCACGTGTGTGGTTGGCACCAAAGATCTCGATCTTGGTCTCATCAGACCAGAGAACCTTGAACCAGTCTGTCTCAGAGTCCTCCAAGTGATCATGAGCAAACTGTAGATGAGCCTTGACATGACGCTTTGAAAGTAAAGGTACCTTACGGGCTCGTCTGGAACGGAGACCATTGCGGTGGAGTACGTTACTTATGGTATTGACTGAAACCAATGTCCCCACTGCCATGTGATCTTCCCGGAGCTCCTTCCTTGCTGTCCTTGGGTTAGCCTTGACTCTTTGGACAAGCCTGGCCTCGGCACGGGTGGAAACTTTCAAAGGCTGTCCAGGCCGTGTAAGGCTAACAGTAGTTCCATAAGCCTTCCACTTCCGGATGATGCTCCCAACAGGGGAGACAGGTAGGCCCAACTCCTTGGAAAGGGTTTTGTACCCCTTGCCAGCCTTGTGACCCTCCACGATCTTGTCTCTGATGGTCTTGGAATGCTCCTTTGTCTTTCCCATGTTGACCAAGTATGAGTGCTGTTCACAAGTTTGGGGAGGGTCTTAATTAGTCAGAAAAGGCTGGAAAAAGAGATAATTAATCCAAACATGTGAAGCTCATTGTTCTTTGTGCCTGAAATACTTCTTAATACTTTAGGGGGACCAAAAGAATTCTTGTGGTTTGAGGGGTTGAATAATAAATGACCCTCTGAATAAACTTTTCACAATTTAAAAAAAAAAAAAGAAATAACAATCTTTTTTGCTGCAGTGCATTTCACACTTCCAGGCTGATCTACAGTCCAAATGTCACAATGCCAAGTTAATTCCGAATGTGTAAACCTGCTAAATCTGCAGGGGGTTGAATACTACTTGTAGGCACTGTATCTTTCACTTTTTATTCTTTATTACTTTATGCAGCTGTAGCACCCAGGGATATGAGGTACTCGGTCCCGGGTAATAACAAATGGGAATGTCACTCTAGTGGCCTTTGCCCGGTTCCATGCCCTGGGTCCCTTTTGTTAATGGGGGTATTTACAGGGAAGATAAGAGTTTTTGTCATGTGTCGCCACCTGCGGGTTACGGTTAGGGATGGAGAACCGCTGCTGCTGAATGTGGGTACTCCCAGGGCTGGTGGTAGTGGCAGCTGTGATGGTAGGCCCTCTGCAGGTAGGGCTGTGCCTGGGAGATGTAACGGAGGCAATAATGGAGACCACACCAGGTTGCCTTTAACAGTCTCTACTTACTGTGGACCCAGGGGTTGCTGGTTCAGGTCTCTTGGAGGACCAGTGCCAATATAGTGACCCAAGTTGCTCTGTCCCCTGCACTCTCAGTTGATTGGGTCCCCGTAGAGTGAAGTGTTTGGGGGCCCTGACTGTCCCTTTTGGGGTACAGTCTCCTCCGTCTGGCGGGCAGTGCGAACCCTGACCCTAGTTTACTGCTGATGCCACCGGATTATTTTGTTCAGTGAAGTCCGTGAAGGTGTCCTCACCGGGCAGGTATTTGCCAAACAGTCTAAAACTTGTGCCTGATCTAGGGCCCTCTGCCCCGTGCGTGCTCTGGTCCCAGCGGAATCTCTGGTACCCATCCTAGCGACCTCTCTCCTGTGCCCCCGAAGTCACCGTTACACGGACCCAGCTCAGGCACGTCCGCACATCTCTCCTGCTACTCGACTCTCTCCTCACTACTGACTGACTGACCCCCTCCCATCAGGCTGGCTATACCCAGGGACTAGTTCCCATGGCAACCATCCCCTTACATGGTTAACCCTCTATGCCCAGTGTGGAGTGGAGAACTAGGATTTTGGTCGTGTTTTGGTGGAATTGGCACTGGTACTCCAGGTCCCAGGGGGTAGGTGCTGCATCCCCAAGAGGATGCAGTTCCCTGTAGTGCCCTGAGGTTCTCAGGGCCGCTACACAGCTATTTTATTACCTTAACCCTTTGCCTAAGCCTATCTTTCACCCTATCCCAAACCATAGCGCTAACCCTGAACCGAGCCTTATCCCTAGCCCTAATACTAGCTTTCATCCTATGCCTAAATCTAGCCCTAAAACTATCACTAACCCTAGTTTCAGCATAGCCCTAACCATAGTTTTCACCATAGCCCTAACCCTAACTTTCACCATAGCTCTAACCCTAGCCCCAATATTATCCCTAAGCTTAGATCTAACCCTAGCCATAACTCTACCCTTACCAGAATCCTAGCCCTAGCAGTGCACATGATTCAATTCTGTCTTAGTTCGCTAGCTGTGAAGCTTCTGTCATCTCAGTCACTGCTTACGTGTAGCGCGATACAGGGTGGTAGTCATGGGTGAGGTAGTCGTCTTCTGCAACCCAACACGCTACATGAAGATGGAGGTCTTGGGTAGGTGTGTGGTATTGCACTACAGAGGCTGCATGTTGTCGGTGGTTTTGGCTGGCCAGGACCAGATAGTTTACAGTTCAATGAGGGAGACCACAAGTTCATAAAAAACGCAGTTTTACTGAACATAAACATGGCAACAACAATGTGCATTGGCAAGCCGGTATAAATCTTCTTGCTTCTTTCAGTGTCACAGAGGATCATTAAGCACACATTCTATAAGCTACTGACTGTAGACACCTAGGGGACACCTGCAAGACACTCACTTCTTTCCTCAACCTGCTCTGACTTGCAGCAGGACTTGTCTGTCTCGATCATTAGGTTCCTTCGTTCAGTGTGCTGACCCATCTCCACTAGATCACTCTGTATCATGGTCACCTCCTTCTTTTTCTCATTTGTTCCCACTTTCCCTCGGTCACGTTATCCTCTGTAATGGTCTCACTCTCTTCAAGACACCCATGTCATGCGGTTCTGCTGCAGCATAGACCTGAGGTCTGTCTGTCTCTGTCAGACACAGTTCCCTATCTGATGTTCTATAAGAAAAACAGTGACTTACCCTATGAACTAACCCCTCCCATGGTGGGCTAGTCCCACACTTAAGGCCCCGTTACACGCAACGACGTATCTAACGCTATATCGCCAGGATCACGGATTCCGTGACGCACATCAGGCATCGTTAGCGACGTCTGTTATGATCCGGAAAAATGGAAGACCACCATAAATCATTGGTAAAAGGTGACAAGAGCATTGGCAACTAATCTGGCCACCATCCCCTTACTAACCATCAACACTAGAAGTAGCCGAGGGGTGAACTAACATCCTGTGCACCGCGAACCCAGCCGGAGAACTAGCTATCCTAAAGGAAGGAAAGATGAATAACTCTCTGCCTCAGAAAATAGATAAAGAATAGCAAGCCCCCCACATTCAAAGACTGCGGTGATATAGGAAAACACAATACACAGATAGATGATAGGATTAGCAAAAGGTGAGGCCCTACTGACTAAATAGGACAGGATAGGAAAGGGACTGATGGTGGCCAGAGAAAAACCCTGCAAAAATCCAAAAACCTGATAGTACAAAAAGCCCTCAGATCGCTAGATCTGAACTCCGTCCTATACCAGGCGCTCTTGTCATACCAATGAACAGCAAGCAGGAACCATTACAAATTCAAGAAGCAACAAACACATGGACTAATAGTTGCAATACTCCAAACATAGCTGCAGGGAGCTTCCCAGCTAAGCAACTGAGAGGGAAAATCCCTGCATGCAAATAAACTGAAAACAACCACCGTAAATGACAAACTCAGATAAGAGCAAAAAGAACCAAACAACAAATAAAGAGCCAAGCACTTAACTGGGATATATGTGGTCTGGAGCAGGATGAAGCAGGCTGGTGAACAAAGAACAACTGACATCCGTCATAGCCTGCTAGCAGACCAGGGTTTAAATAGGCAGAGAGTTAGCAATGGAAACGCCCATTGCTCAACACACCTGGTCTCTGTCCAAACCATTCCTGGCCACAAGAGGGAGCCTCACAACAGCAAAAGCATAACTGACATTCACAACAGATGTCGTTGCGTGTGACACCAACGAGCGACTGTTAACGATGGAAAATACTCACCAAATCGTCCATCGTTGACATGTTGTTCCTTTTAAAAAAATCATTGATTGTTGAGGACGCAGGTTGTTCGTCGTTCCCGAGGCAGCACACATCGCTATGTGTGACACCTCGGGAACGACGAACTACAGCTTACCTGCGGCCGCCGGCAATGAGGAAGGAATGAGGTGGGCGGGATGTTACAGCCGCTCATCTCCGCCCCTCCGCTTCTATTGGGCGGCCGCTTAGTGATGCAGCTGTGACGCAGCACAAACCGCCACCTTAGAAAGGAGGCAGTTCGCCGGCCACAGCGACGTCGCTAGGCAGGTAAGTCCGTGTGACGGCTCCTAACGATATTGTGCACCACGGGCAGCGATTTGCCCGTGACGCACAAACAATGGGGGCGGGTACGCTCGCTAGCGATATCACTAGCGATATCGCTGCGTGTAAAGCCCCCTTTAACTAATTCTGTCCCTGTAGTCTGTTGCTGGGCAGATTAGACCACTCACCTACATTCTTATGCAAATATTATCAACACTACACTACTTTACTATTTCCTACATTAGCAGACGTTTCTATATAACATTCCTACGGAACAATTCTATACACATTATACACATTATATGTTACATCTTATGACACGCTACCACATAGTATTTCTAACATCTTATCTTACCTTATAAATGGAAACATTACAATGCCACATGACACAATACACACTACAATACACCAGTGCTGTTGGTGTCTTCAGTTAGGAACACGACTTCAGCCCCCTCCTTACATTCCTCCACTTTCTAACAATGGTCATCCTTGACCATTCGATAACCTGGAAGACACCAACGCAACACCACCCAAAACACAAAAACTACAGTTTCTTCCAGATAGCGGATAATGACCTCCACTTTATTGGGTTGGCATAGCCCTGGCCTCACATGCTTGGGACTCAAGAATGAGTGTCCAAGTCCATAATTAACACAATGAATGGGGACTGTAGGCCAACAGTATTAGCCCTGCCAGTCCAAAAGCATAGTTCATTTGTGAAGCTGAGTAGACCAATTACTCCAGTTTAGTCCATCTCACCCATCCACCACAAAGATGTGTGAAATAGACATCCGTAAAGAAACATCCATATAACTGGAGACTCACTTGGTAAAGTTGCAGTTGCCCCTTGTTCACAAGGGCTCACATGATTACACGGTCCTTCCTTGCAAAAGGGCAAAGTGCGAAGTTCCTGACCTGGCCAAAACATAGGGTCATTCATTTCCCCCCTCACCCAACAACAGTCCTTAGATCTTAATCACAGTACTTCAAAGGGTTACAGTCCATATGGGGCAAAGTTCAGAGCAAAGGGTGCATGACCCTCTTGGGACTCTAGAGACCTCGAATCCAGCACAACATGACGAACAAAACTTGGAGGGAGGAAACAAATAAACAGGTTTGGCCATCCGCGGCCAACAGCAGGGAGTCATGGATTTGAGGCATTCATCAACAGTGCAACTGGTAAGTTGAAGGACTCCCCAGCATCCGACTCCGTAATTCTTCTCCTACTGGGTCCTCATCCAGCAGTGCTCAAACCCAGGTTTTTCTAGTGATGAAAGGCATAGATAAAGGCCACCTGCCCCTGCACCATCAAGACCACAGTAGACGCCCAAGCAACCAAAAGCGTCTCCTAGATTGCCTCCTGCACCACAGCAGAACCTGTATTTAGTCTGCAATTGCGGTGTCCCCATCGCTAACGTCCTCTGTCCCTATTTCTCTTTCAGAGGTGAGAACCATCTCCGGGGTGAGGGCAACAAGCAGTTAAGATGTGTTTGTCTGCGGCCACTGTACTCTGCATTAGCAGTGACCGAGAGGACTAAACTCACTTTCTATTGTCATCTCAGTCAGTGCTGATGCTGAGCGCAGCAGCTGTTAACAAGCTCATCTTGACTGCTGCACTCTGCATAGGCAGCACCATGCAAGTCCACATTATACCTCTCCAAGAAGAAGTAGCACTCACTTGACAGTGGAGATGAGTGGACTTTGGCATGGAGGGCAATCACTTGTATGGCCCCATGCTACACCCCTGAGGCTACTAGAGGGTCCTCCAGTGGGCCACATTCTGACACTATGATGGACCCAAAGTCTGTAAGAAGACTAGAGTTGAGCGCGGTTCGTGGTTCGTGGTTCTCCAGTTCGCGGCTCGAGTGATTTTGGGGGATGTTCTAGATCGAACTAGAACTCGAGCTTTTTGCTAAAGCTCGATAGTTCTAGATACGTTCGAGAACGGTTCTAGCAGCAAAAAAACAGCTAATTCCTAGCTGGCTTTCCGCTGTAATAGTGTAAGTCACTCTGTGACTCACACTATTATGACATTTCAGTGTATAGTGTGCGGGAACAGCGCATTCAGATCACTGCTGTATGTATAATGGCGATCGCCATTTTTTTTTTTTTCCTTGTCTTCCTTCCCTAAGCGCGCACGTGTAGTGGGGCGGGCCAGCATGTCAGCCAATCCCAGACACACACACAGCTAAATGGACTTTTAGCCAGAGAAGCAACGGCATTTGTGATAGGATGTCCATGTCACATGTCCCTGCATTATAAAACCGGACATTTTCCTCCAGCACGCCTTTATCTGCCTTCTGCATCCTTGGTGTCAGACATCACTGGCGCAGCTCCTATCGCCGATACTGCTGTGTACGCTCCATACACAGCGCTGTACAGCATAGGGATAGCACTTTCTATCAGTCCTTTTAAGGGCTCATACCGGCAGGGTCAGAGCCATAGGTGACAGGTCCATGAAAACAGAGTTTAACAGCTACACAAGATGACAGCGTCTGTGTAGTTAAGGTCAGGGATTTCCTCGCTGCATTTCCCCATTAGGAGGGATAGAAAGGCAGGCTTCCATTCCTCTACCCAGAGACCCACAACCCTGCCACTGTACCCTCCTGCCCTTTGCACACTCCAACTCATTGTTACTAAGCCATTATACTAGCAAACACTGAGTGAACTTGGTGGCATCCTAAACGTGGCTGTTGGACTTCTCTATTGTCCCACTAGTGCAAAGATACATGCAGCACCTCTGCATTGCACACTCAAACTCATTGTTACTAAGCCATTATACTAGCAAACACTGAGTGAACTTAGTGGCATCCTAAACGTGGCTATTGGACTTCTGTATAGTCCCACTAGTGCAAAGATATTTGCAGCACGTCTGCCTGCATTGCACACTCAAACTCATTGTTACTAAGCCATTATACTAGCAATTTATGCTGCCAGTTTAAGGGCCGTAGTTGCATTGTCAGGGATATTTATTCTTTATTATTCTGCTGTTAATAAAGCTAGACCACCGCTGCAATCTACACCACCTCTCAATTTTTACTACCACATTTTAAGTGCACAATCTTGTCGCAATCAACATGAGTGGCAAAATGACAGATGCTGGTGGAAAGGGGAAGAGGCGTGTTGGAAAAGGAAAAAAAGGGTTTGTCCGTGGGGAAGGTGGCAAAGCTCCATTAACATCTACTGAAGATAGACCATCTACCAGCAAAAGTAAGATGTCTACTACTTACCGTGGACAATCTGATGTGCTCCCTTTTTTACGGACACGAACAACAGAAACAAAGGTAGATGATGGCCAAAAAAGGAAAATGCTTGAATGGATCTCAAGTGGTCCAACAAGTGCCCTCTCAGCCACCTCAACTACCGCATCCAAAAAACACCAGTCCTCTGAGTTGTCATCCCAATCAAACTTGCTTTCTCCCAGCTCTGAAGTCTCCATCAGCCCTGCACAGTATGGTGGAACTGAGATGGCTGAGTCTGCAGAGCTGTTCAGTCACACTATAGCCTGGGAATCAGAGGTCTGCTCCCAAGCTACAGTGAGTACAGACCAGGAAATGGTCTGCAGTGATGCCCAGAACCTTTGTGACTCTGATTCAGGCCGTGAGGACCAAGTTTCTGAGCATAATGTTGACCCTTTGTCACAAACTGTAACACCTGTGGTTATAGACAATGAGGAACATACTGATGACGATAAGACGCAGATACCAGATTGGGATGACAACTTAAATATTCGGTCAGGGCAATAAGAGGCTCGGTCTGAGGGTGAGGGGAGTGCAAACACAACAATTGATGAGGAAGTTCTAGATCCCACCTACTGTCAACCCACAGTCAGGCACTCGAGGAGGTCAACAGAGGCGGTGGAGGAGGATGCAACCGACGACGAAGTTACCTTGCGCCTTCCTGGACAGAGTACTGGTAGCACGTCTACAACTGCATCATCAGCCACCACTCTGCCTCTGAGCACTAGTCGGGAGGGCTCAGCAGGTCACATGCCCTCTAAGCCTTGCCTAGCATGGTCCTTTTTTGACATAGAAAAAGATCGCCCAAATTATGTGATGTGTAAAATTTGTCATGATTCTGTTAGTAGAGGTCAAAACCTCAGCAGTTTGACAACTTCTTCCATGAATCGTCACATGAATAAATATCATAGGTCCCAGTGGGAAGCTCACCGTGCTGCAATGCGGCCTAGCGGAGCGAACCATCCACGGCCTGCCCCTTCCAGTGCATCCGCGCGCTCTTCATCTTCTAGTACTGTGGGGACAGCTGTCACACCTGGTTTTTCACGCACAACTTCCACCACTGTAACCGCAACAGGCAGTTTGCTTGGTAGGTCGTCAGTTGGTTTGGAAGGGGAAACAAGTGCGTGTGTACAGCTCTCTCAGACATCGATAGCACCAACGTTGGATGAAGGCAACATCATGTCTCCGCCTGCACTTTCCTCACAAACCTGCATTTTTCCAGGGACACCCTACTCAACACCGTCTACACACAGCAGCCAGATCTCTGTCCCTCAGATGTGGACAAATAAAAGGCCATTTCCTGCGACCCATGACAAAGCTAAGAGGTTGACTTTATCCCTCTGTAAGCTCTTGGCTACCAAAATGCTGCCTTTCCGCCTGGTGGACACACAGGATTTTAGAGACCTTATGTCTGTCGCTGTGCCCCAGTACCAGATGCCCAGTCGCCACTACTTCTCTAAGAAAGGTGTGCCCGCGCTACACCAGCATGTCGCACACAACATCACCGCTTCCTTGAGAAACTCTGTGTGTGAACGGGTGCATTTTACCACCGATACTTGGACCAGTAAGCATGGACAGGGACGTTACATGTCGCTGACTGGGCACTGGGTAACTATGGTGATAGATGGTGAAGGGTCTGCTGCACAAGTCTTGCCGTCCCCACGACTTGTGTGTCAATCCTCTGTCTGTCCAAGTTCCGCCACTGCTTCTGCCTCCTCCACCTCATCTGTGTCCTCCACCTCCGCCCCAAGCCTGCCTGGTCAGGCCACCAGCGTTCTCACTGCGCAGAAGGAATCACACACCCCTCATTACTATGCTGGCAGCAGACCGCAACGTTATCAGGCGGTCTTTAGCTTGACATGTCTTGGGAATAAGACTCACACAGCTAAGGAGTTGTGGTCAGCTCTGCGGTCCGAATTTAATAAATGGTTGTCTCCACTCAACCTGCAGCCTGGTAAGGCTGTGTGTGACAATGCTGCAAACCTGGGTGCGGCCCTTCGCCTGGGCAAGGTAACACACGTACCTTGTATGGCTCACGTGTTGAACCTTGTTGTCCAGCAATTTTTAACACACTATCCCGGCCTAGATGGCCTTCTGACCAGGGCACGAAAACTGTCTGCTCACTTCCGCCGTTCAAGCGCCGCAGCTGAGTGACTTGCATCGCTCCAGAAGTCTTTCGGCCTGCTGGTTCATCGCCTGAAATGCGATGTGGCGACACGCTGGAATTCGACTCTCCACATGTTACAGCGACTGTGGCAGCACCGCCGAGCCCTGGTGCAATACGTCATGACGTATAGCCTGGGCCAACGAGATGCAGAGGTGGGGAAGATCACCCTGATGGAGTGGTCTCAGATCAAGGACCTATGCACCCTTCTGCACAGTTTCGACATGGCGATGAATATGTTTAGCGCTGACAATGCCATTATCAGCATGACAATTCCAGTCATTTACATGCTGGAGCACACGCTAAACACTATTCGGAGTCAGGGGGTGGGACAACAGGAAGGGGAGGAACTACAGGAGGATTCATATGCGCAAGACATAACAACATCTCCAAGGTCCAGACGTTCATCATCACCAACGCGGCAGGCATGGGACCATGGGGGACAGGGATCAACAAGGGCGCATGGTAGCAGGCGAAATGTTGAGGAAGGTGCAGGAGAACATGAAGAAATGGAGGACGAACTGTCCATGGACATGGAAGACTCAGCGGATGAGGGAGACCTTGGTCAAATTTCAGTTGAAAGAGGTTGGGGGGAGATGTCAGAGGAAGAAAGAACGGTTAGCACCTCTATGCCACAAACACAGCGTGGACTTGGTCCGCATGGCTGCGCAAGACACATGAGTGCTTTCTTGCTGCACTACCTCCAATATGACCCTTGTATTGTCAAAATTAGAAGTGATGATGACTACTGGCTTGCCACACTATTAGATCCCCGGTACAAGTCCAAATTTTGTGACATAATTCCAGCCATAGAAAGGGACGCACGTATGCAGGAGTATCAGCAGAAGCTGTTACTCGATCTTAGCTCGGCTTTTCCACCAAACAACCGTGCAGGTGCAGGGAGTGAATCTCCCAGTTGTAACTTGACAAACATGGGACGGTCTCGTCATCTTCAACAATCTACCTGTACCAGTAGGACTGTATCTGGTGCTGGTAACAGCAATTTTATGGAATCCTTTCATAATTTTTTTAGACCCTCCTTTGCAAGGCCACCAGAGACAACAAGTCTGACACATAGTCAACGGCTGGAGAGGATGATACAGGAGTATCTACAAATGAACATCGATGCAATGACTTTGCAAATGGAGCCTTGCTCATTTTGGGCTTCAAATCTTGAAAAATGGCCAGAGCTCTCCACTTACGCCTTGGAGATTTTGTCGTGTCCAGCTGCCAGCGTTGTCTCTGAACGTGTCTTCAGTGCTGCTGGGTGTGTGCTGACAGATAAGCGACAATGTGGACAGACTAACGTTCGTCAAAATGAACAAGTCATGGATCCACAAGGAATTTACTACCCCTGTGTCATCCTGGGGAGAGTAAATGCTTGTGGATTTGGAATGTGCTTGATGCAAATCAAAACATCCTGTTTGCAACTAGGGCACAAGTGCTGCCACTGATAAGGTGTCTGTGTGGCCCAATTTTTTGAAAAAAGGGAGACTCCGCTTGGAGTAACCCTTACTTACATTGTTTTTAAAAATGATCCAAGATGAACAGAGCTGGGATCAGGAAAGACTTTGCTACCTACCCCGGTGTCATCCTGGGGACGGTTAAGAATGGCGTATTTTTGAATGTGCTTGATGCAAATCTGTGGGGCATCCCAGTATTTGACTGAGGGCCCCCTGACTGCTGTGCCCCGTGATAAGGGGTTAATCTGGTTGTCCCATGTAATTTCTCCCTCCTCCCTGTTTTGTTGCAGCCAATGGTTCTGTTCTCCTTCTCCTGCTTCCTCCCTTTATAAACCTCTTCCCGGCCTCTTCCGATCTCTCCCCACTTTGTGGGACCCGGAGGCAGCTGCCCCACCCTCCCTCCCTTTTTCAGTTTTGATGTGATGGTTTTGGTGCAAAAAGGCTGACCTGCGCCGGGAGTCCGGCTGCTACACAATGATATGTACGAGTTTTGGCTTTCCTGCGCCGGGGGTCCGGCTGCTACACAATGATATGTACGAGTTTTGGCTTTCCTGCGCCGGGAGTCCGGCTGCTACACAATGATATGTACGAGTTTTGGCTTTCCTGCGCCGGGAGTCCGGCTGCTACACAATGATTTATACAAGTTTTGGATTTCATAATATCGTATGTAGTCACAGCAGCGGTCAATTCAGCAACGTTGGTGGTTTTTGGTACAAAAGCAACCCGCGCCGGGAGTCCGGCTGCGGCGCAACGCTTTGTACTGGCTTACTGTGATTTATTACAGTACTTTTATTTTGATATTTTGGGCTGTGACCGACCACCATCCACTAAAAGATGAGATTTGGTTATTCAATCTCCAAATAAAAGAGTTCTGGTTTATATACCTGAGTCTGATTCTTCATTACATGGGACGATTGGTTGTGGGTTTGTTGGGGTCTCAGCAGTCTAGCTGTGAAGTGTACAACTAGGGCACAAGTGCTGCCACTGAATGGGTGGGTGTGTGTGGGGCACAATTTTTGGGAAAAAGGGAGACTCTCTGCTTGGAGTAACCCTTGCTTGCTGTGTTTTTTAAAAGGAGCCAAGATGAACAAGTCATGGTTCAGCAAAGACTTTGCTACCTACCCCGGTGTCATCCTGGGGACAGTTAAGTATGGCGTATTTTTGAATGTGCTTGATGCAAATCTAGCTGTAAAGTATACAACTAGGGCACAAGGGCTGCCACTGAATGGGTGGGTGTGTGTGGGGCCCAATTTTTTGAAAAAAGGGAGACTCCGCTTGGAGTCACCTTGCTGTGTTTTACATGATTTTAGAAGGGCGTGCCATGCCTATATCTGTGTCTCGTCCTCTTTTTCCTCGTTACGCTCTTTTGTTTTCGCATGAGAATTTGTTCTTGTCACTTTCCCATGTGTTTGTGTTGTGTTGTGAGTTGTTTGTCACCTTTTGGACACCTTTGAGGGTGTTTTCTAGGTGTTTTTATGTGTTTGTGAATGCCTGCCATTGTTTCCTATGCGGTTCGAGTTCGGTTCGTCGAACGTTCGACGAACCGAACCACGACCGGTTTGCTCATCTCTAAAGAAGACAACTAAATTTGGAGGTGATTTCAGGGCTAATAACGTTCTTAAAGGTTAGTTAAACACAACAGTCTAATAGACCTGGGCAACCTCCACTAGCTCTGAGGACACAATCCCACACTCTGTGTGAGGCAAATCCTGGGATATGAAGAGGAATTATGACTGGAAGTCATAATCGCTCTCATCACTCCATGGCAGTGCCCCCTCCCTTCTTGTTCTCAGATGTCCAGCATCTGTGAAGGTGTCACATCCCAGCCATCTCCTGTGATATGGAGATTAGGTGATGTGGGAACAATGGACACAGGATGACTCCCTGCCGTGACCCTGTAGTAGGGGCTGCTATCTAATTAGCAAGGCTATGGAAGTATCCAGACAGAACGACTCCAGTAAAAAATGGTTCATATCTCGCAAGCCATATTTCCGATAAATATGGCAACCATAAAAATGGTGTCTCCGCATGCGGACGATGCTGGCACACCCTTTTTATGGGAGCAGGACCTGGGGAAATACCCCAGGCGTGATATCAGCCAATGGGGAACTAGTAGACAAGTCATGAGTCCTCTCGTTCCGTAGCTAAATTCATAGCTGTCACAATGAGAGCGTTGGCGTCCGCCTACGACGCTCCCAGGCAAAGTTATGGCCCATATTCCATGTTGTGGATTGTCCATAACTCCAGCCAGGGGTGGAGCAGTGTTCCCTGTGAGGTCACGAAGGTAGGAGGGGACCTGGATTTGCCCAGGTTGATAACCCTACTTCGGCCATTTTCCAGTGTTCTTTCGCTGGGGGTCACGTGTAGGAAACATCTGTGGGAAGGATCCTAGAAACCTGGCCTACAGCGCCCCCCTGTGGCCAGACGCACAAGGTAACTGCTGGAACTGTGTATGCCTGTTTGTAACCCATGCTTTGCTTGTAACTGTACTCTGACATAACTGTATATTCTGTAGATTCCCTATTGTATATATTGTAGTTTCTAGTGTGCTTTAGGCTGATTAAATTATATAATTAATCTTGGGCTGTTCTGTTATCTCGATCTTGACTCCCACGTCTGTGTGTTCGGCTAATAGTTACCGTAAATCGGTTGGTGGCAGCGAGTTTGTGCCAAGGATTATTGTGGGGAGGCCAGTGAGATTCGGGGAGGTTTTATATATTCCGCCCGCGGAGGTCGGGGGAATATATACCCTACTCTCACCGGGGACCCTTCAATAATCGGCATAAGTAGTATAGCGGCCTCCTTGCTTATCGTCGGGCAATTCCATAATTGGCCTGACTATAAGAGGGGCGCTAGAGAGCGCATCACGTGCTCTGTCTGTCGGTCGGGAGGTATAAAGGAGGGGTGACCCCCCACTTGTTACACCCCGATTGTGACGTACTGGTAGCCAGCGCGGGGGATTTCTGAGTGACCCCCCCGGTGGTTCGTGACATATTGGTGGCAAGCGGTGGGATCGAGATAATAGTGTGTGTGAGTGTGAGACCCATACTCCCAGACACTAAAGACTGCCTGCAGCAGCTGTGGCTGCTGGGGTCTTCAGACCAGACCAACACTAGAGTGTCAGAGTGCAGATACTGTAAGGTGTGTGGAGGCATCAGGTGTCAGTTCTGTGTCAGTGACCAAAGTCTGCAACAATGGCTGAGAGCACCAGGAGCAAAGCCAAAGGAATGGCCGATGCTCAGGCCAGAGACGATGAGGAGGTTGTCCACGAGCCCTCCAGGAGCTCGACGCCAGAAAACCGTTCTGCAGAGGACAGCGCCCAACCTGGCAATTATGGACAAGATGAGGAGCAGCTCACCCAAGGGTCCTCAACGAGCCAGATGCCAGCCCTCCGCTCTGCAATGGACAGTGAAGCACCAGGCTCCGCAGCGGGCCGCAGATCACCACGTGCCATTCCACCGAGCCTGGGAGGCTCGGATAGCCTTCTTCAAATGGCTATGGCCCTTCTCCAGGCTGGAGACCGGGATACCTACGAGATACTCATGGCCGAGCGTGAGCGACAGGCAGCGCGTGACGCTGAGGCTGCGGAGCGGCAAGCAGTGCGTGAGGCTGCGGAGCGGCAAGCAGCACGTGAAGAGCGCCAGGCAGAGCGTGACTACCAGCTGCAGCTAGCTCAGCTCCGGCCCTCATCAGCCACACGTGACCTTCAAGACACCAAACTTCCAAAGGTCCGTGTTGAGGACTTCCCAGTGCTGGAGAAGGACGGAGACTTGGACTCTTTCTTGACTGCTTTTGAACGGACTTGCCTGCAGCACCATCTGGACAAGGACCAGTGGGCCAAATACCTGACCCCCCGTTTAAGGGGTAAGGCCCTGGATATCCTTGGGGACTTGCCTGCTGAGGCAGATCAGGGCTACGACACCATCAAGCGGGCCCTGATCCAACAGTACAACCTCACTCCAGAGTCCTACCGCAAGAAGTTCCGGAGCCTACAGAAGGGACCAAAGGACTCCTGGGCTGACCACCGGCGGGCACTTGCCCGAGCTGCCGACCACTGGACCCAAGGCCTGCAGCTTTCCACCGGACCGGAGATCCTGGACTTGTTCATCACGGAGCAACTCTTGTGGAACTGCCCTGAGGATCTCCGCCAGTTCATCCGAGACCAGAAGCCAAAGGGGTCCACGGCTACAGCTGCCCTGGCCGATGACTACACCAACAATCGGGCTCCTGAGGCCAGGAGAGCAGCCACCAGCAGCACCTGGAGAGGGGGTAAGATGAACTCTGCGACTGCCCCACCTGCCCCTAGACTGCAGGGGGTGTCCCCCTCAACTCCCCTCTCCAGGCCCGTGGCAGAACCAAGACGGTGCCACCAGTGCAACCTACCTGGACACTTCAAGGCCATGTGCCCTCAGCGTCCCAAGGCCCCGGCTCCGTCCCCGTCCCAAGGGCCGCCCAAGGTGTATTGTGTGGGTGGGGGTGGTGGTAGGTCCCTGGACAGCTTCCAACCTGTCACCGTCGGCCGGTCTGTGACCATGGGACTGCGAGACAGCGCCTCGGAGGTGACTCTGGTGCGGCCTGAGATGGTGTCCCCCCAAGACTTGATCCCTGGAAAAACCCTCGCTGTCTCCGGGATTGGAGGCATTGACCCGGCGCTGCCTGTTGCTGACATTTATGTGGACTGGGGCGCAGGGCGAGGGGTGAGGGAGGTGGGGGTAACTGATCGGATCCCCGCAAACGTGCTACTTGGGACAGATTTGGGGCAGATAACCTCCCAGTTTGGGCCCCAACCAAGGGCTGAACCTTCAGCCAGTACTGACATGCCTCCGGACAATGTTAATGTGTTATCTATGAATGATGTAAGGGAGGAGGGAGTGAACTCTGATATTTCTGCTTGCATAGACACCATAGACACACACACAGCTGCAGCTGTGACAGGGGAGGGGGTCAGAGAAAGGTGTGACAATGCCTCTACAAGTAATCAGCCTGTGAGCTGGGATCTGTTGCCCTCTGCAGGGATAAGCAGAGAGCAGGGTGCTGCAGGGGGAGGACCAGTGTGTGGGGTGGGGGCTACCACAGCAAATGTGGGGTCCCCAGAGATTTCACAGCGGGGTTCTGTTGCTGCAGGAGGGGAACAGGCAGGTGAGATTGGGGCCGGTCCAGGAGCGGAAGTGCTCCCAGGTAAGATCTCGGTGCATGGTTCCCCCACAACCGGGGTGTCAGGAAGCCAGGTAGGTCTGCCTGAACCGGCGACTTGGTCAGGAACGGAGGAGGAGCAGGCACGACCCACGGTCGCAGCGGCTGTGGCCGCTGTCACCCGCAGTGGGAGTGCTGGAAGCCAAGGGGCCTCCCGGAGGTCCGATAGCTCTTCCCCTTCTGACCAAGTGGCAGCCGAGTCAGGTGGAGGCCAGGACACAGGTCCCGGGGTACTGACTGAAGATGTGACAGTCTCGTCGATTCTGGCCACATCTAGTCAGGGGTTTCAGGCAGCGTTAGAAGCTGACGACAGCCTGAAAGCTCTTAAGGAGCAGGCGGCACAGCCTCCCTCGGACTCGGACCCGGAGCGAGTGGTCTGGGACCAAGGACGGCTGTACCGGGCCACGGTCCAGCAGGGTTCACCGGAGGCGTGGCCCAGGGACCGACAGTTGGTGGTACCCTATCCGTTCCGGACGGAGTTGTTGCGGATCGCACATGAGATTCCGATGGCCGGACACCTAGGGATCGCTAAGACCAAGGCCAGGTTAAACCAGCATTTCTACTGCCAAAAATGGGGGCCGATGTGGCTGCCTACTGCCGTTCGTGTGAAACCTGTCAGAGAGTGGGGAAGGCGGGGCCACACCCCAAAGCCCCACTAGTATCTCTGCCAATCATCGATGAGCCTTTCAGGAGGGTGGCTGTGGATCTGGTCGGCCCGCTGGCCATCCCCAGCAGCTCCGGGAAACGCTTCATACTGACGGTAGTGGACTATGCCACCCGGTACCCAGAAGCAGTGGCCTTGTCGTCCATTCGGGCTGACAAGGTGGCCACCGCATTGCTGGAGATTTTCTCCCGAGTGGGTTTTCCCCAGGAAATGCTCACTGACCGGGGGACCCAATTCATGTCCCAGCTGATGGAGGCCCTCTGTAAGCAAGTCCAGGTGCGACATCTGGTGGCCAGCCCGTACCATCCACAGACTAATGGCCTGTGCGAGCGGTTCAATGGCACCTTAAAGCAGATGCTTAAGATGTTGGTCGACTCCCATGGGCGTGACTGGGAGCGGTATCTCCCACACCTGTTATTTGCTTACCGGGAGGTTCCACAGGCCTCAACAGGATTCTCACCGTTTGAGCTCCTGTACGGGCGACGTGTGCGGGGCCCCCTGGCTCTGGTGAAAGAGGCTTGGGAAGGGGATTTGGCCACCCCTGGAGTGTCGGTTATCGAGTATGTCATGCGCTTCCGGGACAAAATGCAGGCCTTGACGCAACTGGTACACGACAATATGGCTCAAGCCCAGGCCGATCAGAAGCGTTGGTACGACCAGAACGCTTGTGAGAGGACCTACCAAGTGGGTCAAAAGGTGTGGGTACTGGTCCCCGTACCACAGGACAAGCTTCAGGCAGCCTGGGAAGGCCCATACCTCGTGTACCAGCAGCTCAACCCTGTGACGTACCTGGTCACCCTGGACCCTGCCCGTGGAAGGCGGAAGCCCTTCCATGTGAACATGATGAAGGCACATCATGAGCGGGAGGCGTGTGCGCTCCCCGTGTGCAACCTGCCCGAGGAGGGAGAAGCGGAAACCCTCTTGGATATGCTAGCCCAGGTTAGGGCAGGCGGATCCATTGAGGATGTGGAGGTTGGCCACCAGCTCTTGGAGGACCAACGGTCCCAGCTGTGGGCCACCCTACACCCCTTCCGGGGGTTGTTTACCAACCAGCCCGGAAGGACTGACTTGGCTGTCCATCACGTGGACACTGGGGATCATCCCCCGATCCGGCGTTCAGCATATCGGGTCTCCCTGGAGGTGCAGCAACACATGCGCCAGGAGATTGACGAGATGCTGAAGCTGGGGGTGATCCAGGCATCCAACAGCGCTTGGGCCTCGCCTGTAGTCCTCGTCCCTAAGAAGGACCGAACCACTCGGTTCTGCGTGGACTACAGGGGGCTCAATGCTGTCACGGTCGCCGATGCGTACCCAATGCCACGCATCGATGACCTGCTCGATCAGTTGGCCGGGGCTCAGTACCTGACCATCATGGACCTGAGCCGGGGATATTGGCAGATCCCCCTGACTCGCAAGGCCAGGGAACGCTCTGCCTTTATTACCCCATTTGGACTGTACGAGTCCACGGTGATGCCATTCGGGATGAGGAATGCCCCTGCCACCTTCCAGCGGATGGTCAACACCCTGCTCAAGGGACTTGAAGGGTACGCGGCCGCGTACCTGGATGACATTGCCGTCTTCAGTCCCACCTGGGAGGACCACCTAGAGCATCTAGCACAGGTGCTCAGGCGGATCCACCGGGCAGGTTTGACCATCAAGCCGGGAAAGTGTCAGCTGGCCATGAGCGAGGTCCAGTACCTCGGTCACCGGGTAGGTGGGAGAACACTGAAGCCCGAGCCTGAGAAAGTGGAGGCCATCGCATCCTGGCCCACCCCCAGGACCAAGAAGCAGGTGATGTCCTTCTTGGGGACCGCTGGGTACTATAGGAGGTTTGTTCCATGCTATAGTAGCCTGGCAAAGCCCTTGACGGACCTCACCAAGAAGAAGCTGCCCTCTGCAGTCGATTGGACAATGGACTGCGAGACAGCCTTCCGGGCCCTAAAGGACGCCCTGTCCAGCCCGCCCGTGCTACAGGCAGCCGACTTCACGCGGCCGTTTGTAGTACAGACCGACGCCAGTGACTTCGGCCTCGGTGCGGTGCTCAGCCAGGTGGACTCTGCGAGCCAAGAGCACCCAGTCTTGTACCTGAGCAGGAAGCTGTTACCAAGGGAAGTGGCCTATTCCACGATGGAGAAGGAGTGCCTGGCCATAGTGTGGGCCCTGCAGCGTCTGCAACCCTATCTATACGGGCGCCACTTCATCGTGGAGACGGACCACCATCCCCTCAGCTGGTTGCACACCGTCTCTGGGACGAATGGGCGATTGTTGCGATGGAGCCTTGCGCTCCAGCAATATTCACCATTCGCCACAAAAGGGGCCGGGACCACGGTAACGCAGACGGGCTGTCCCGACAAGGAGAGGTCGCGGACGGGCGGACGGGGGAACACCGGAGTGTGCTGCCCCCTAGCGCCCTCAAAAGGGGGGAGGTGTGAGGTAAATCCTGGGATATGAAGAGGAATTATGACTGGAAGTCATAATCGCTCTCATCACTCCATGGCAGTGCCCCCTCCCTTCTTGTTCTCAGATGTCCAGCATCTGTGAAGGTGTCACATCCCAGCCATCTCCTGTGATATGGAGATTAGGTGATGTGGGAACAATGGACACAGGATGACTCCCTGCCGTGGCCCTGTAGTAGGGGCTGCTATCTAATTAGCAAGGCTATGGAAGTATCCAGACAGAACGACTCCAGTAAAAAATGGTTCATATCTCGCAAGCCATATTTCCGATAAATATGGCAACCATAAAAATGGTGTCTCCGCATGCGGACGATGCTGGCACACCCTTTTTATGGGAGCAGGACCTGGGGAAATACCCCAGGCGTGATATCAGCCAATGGGGAACTAGTAGACAAGTCATGAGTCCTCTCGTTCCGTAGCTAAATTCATAGCTGTCACAATGAGAGCGTTGGCGTCCGCCTACGACGCTCCCAGGCAAAGTTATGGCCCATATTCCATGTTGTGGATTGTCCATAACTCCAGCCAGGGGTGGAGCAGTGTTCCCTGTGAGGTCACGAAGGTAGGAGGGGACCTGGATTTGCCCAGGTTGATAACCCTACTTCGGCCATTTTCCAGTGTTCTTTCGCTGGGGGTCACGTGTAGGAAACATCTGTGGGAAGGATCCTAGAAACCTGGCCTACAGCGCCCCCCTGTGGCCAGACGCACAAGGTAACTGCTGGAACTGTGTATGCCTGTTTGTAACCCATGCTTTGCTTGTAACTGTACTCTGACATAACTGTATATTCTGTAGATTCCCTATTGTATATATTGTAGTTTCTAGTGTGCTTTAGGCTGATTAAATTATATAATTAATCTTGGGCTGTTCTGTTATCTCGATCTTGACTCCCACGTCTGTGTGTTCGGCTAATAGTTACCGTAAATCGGTTGGTGGCAGCGAGTTTGTGCCAAGGATTATTGTGGGGAGGCCAGTGAGATTCGGGGAGGTTTTATATATTCCGCCCGCGGAGGTCGGGGGAATATATACCCTACTCTCACCGGGGACCCTTCAATAATCGGCATAAGTAGTATAGCGGCCTCCTTGCTTATCGTCGGGCAATTCCATAATTGGCCTGACTATAAGAGGGGCGCTAGAGAGCGCATCACGTGCTCTGTCTGTCGGTCGGGAGGTATAAAGGAGGGGTGACCCCCCACTTGTTACACCCCGATTGTGACGTACTGGTAGCCAGCGCGGGGGATTTCTGAGTGACCCCCCCGGTGGTTCGTGACACTCTGTCTTACCACTACTCCCAACATTGTGGAAGTAGTAATTATAGAAAACCTTCCTTGTTCATTATTTCAATAGCGCGAATGAATCTACCATCTGATATCAAAGCCATTAGTGATTCCAAAAATAACATTCAGGCTCTCGCTGCACTCGCTCCAATATTTTCTGTCCTATCTGTGCACTGAATGAATTCCAAATATAGGCCTGTCCTAAATTCCCATTCATTAAAATGGGCACTGACGGCTCTCTGCAAACTGACAGCCATGATGGGCCGGGAGTCGGGAGCCAAATCTACTCTAATATTCCAGTTTGGAAGGGTTTCACCTCTGGTGCCGCCAAAACGTCTACATTACCGGGATTAAGAGTATTAACTGGTTGTTGGAAGGAGGATGTAATCAGCGGCATCGTGCATATATTAGCCTGCTAACCCCTGAATTTTGCAGTTCCGCAGTCGTGCCCCTCTCCCTGTTTTCAATATCTATATTCATGTCCTTTTGGGTGGCAACGCAATTTGTCTCTGCCAACAAGATTGTTCCATCCAAAGCAAACGCTCCAGCTTCTCCTGCCGGCTGAATCTGTCTTTTCTTAGCTCAAAAGTCCTGAGGGGTGGGTAGGAATTAAATATTTGATGCACTCGGCTGGCTGACCATTTCTTGACATCTTTCTTGAGCCACGAGAACTTTGTAAAAGCTGGAGCGAGAAAACGAGCAAAGAGTCGTAGAAGTGATAATCGCCTCCACTACGAGAAGTTCATTTATGACCGAAGAATATTTCACTCAACTACGACAACTACTCCCATCATTTTCTGCTTTTTTTGGCCGGCTGGAGGGGTAATCTATGTCAGGAACATACATATAAAGCAATTTATAAATACCAGTTTACTATGACATCATCTCCGCAGGGAGCGCAGCGCAGACGTCTTCCATTTTTTTCTAAAGGAGCGGATTAATTTTTATTGTCTGTCCCAGTTAATGCCTGTTTGGACATAAAGGACAGATCGATATGATGGAGAGCGCAGTGGTTTTACTCACAGGAGTTCTGAAAGGACATCTTTTTTTACTAATCCATTTTTATAAATCACTTTAAAGGCCTTATTGATCACTAATTGGAAGTTACACCTAAACCCAAATGGCTCGCAGAAACTTTAACGCTTTCAGTGCTGCAGAGCTAAGAGCTGATCCGCTCCTAACGGGAACTATTAATTGTGTCATTCCCTATAGGTCCCTGTACATAGGGATTTTGTGAATTCTTCTCTTTCTTCCATACAGATCAATATTAGAAATGTATTCTCTACAAATACATATTATGAAATGTGAGGGAAGACCAGGTGTAATGTCAGCGTTCCCTGCACTAATAGGCAGGGACGCCAATATACTCACTGTACCACTCTCTGCCCTGCTGTTCTGCCAGTGTGACGCCCTGGGCAAGCCAGGGGTCACAGGTAATGACATCACCACACCCTACACCCCGGTTAGGCACATCAAAGCTAGACCCAAAAATCCTTGTTGCCTTCCCCAGGGGCTGATGTCCACACCAGGGGGTGGAGCCGGGCGGTTGGTCTCCACCCACCAAGGAGTTCACAGTCTTGGAGGAGGGAAAAAGAGAAGAGTTAGAGTTTGGAGGAAGAAGGGAGAGGAGAGTTAGAGTGTGAGGAGGAAAGTGGTAGTAGAGTAACTAACTGAGAGCGTCCGGGTGTGTGCCCCGGACAGAGACAGCAAGGTTAGCAGACGGCGGTGACCGTCTGCAGGAGTGGCCTATCGGAGTTGCCGTAAGGACCGTGGACGGGCGTTGGCCCGGCGGTACCGGACCGGTACACAAGGAGAAGCCAGCACCATTGGCAGGGGCCTTTTGGATCCCGGCAAGGCTTGGAGTCACCGTGAATTTGCCAAATCCGTCAGTGAAGGGGACCTCCGGGTTTCCAAACAACTAAGTCCCGATTGAAGGCAACAGTCCAACCGTATGAGAGAGACACCGCCACCGCCAAGGCACCAGTTTCTCAGGGCCAGCGCCTGCGGGCAAAGAGGGGCTCCTCCGGCCCATATCCAAGTCGGGGAGCGGGTTACCGGTGGGAACCCATTTGAACCAACAGAAGTACTAGGTGCAGGGAAAGAGACAGTCACCGTTAACTACCGGGGAAAAGCAACAGCAGCCGTCCGTGGGAACCGTCTTTCCAGCCGTGTGTTTTACCGAGAACTGTGTCATCGTCTCAGGCTGAGTGAGTACCACCGTGCCGTGCGGCACAGCGCTGCCCCCGCGACCCTGCACCTCACCAGGCCCCGCACCCGGCCTGCCATTCACCCCTACCCCATCACCGGGCCCCGGGACAACCAACCCCCTACCCACGGAGGGGAGAAGTAACAACAAAGCTGCTCCCTGTCACCGCTCCCGGGATCCCCGTCCAGAGCAGCGGTGGTGTCCACACAATCACCACAACCGTGGGTGGCGTCACGGACAATAAACCCCCAAAACCATTCCCCTTTTCACTCACGGGCGAGGAGCGCCGCTCGAGTCCCCGGGATCCGGCCCATCGCTCGAGCCACCGAGCAGCAGCGGCCGCAGCAGTAGCGGCAGCCGGACCCGAGCAGTGGGAGAGCGCAGCGTCCCCTCCTCCGCCCGCGACACCAGCATATGTGCCCACCATGGCTGCTGGCTTCCAGGACCAGCTCAGACCATGTGGGTTTCGTGGCCAGAGCCTTAGCTCATGCTCGCGCTCCCCACTTGTCAAAGGGGCGCCACACGCACACCTGATGTGTCCTCAGCCTATCACTGTGGACTATTAGATATTCAAGGCACCTTTCCCTATTGGGAGTTGCCTGTGCAATATTGTTTCCTGTAGCCAGTGTGCTCTGTGGCTGCAACCTTCTTGTCTGATCCGTAGATCCTGCTCCAGATTCCGTATTCGCCTGTATACCCGATTCCGTTCCTGATCCATTCCTGGTTCCCGGTTCCTGCTTGACTATCTGATCCATACATCTCCTCCTCATCTCTGTCTTTCACCCTACCTGTCCCTTCCTTTCCGCTAATGACCTAAGACTGATGTACCGCCCCGCGGGCTCGGCTGCGACCGCCGAGCCGCTCGGATCCGTGCTCGTACTGCGGGTGGTGGCTCGAGCCTCTCACGGACCCGGGGGTCACGTCGCTCTGCAAGGGAGTTGGCACTACACACGGGGATTGGGGTGTTTGATTTGGAATGACAGTTCGTGACGCCACCCATGGGTTGTGGTTATTATGGACACCACCGCTGCGGTGAAGGTACGGGGATCCCGGGAGCGGTTTAATGGCACAGCTAGGTGTTGACCCCTCCGTGGGTAGGGGGTGTTGGTCCCGGGGCCCAGCAGGCGAGGTCCGGGTGCAGGGTGAAGTGTTGTGGTGCAGTGCGGTGCGGTGCGGTGCCTGATGGCAGTGGCGTACTCACTCTGACACAAGACACTGGAGTCGCTGGGAAACCAAACAGAGTGATGAACGGGGCCCACAGCTGGCTGCAGCTTCTTCCAGACTAGGTTGGTGGTTTCCACCTTTCTCCTGCACCCCTGCGTGAATGTTTTGGCTCCTGTGCCTAGACACCGGTAGTCCGCTCCCCGACTGGTATATGCCGGAGGAGCCCGTTTGCCCTCAGACGCTGGCCCTTTGGGTCTCTATGCCTTGGTGGTGGCGTTACCCGGTATGGTTGGGCTGTTGTCTTATAAAGGGACTTGTGTGGGGTAGGTCCTTAAGTCTAGCCCGCAATCAGTTGATTCGACTTGGCCCTGTCGGTTCAGGGCTTTGTGCTGGGTCTGAGTACCCTGCCTGGTGCTCCGGTATCCAGTTGGCTCCCCGGTTCGGTTCCGGCGGGCCACTACCCTGTCCCGGTCCCTTACGGTTCCACCGGTTGTATTCCCGGTCTCCTGCAGGCGGCCACCACCATCTGCCTCCTTGCCAATGGTGACTGGGCTCCGACCCAGCCACCGGTAGTCTTTGGCAGGCCTGAGCGCAGATCTGCCTGTGTACTCAACCTCCCTCCTTCACTTTCAAAACTACTCTGCTTTTACTTGAACTTGACTACTTAGGTTCCCGCATCCAGGCCTGTGAACTCCTCGGTGGGCGGAGCCAACTGCATGGCCCCACCCCCTGGTGTGAACGTCAAACCTTGAGGGTGGTGACAAGGGTTTTGGTTTGGCTGGAGTTACCTAACCGGGAGGGGGTGTGGTGTTGTGTGTGTGTGTGACTACCTTGGACGACCTGGATAGTCCAGGGCGTCACACTGACATCCTCTATAATCTGAACCTTTCACTCCTGTCTCCAAGACCAAGGCTGCACCACCCGTCACTCACCGCTCCGGATCCCATGCGCCCTGCTCACAGCCGCTGTGCCCACTCTCCTCCAGCGGCGCCGCCTCCTGTCCGCCGGTCCCAGCATCACGCCATGCTCCCCGCTCAGTATCCTGAGCACCTGCATTCTGCCTCCTCTCCTGTGTCTCCAGCTCTGGCGTCCGGGTTTCGGGGTTCGCACATGTGCACTAGGGCACGAGCGCATGATCTCACCTTTTCTTAAAGGGCCAGCACCATTTATCTGGATATTGCCGCTGACAGGTACTGGGTACTTAAGACTTCCTTTTCCTTTGGGTGATGCTTGTTCAATGTGTCCCTGTAGCCTTGTCTCTTGTGCTAGTTGTTCGGGTCCCTCTGTGCTTCAAGTAACTCTGTCTCTGCCAGCAGATCCTGAGTGCCCGTCTGAGTACGTCCGTCCTTCCGTCTCCTCTGGTCACCTCCTGTGACAGCCAGCTGCGGACTCCACCTGATTCTATGAGCCTGCACCTGTCTTCAGTCATGGTCTTCGTACTGATCCCGCCAGTCTGCATCTGTCTCGGGCTAGTTACAGCTTCTACTGTGGACCCGAATAGGACGCTACCCAGTGTACCCTGCTAAACCCGGCTGCTGTGCATTTAGGCCCTCTGGGGTTGTGCCCAACAGTCCCTGTATAGGGGTTAGCTCGTGGTTGCCTCCTAGGGGGAGTCCGGTCCGGTGCACGGTCCTGTGGGTCCCCTCCTGGATTGTCGTTACAATTACCCAGGACAATTTGTCTAATTCCCAGTTTTAAGCGTGCCCTAAAAAAGTATTTCCTTAAACTGGCCTATTATCTCATCTCGCTTAACTATTCCCATTCTTCCTTACAAAATTTTCTTCTAAACCTGATAAAAAAATTGTTTAAAAGACAAAACAATTTTTTTATCTCTACTGGCTAACACGGTACAAAGATATATTTTACTTCTAAACCTGGTCATTTTGAACATCTGTTTACACCCTCCATGCACTTAGTAGCGCTGCAATTGTACATACTGGCTTGTGACCGGTAGTGATATATGAATGCCCTATTTATTATATTTAAGACCAGACCAAACAAGTTAGCACTTTTTACCATTTACCTTTTGTGCCTCCCCTATTTCCTCATATAATTGTAGCATGAGAGCAGGACCCTCACTCCTCTTCATATCTGTTGAATTGTGTTATTCTGTAATATCTGATATTGTCTGGACATGTCCCCTCTGAATTGTAAAGTGCTGTAGAATATTTTGGCGCTATAGAAATAAAAATTAATTATAAAAATAATCCGACGCATGTGTCGCGGGCGGAGGAGGGGACGCCGCGCTCTCCCTCTGCTCGGGTCCGGCTGCCGCGGCTGCTGCGGCCTGCCGCTGCTCGGTGGTTCGAGCGATGGGCCGGATCCCGGGGACTCGAGCGGCGCTCCTCGCCCGTGAGTGAAAAGGGGAATTGGTGTTTTGGGATAGTTTATTGTCCGTGACGCCACCCACGGTTGTGGTGATTTGTTAACACCACCGCTGCTCTGTATGGGGAGCCCGGGAGTGATGGTATGGAGCAGCCAGTTGTTGATGTGCCCTCCGTGGGTAGGGGTTGTGGTGCTCCCGGGGCCCAGTGATGGAATTGGAATGGTGGACAGGCGGGTATGGGGCCTGTGGTGGTGCAGGGGCGCAGGGGCAGCGCTGTGCCGCACGGCACGGAGGTACTCACTCAGCCAGTAAACACGACACAGTTCTCGGTAAACAAACGGCTGGTTGGACGGGTCCCTCGGACGGTTACGGTGCTGCGGTTCCCTGCAGTTAGTGGTGACGGTCTCTTCAATGCACCTATGAAAGTCTCTTTGGTAGCGATGGTGTCACGCTCCCCGGGTCCTTGGCTTCCCTCCCCGGGTCCTCTGCTCCGCTCCCCGGGTCCTCAGCCCCGCTCCCCGGCTCACCTGCCACGCTCCCCGCTCTCCAGCCTCCGGTCCCCGTCCTTCCCAGGCCCCCTGGTCCCCGATCGCGGCGCCCGACGGCTTCCCAGGCCCTGGCCGGCTCCCCTGCGTCCTCTTCTCAGCCTCCTTCCCTGGCTTCTGGCACCCGGGCTGCGCGCATGCGCATTAGGGCGCGCGCGCGGTCACTGACCCTTTCTTAAAGGGCCAGCGTCCATTAACAGGTAATGAGGCTAATCAGGTACAGGGTATAAAGGGGTGTATTGTCCAAGGGGGCGGGGCCTGATCTTCGTGTTCCCTAAGCTAGGAGTCAGGTCTCCTGGTGTTTCAGTGCATGTACTCACCTATCTCTCTTTGTAGAGCCGTGCTTGCCTCGCCATCCAGTCTGCCGCATCCTGAACCCCGAACGCTGTCCTTCTGCCATCCTGACAGTCCGCACCATCTCGGATCCCTGCGGTGACCCGTCATCTTGCTCCCAAGGTTCCGGACCCCGCCTGACATCATCTCGGCTTCCGAACCTGAGCTGCGTCACCCGGACCACCACCCATAACTCCGTGGTCCCAGGGACTTCTCCGCTATTCCCGTGTGCAAGGACTGTTCTGCTGTTTCTAGTGTTCCAGCTGCCGGACTCTTTCCTACCATCTAGGAGTTCGGTCCAGTGGATCCACCTCCTGGGCTTGCCCGTACACCTGGCCGTGACAGTAAGATCAGGCCATGGATCCCGCTGCAGCACTATTGGCCCTGCAAGAGGAACTCCAACGCCAGCGTGAAGTCCAGACCCGCATGCTGCAATTTATGACCTCCGTGGACACCCGCCTGTACACGTTACAAGCATCAATGACGCCTGCGGCAACCAGGTCCCCCACTAGGCAATCCACGGCTCCCGCACCAGTGGCAGCCGCGTCGGATGCCTCCCGACTCCGTTTGGCGTCACCACCTCGTTATGCTGGAGATCCCAAGACCTGCAGGGGCTTCATAAACCAATGTTCCCTTCATTTCACGCAGCTGCCACATCTGTTCGCCTCCGACCAAGCCAAGGTCGCCTTTATAATGTCTCACCTGGAGGGCGAGGCACTGGCGTGGATGAACCCCTTGTGGGAGAAGGAGGACCCCATGACCAAGGATCTTCAAGAGTTCCTGCAGGCCTTTCGCAGTACCTTTGACGAGCCGGGACGCGCCTCTGCGTCTGCTTCATCACTTCTCCGCCTACGTCAAGGAACACTGACGGTGGGCCAATACGCCATCCGTTTCCGCACTTTGGCTTCTGAACTCGGGTGGAATAATGAGGCCCTGACAGCCGCCTTCTGGGAAGGACTTTCGAGTCGCATCAAAGATGAGTTGGCGGGTCGTGACGTGCCCTCCACCCTAGATGCCCTGATTGCCCTAGCAACTCGTGTGGACATTCGTTTTCAGGAGCGCTCCAAAGAGCTGTCTCGGGAGAGACGTCCGGTACGACATTCCCCTCCTCCACAGAAGCCCTCCGTATCGCAGTCATCAACAGCTGGGATTCCCGTCCACGAGCCCATGCAGATCGACCGAGTACGGCAATCTGAACAACGTCGAGCAGAGCGGCTCGCCAAGGGCCTCTGCTTTTACTGCGGAGAGGACACTCACCTCCTACGCTCCTGTCCGGAAAGGCCGGGAAACTCCAAAGCCTAGGGTTGGTAGGAGAGGCCACCCTAGGTGCTGGGACTCTCTCAGACCCGGTTATGTGGACTGTGCAAGTGTCAACGGGAGAGACGCGCTTCACGGCTGAGGCATACCTCGACTCTGGAGCAGCAGGCAATTTCATCCAGCAGGCCACGGTGGACAAGTACCAGCTGCCTGTTACTCTACTCGAGAAGCCCCTAGTGATTGCCTCTGTGGATGGGAGACCCCTCTCTGATACCATCTCCTGGGTCACCAGACCGGTCGAACTGCGTATCGGTGCCCTGCACACCGAGAACATCACTCTCTACGTCCTTCCACACATGTCCCACCAGATCCTGCTGGGACTTCCCTGGTTGCGGACACACGAACCATCAGTCAGCTGGGGTACTGGCGAAATCACCCGATGGGGTTCTGCTTGTCATGAGAAGTGTCTGAAGTCCATACAACCTATCCGACGACCTCCGGTTCCAGAGAACCTACCGGAACTGCCCTCGGCCTATTGGTCCTTCGCAGACGTTTTTGACAAGAAGGAGTCTGAGGTACTTCCGCCACACCGTCCCTACGATTGTGCCATCGACCTGCTCCCAGGAACAACACCACCTCGAGGACGGATATATCCGTTGTCTCCGGCCGAAACCAGGGCCATGTCCACCTACATCACGGAAAGCCTGGCAAAGGGATTCATCCGGAGATCCTCCTCTCCTGCGGGAGCAGGCTTCTTCTTCGTGAAGAAGAAAGAGGGTGACCTACGCCCATGCATCGACTACCGGGGTCTAAATCAGATCACCGTCAAAAACAAGTACCCTCTGCCGCTCATCCCCGAATTGTTCGACCGGCTCAGAGGAGCCCGTGTGTTCACCAAGCTGGATCTTCGTGGTGCCTACAACCTAGTTCGTATCCGCTCTGGGGACGAATGGAAGACCGCGTTTAATACTCGCGATGGGCACTATGAATACTGCGTGATGCCCTTCGGCCTGTGTAACGCACCAGCAGTCTTCCAAGAATTGGTGAACGACATATTCCGGGACCTCCTCTACGTCTGTGTCGTAGTTTATCTGGATGACATCCTTATCTTCTCTCCGGACCTCCAGACCCATAGAGAGAACGTACAGCTGGTTCTGCAAAGACTGAGGGAGAATCGTCTTTACGCCAAATATGAGAAGTGCGTCTTTGAGCAGTCTTCTCTCCCTTTCCTGGGATACATCATCTCGGGCACTGGACTGCAGATGGATCCAAAGAAGGTCTCCTCCATACTCAACTGGCCTCCTCCTTCTGGACTGAAGGCAATCCAACGGTTCCTGGGATTCGCCAACTACTACCGCCAGTTTATCCCTCACTTCTCTGCCCTGACTGCTCCTCTCTCCGCTTTGACCAAAAAGGAGGCTAATCCAAAGGACTGGTCACCTGCGGCCGACGCCGCGTTTTGCTCCCTGAAGCGAGCATTTGCCTCCGCTCCTGTACTCCACCGTCCGGAGTTAAACCGCCAGTTCACCTTGGAAGTGGATGCCTCCTCCTCGGGGGCTGGAGCAGTGCTCATGCAGAAATCCTCCTCCGGCAAGATGGTGACTTGCGGTTTCTTCTCCAAGAGCTTCTCCGCGCCGGAACGTAATTACACCATCGGTGACCGAGAACTATTGGCGGTCAAACTGGCTCTGGAGGAGTGGCGTTACCTCCTGGAAGGAGCAGTGTACCCCGTGATTATCTACACGGACCACAAGAACCTGGAATACCTGCGGTCCACTCAGCGACTGAACCCACGGCAAGCCAGGTGGTCCTTATTCTTTGCCAGGTTTGACTTCCAGCTCCATTTCAGACCCGCGGACAAGAATGTACGCGCTGATGCCTTGTCTAGGTCTTTCGTGCCCATGGAGCAGGAGGGAGAGACTACCCAACCTATCATCCCTCCTAGCAAGATTATTCCGGTGGCCCCTGTCACTCTGGCCCAGATACCGCCCGGGAAGACCTATGTCTCTGAGACTGACAGGCAAAAAGTGTTACACTGGGGTCATGCCTCCAAAACAGCCGGTCATGCAGGCCAGAAGAGAACATGGGGTGCGATTGTACGCCATTACTGGTGGCCATCCCTTCGCACGGACGTCGCTGCTTATGTCTCTGCCTGCTCCTCTTGTGCCAGGAACAAGACGCCCAAACACCTGCCCTATGGCCGTCTTCTGCCTCTGCCTATACCCTCAGTTCCGTGGCAACACATAGCGATGGATTTTATTACGGACTTGCCATTATCCTCCGGACACACAGTCATATGGGTCGTGGTGGACCGGTTCTCCAAAATGGCTCACTTCGTCCCTATGGCCGGACTGCCCTCTGCTCAGGAACTCGCGGAAGCCTATATACATCACATCTTCCGCTTGCATGGCTTTCCATCCCACATCGTGTCCGACAGAGGAACTCAGTTCACCTCCCGCTTCTGGAGGGCGCTCTGCAAGCATCTGGGAGTGACTCTGGACTTTTCTTCTGCTTACCATCCTCAGTCTAATGGCCAAGTGGAGAGGGTCAATCAAATCTTGACATCCTTCTTACGTCACTATGTCAACGCCCATCACGACGACTGGTCCACGCTTCTGCCTTGGGCTGAATTCTCACATAACCACCATATCAGTGAGTCGTCCTCCAAATCTCCCTTCCATGTCGTTTACGGACTTCAGCCCTCCGTTCCATTGCCTATATCCCCTTCTTCGGATGTCCCTGCGGCTGATACTGTAGCCCGTGACTTCGCTACCATTTGGGACTCTGTCAAGGCGTCCCTTGGACGCGCTTCCCAGCGGATGAAGAAACACGCTGACAAGAGGCGTCTGGACCCTCCGTGTTTCTCTCCTGGTGACCTGGTCTGGCTTGCTTCCCAGTACATCCGATTGAAGATACCTTCCTACAAGCTGGGTCCTCGCTACATCGGGCCGTTTAAGGTCCTCAGCAAGATCAATGAGGTCTCCTACAAGCTACAGCTCCCGGCCACGATGAGGATTCCCAACTCTTTCCACGTCTCCCTGCTCAAGCCGGTCGTCCTTGGTCCCTTCTCCGCTGCTGCCTGTCCGGCTCCTCCACCTATTGCCGATGACAACATCTATGCGGTAAGGGATATCGTGGCCATGAAGACCGTTCGAGGTCGTCAGTTCTTCCTGGTGGACTGGGAGGGGTATGGTCCTGAGGATAGGTCCTGGGATCCAGGGAGAACGTGGGCACTCCTCTGATCCGTGCCTTCATGTCCCGGTTGCGGGGAGGGGGGCGTGGGGGAGGGGGTACTGTCACGCTCCCCGGGTCCTTGGCTTCCCTCCCCGGGTCCTCTGCTCCGCTCCCCGGGTCCTCAGCCCCGCTCCCCGGCTCACCTGCCACGCTCCCCGCTCTCCAGCCTCCGGTCCCCGTCCTTCCCAGGCCCCCTGGTCCCCGATCGCGGCGCCCGACGGCTTCCCAGGCCCTGGCCGGCTCCCCTGCGTCCTCTTCTCAGCCTCCTTCCCTGGCTTCTGGCACCCGGGCTGCGCGCATGCGCATTAGGGCGCGCGCGCGGTCACTGACCCTTTCTTAAAGGGCCAGCGTCCATTAACAGGTAATGAGGCTAATCAGGTACAGGGTATAAAGGGGTGTATTGTCCATGGGGGCGGGGCCTGATCTTCGTGTTCCCTAAGCTAGGAGTCAGGTCTCCTGGTGTTTCAGTGCATGTACTCACCTATCTCTCTTTGTAGAGCCGTGCTTGCCTCGCCATCCAGTCTGCCGCATCCTGAACCCCGAACGCTGTCCTTCTGCCATCCTGACAGTCCGCACCATCTCGGATCCCTGCGGTGACCCGTCATCTTGCTCCCAAGGTTCCGGACCCCGCCTGACATCATCTCGGCTTCCGAACCTGAGCTGCGTCACCCGGACCACCACCCATAACTCCGTGGTCCCAGGGACTTCTCCGCTATTCCCGTGTGCAAGGACTGTTCTGCTGTTTCTAGTGTTCCAGCTGCCGGACTCTTTCCTACCATCTAGGAGTTCGGTCCAGTGGATCCACCTCCTGGGCTTGCCCGTACACCTGGCCGTGACAGATGGGTCCCCACCGGTTACCCACTCCTCGGCTTCAATCTGGGCCGAAGGAGCCCTACTTTGCCCGCAGGCGCTGGCCCTGGGAAACTGGTGCCCTGGCGGTGGCGGTGTCTCCCCTTCACGGTCGGACTGTTGCCTTCAATCGGGACTTGGTTGTTAGGAGACAGAGGTCCCCTTCACTGACGGATTTGGCAAATTATGGCGACTCCTAGCCTTGCCGGGATCCGAAAGGCCCCTGCCCCGGTGCTGACTGTTCTTCGTATACTGCTCCGGTACCGCCGGGTCACCACCCGTCCGCGGTCCTTCCAGCAACCTCCAAGCAGTCCCCCTGCAGACTATCACCGCCGTCTGCTGACCTTGCTGTCACAGTCCGGAGCACACACCCGGACCAACTTCAGGCTTTACTACTCTCACTTTTCTGTCACTTCAGCTTCTCTCCTTTGCTCCTCTACCACTTCACTTCCTTCTTCTTTCACTTCCCTAACTGTTCTCCCTTCTGCCTGAGCTCAACTCCTCCACTCAACTGCCTGGTTTTCCCGCCTCCAGGGCTGTGAACTTCTCGGTGGGCGGAGCCCACCGCCTGGCCCACCCCCTGGTGTGGACATCAGCCCCTGGAGGAAGGCAACAAGGATTTTAGGTTAGCTTGGTGTTCCTGCAGGGAATGTGGGGTGCATGTGATGTTGTGACCTGTGACTCCTGGCTTGCCCAGGGTGTCACATTCCCCCTTAGCAAAACGCAGACCGTCCTCGGGCTGCCCGTCCAACACCGGTTTTATTTTCCTTTTGTTTTTCTGTAAAATAGAAAAAACGGTAACATATATACAATTTATGGCATCATCCCACATCAGGAGGTTCAGTTCTTAAACGTTGCAAACATTAAAACGGTTAACGGTTACGGTCTCCGCTCTCTCCCACCCAAGCAACCTGGCCCTGATGCTGCCCCTAAAACCCAGGCAGCACCCCTTGACCTCAGTCCAGCACAAGTTACCCGAGCGGGATCTGTCCTTCCCCTCCAGAGGGTAGCCACCGGTTCATGTGGTGGCTGGGCCCCAGCCTGCTCTGCTGAGGGCCCTCCCTCCAACCTGCCTCTCCGGAGGCGGTAAATGCGGAAACGGTAACGGTAACACAACTTATTTACAAGCCACTTAACGTTTGTGGTTGCCCTGCAAGTTCACGGGCTTGTCCATGAGCAGTTCCTCATTCAAACACTTTTCAAGCGGTCCCCACGGGGACAACGGTGCCGGCAACGGCCGGTTGCAAATCACGGTTAGACAATCAGGTTACTTCATCAGTTAATTACTTCATTTTCAAAACTTTCAAACAAACACACTTGTGGTCCCAACGGGGACGGTGCAACGGTGCTCCGCTGCCTTTTGCGGCTCAACAGTCCATTCTCACTCGTGGGGCTCTAGTGCCACCTTCACATGGTGCACCGCTCTGGACCCCAATGGTAGCTCGCTGCAGGTGATCTTCTTCCATATACATGTGGGCATGCACATCCGCTCTACACCCCTCTCGGGCATCGATCTCCCTGCGCAGCTGCTGTTGCCGCCGCTCCCAGCCGGCAGCACTTTCTGTTTGCTCCGGTTCAGCGTGTGCGGGGGACAGATCCAGCCAGAGTCCCTCCGTGTCGGCTACGACCGGCACCTTCAGTAATGAGGGACCCCGCTGTGACGTGGCCTGCTCTGCCGCTTGGCAGCTACATCCCCCCCGTGCCTCAGCCGAGGCCCGGTGCCTGGGAGCGGTCAACGTGACTTGCGGTGTTGGCGTTTGATCGAGGATCGCCTCCGCTGCGGCCGGGCGGACTGCCGGGGCCGTCATCATCTCCGTCGCGGCTGGGATGGAAGCCGGGACGGGTGCCAGGGCGGTGGTAAAGGTAAGGCCCGGGGGCCGCAGGTCTGGGCCCTCTCCCACAGATGCTGCGGGCTCCGCTACCGGTGGCAGGGGTGACGGGTCGGTCGGGGCGTTGGCCGCAGGCATGGGCAGTGAGGGAGGTAGCGTGGTGGATGGCAGCAGGCCGGGCCCCTCAGCCGTATCGACCGATCCCTCGGGGACATAGGGGCGTGGGTCGCTTACCCGCTCCTCTGAGACCACCTCCACTTCGGATGCCCAAACGGTTGCGGCCAGGCCCTTCATCTCCGACGTCCACTTCGCCAGCATGAAGTGGACTTGGGCCTGGAGCTTCTGGCACATCTTGCTTCTGGATCCAGGAACGTGTTTCAGCAGAGTCCTGGCGTACCTGCACGCTAAAGCGCTAGTTACATGCGGCTGCGACCACCGCTCCTCCAGCGGCTCCGTCGGGCGCAGACATCTTGTTTTCCGTCCCCCTTAGCCTCTTTCCGGCCCCTCCTCTATCGGGGTGGGGTTTTAGCCTTTGCGCCTCTGCTACTCGAGAAGACGCTAGAGCGGGAACTTTTCGCGCCAAAGATGGCGACTTCTGAAATTTTCCGGCCGGATACCTCCGGCGGTCACAAGGCGCACCTCTACCCAACGGCAGAGCGGTAAGATCCTGTTCGTGACGCCAAGTTGTCGCGGGCGGAGGAGGGGACGCCGCACTCTCCCTCTGCTCGGGTCCGGCTGCCGCGGCTGCTGCGGCCTGCCGCTGCTCGGTGGCTCGAGCGATGGGCCGGATCCCGGGGACTCGAGCAGCGCTCCTCGCCCGTGAGTGAAAAGGGGAATTGGTGTTTTGGGATAGTTTATTGTCTGTGACGCCACCCACGGTTGTGGTGATTTGTTAACACCACCAATGCTCTGTATGGGGAGCACGGGAGTGATGGTATGGAGCAGCCAGTTGTTGTTGTGCCCTCCATGGGTAGGGGTTGTGGTGCTCCCGGGGCCCAGTGATGGAATTGGAATGGTGGACAGGCGGGTATGGGGCCTATGGTGGTGCAGGGGCGCAGGGGCAGCGCTGTGCCGCACGGCACGGAGGTACTCACTCAGCCAGTAAACACGACACAGTTCTCGGTAAACAAACGGCTGGTTGGACGGGTCCCTCGGACGGTTACGGTGCTGCGGTTCCCTGCAGTTAGCAGTGACGGTCTCTTCCCTGCACCTATGAAAGTCTCTTTGGTAGCGATGGGTCCCCACCGGTTACCCACTCCTCGGCTTCAATCTGGGCCGAAGGAGCCCTAATTTGCCCGCAGGCGCTGGCCCTGGGAAACTGGTGCCCTGGCGGTGGCGGTGTCTCCCCTTCACGGTCGGACTGTTGCCTTCAATCGGGACTTGGTTGTTAGGAGACAGAGGTCCCCTTCACTGACGGATTTGGCAAATTATGGCGACTCCTAGCCTTGCCGGGATCCGAAAGGCCCCTGCCCTGGTGCTGACTGTTCTTCGTATACTGCTCCGGTACCGCCGGGTCACCACCCGTCCGCGGTCCTTCCAGCAACCTCCAAGCAGTCCCCCTGCAGACTATCACCGCCGTCTGCTGACCTTGCTGTCACAGTCCGGGGCACACACCCGGACCAACTTCAGGCTTTACTACTCTCACTTTTCTGTCACTTCACCTTCTCTCCTTTGCTCCTCTACCACTTCACTTCCTTCTTCTTTCACTTCCCTAACTGTTCTCCCTTCTGCCTGAGCTCAACTCCTCCACTCAACTGCCTGGTTTTCCCGCCTCCAGGGCTGTGAACTCCTCGGTGGGCGGAGCCAACCGCCTGGCCCACCCCCTAGTGTGGACATCAGCCCCTGGAGGAAGGCAACAAGGATTTTAGGTTAGCTTGGTGTTCCTGCAGGGAATGTGGGGTGCATGTGATGTTGTGACCTGTGACCCCTGGCTTGCCCAGGGCGTCACACATGCAATACGGTATATGGGCATCAGTGGAAGGCACTATGGAGACATTTTAGGTAGGCACATTGGGGGGCATCAGATGAAAGAACTCTAGAGGTATCTATTGAAGTCACTATAAAAACATGTGTCACGTCTCCACCAGAATCCGCTCCTGTGACTTCTGCTTTGATCACCAGGCACCGCCGTATCCCCACCATGGACTGTGCTGGTGATAGGGGAGGAGTCGGCACCAGTGGTTCTGGTGGGCAGAGGCTCCGCTCATCCACTAAGCTGAGTTTCACTAGGACCTGCAGTACAACTGGCTGGCTGTGGTGACGTTTGTCCTTTAGCTGAATTCACCACCTTTCAGCCAGGGCCAATGGGAAGACACCACACCCTTCTTATTCCTCCTCCAGTCTGCTGGTAGCTGCCAGATATAGTCCTGTAGTTTACTGCTACTGCCTGGTTCACATCCTGCTGTTTTACTATTGATTCCCATGTTTTGACCTCCGCCTGTTCCCTGACCACTCTCTTGCCTGATGATTTTGTACCTTTGTATCTCCTAGCTTTGACCCTGCCTGGCAACTACTCTTCTCCGGATTGCAGCCTTCCATAAGCAGCGACCTCCTGGGCCCTGTAGTAATCCCAGATCTCTGTACAGGGGTTAAAGGATTTCAGGGCCCTCGAGATCCTGTTGAGTGGGCGGTTCGCCTTTAGCCTGTCATCCTGAGTCTGTGGTCCCGGGCAGATGTCACAACATGAAAGGTAGGCAGTCTAGGGGCATCTACGCTCATACTCTGGAGACATCTGTATCAAGCTCTCTTATCTGCCTGGGTGGAACAGATGTTGGCCACCACACCAACACAGGTTTGTGAACTCCTGTTCTCTACATTGGTGTTGTCCCAGAGATTGGACCCGCATCTTTCAGACATTTAAGCCATGTCCACCATCCACGTTGGCAAGACCCCTATAACGGAGACCTTGGTATCCACCTTTGTGTCTCGTGAACCCACCTGTATTACAATTCTGTCTCTCACTTTGCCTCCTTGGATTCTGTCGCACCAGGGGTTAACTCTCTTATCTTCCTGCACCTGATTTTCACAGGCCTTTCTCTTAATTACTGTGCCTGGAAAGACCAAAATCTACATAAACCACTCCTTTCTGGAGTCATTTGCATGTAATTAAGACTTGAGTGACATGCAGTGCAATCAAGTTCCTTTCTGTGCTCCTTGTGCCTACATCCTCCTGCCTGTCCTTCCTCGCACCAGTTCTGCAGTCGCTCTTCAAAGTGCACGGCCCTCCCACCGCACAACAATACATTGTGCATGACACAAGATTCCCCGGCTTCACAGCTGCCAAGCTTTGTTTAATCTCTTCCCATTTCTCTTCATTTTCTTGATGAGACAAAATTAACCCAATTTTTCATGGATTGGGGGGAAACATGACTTCCTTTGTTACCCTGGGCACTGGAACTGTCATTCTAACTGGGTACAAATACTTATGCACTACCATGTAATCTATATATAACCCTTCTCATGATACACGGTAGAAATACACAATGTCCCCCAAAATACAATTAATTAAAGAAGTTGTATATTGTTAGTACCAACAATGCCACCCTCTTCTATAGGCAGGTCTCAGATAATGACATTCTTGCCAAATCTCCAAGGTTCCCTTAAAAAAGGAGAGATCCGGACTCCCAGGCGGCCGCCAAGACCTTTTAGTAGGCGACTCAGGAGGCTTCGGAAGAAGCCAAATGGATATTTAGGGGCATGAAGGCGTTGTGGGCAAAACGTGAAGGAGGTGTGACTGAGAAAATGGCATTGTCCACCGCTCCCTCATTTCTTGAGGACATGATCCATAAAAGTTTGTCAAATATTGGACTTATCTCTACCATTTCTTTCTCTCATACATCCCCATTAAATAAAAGAACCTAGCATCAATCTAGCGTTTAAAAGGGTGGAAAAACATATGAAGTGTCCACTCCTGTTCCGGCCACACCAGGCTCCAAGGAGCAGTAAGCAGTAAGGAAGCCTTCGACTTTTAGTGCATTTGAGTATTAGAAACTCTAATCGAGTCTCTAATGACAAGCCAACCAACGTTCTTTCTTTGTAAGGTTCTCCAGGGATGCAGCCGGAGTAAGTATGGGATGAGGGAGTGAGGCCTGACCAGAACCGGAATCCAACTAAAAGATATGGAATTTTATTTGAGGAAGGGACTGTTATCTATATCGAAAAGTGATCATGTCATCATTATCACAGGTAGGATTATAAAAAAAGGAGGGAAAACACAGGAACCTTCATTGAAAGTTATTTAATTTTAAGTATTTTTTAAAGTTGTTTCCCCATTTCCATCCTTTTTGAAGTGAAACCTGTCTAGAGGGCCTTTTCAACTCCACAATTCTATGATTCTATACATATAGCTGGGATAATTTAGGAAAACCTGCACTCCCAAGGGGTGTGTCACGGTTGACAGACAATCCTGTGGTGTCCGGCTGTAGAAGGTCGCTGCGTTTGTCTACCCAAACTGCTCCCTGACATTCTATTCTTCCTGCTGTGGTGTAAATGGTATCCTATGTATGGTCTCTATTTGGGGTTAATCCCTTTTCTTTTAGGACCCTGCGGATATCTTCACCTTTCAGCTGTTAATTATCACTTCCCCTTGTGTCCTTAAATACCCACATTTCCCCTTGGTGCTTGCTGGCGATAGAGTTATATTCCTATACAGGCCATGGATGCAAGCAGTCGACTTGTATTCATCTGAAGAAATATTTTTGTTTATTGCTGTACCTCTCCCACAGTCATCCTGGAGATAAGTTGTTCCCATATTTTCCCCTGTGTGTGCTCCCTGTGTATTCTTTAGAACTTAGTGGGATTGATTAGGCACTCATCTCATCCATTTCCTACCTAGGGTCCAGTTCAGGGTGAGCCAGTGCGAGGTATCCTGCTCGGCGCAAAGGTGCGGAACCTATCTAGGGCAGTGAGGGGAGCCAGGGACCAGCGGAAGGTTTGGTGAGGGGTCACCATCTCCCCCTAGATACAGGGTTTCCCTTCCCTGTCGCCGTATGCATGGTACTTAACCATACATGAAGTCCCTTCCAATTTCATCATTCTATGATTCTATACTTCTTAAAAATCAGCTGATCAGAAGCTCCAGGGACACATTTTCTATGCAGCAGCCTCTACAGGAGAAATTTAGTATCACATCACGACCACCACCAAAGGGAGGATGCTTTGCAATAACGACTCTCTTCTCTGACTCAGAGAATGGGAAACTGAAAGGGTTTATGAATGACTACGATACCATATGTATCATCAATATCTGATCGGTGGCACTTTGACACCCAGTTCTCCCACCGATTAGTTGCTATCAGCTCCCAGGGCCACCCGAGGCCCATAGTCTTTGGAGCCAGATCACCACAGTTCCGTATACTGTTTAGTAACCATTTTTGAGTGCTATAGCTCAGCTGTCATAAACGTTATAGGGTTATTCCCAAAATCCAAAGTTATTCCTTATCCATGAGGAAAATACTGAATGTGGTGGATGGAAGCTACCTTACTGATTGCTGGAGGTCTGACCATTGATAGCGATCCCAAGAAAGATAATGTGGAATCGAGGACCTGGCTCCAGAGTGGAGGTTCTTATGCTCAATATCCACTACATTCTTTGTCTATGGCACTGACGGCGAATGCCAAGTGCACTTCTAAGGACTTTGCAAAGCCTTCTCCTCTAGTTCCAGGCCCTAAATTGTTGCAGGTTCCAGTGGTTGGACCCCAGCGATCAGTAAGCTTATCCCCTCTCATATTTCCTTTTTCAAGAATAGCCCTTTCTTGAAAAAGGAAATATGGAGATAGGACAGTTTACTGATTGCACCACTGGGACCTCCAACAATTGAGAGTTCTGGCTGCATACACTGTGCACCTTTGGTGGTCATCAGTAGGGGTATCGAGCGTTTGCCCCTACCGATCTAATATTCATGACCAATCCAAAGAAGTGGTGTAAACAGAATCTTGTGGGACCCAATGCAAAATCTTGAACGGGACCACCTAAGAAATGGTCTACTGGGCCTAGTAGACTGCAGCCCCTTCTCCTTACTCTGGTTACACTCATGATCCTAAGCATAGCCCATTCAGGACAACCCCTTTAAACAGCTATCTTTTATGACATCCATAGGTCGAATGGGCGAAGATCATCCTAGAGACATGACCCTTCCAAAGTGATATCAAGATGTCATTTTCCTGTTTTTGCTACACATTTGCTTTCTTTTATTACTATACTATTATCTCATTTTATATATTGCCCTTTTTGTGATATATCTATACATTATATAGATAAATAATAAAAGTGTTGAATATCTAGGATCCCCGGCATTTCCTCTGCACTAATAGAGCGGCGTTGGATTAAGTATTCAGTATTTTTTTTATAGTCCATTTATTATAACCTGCTCCCGAATGGAGATGAAACGCGTGGAGCATTATTCAAATAATCATTTTCCTCTTGCATTAAGAAAAAGAGAAATAAACTGGTATTAATCGTCCACATCTTTATATTATTACCGGTAATATTTACCTTCGCATTTAGTGAGGCTTATTAATAACTCGGAGGTACTTCATCCATCGCACACACACACACGCCAGAAACTAATAACTCTCGCGAAAAGTACAATACAGGATGTAACAATGAGGCGAAATATTGCAATCAATAATAAACCTGAAGATTATATTAAAAGATATTTTAGTTTCTCTGGATAAAAAAAAAGGGACCGTCTGAAGGGCCGACTGTGTATAATGTGATATGCATAACACTAGACGGAGCCGAAAATTGGTTTTAACACTTCCCTGGCCAAAGGGCTGTGAAGCGTATGAGCCACTGGTCTGTGCTTTGTATCCACTGTGCAGATATTTTTTGCATTACTATGGGTATAATTATATTGTCCTTGACAATTAATTTATAAAAAGGGGAACTTATATTATTTTGAAGCATTTTTTTATTATAGTTTTTTTTTTACATTTAATTTTTATTTTTTATATTTTACATTTTTATTATCATTTTATTTGGTTTTGAATTTAAATTAATTTTGCTATTGTCCCGTTTCTCTTTTATTTCTTCTGGAAGTTGACAACTGGGTGGTACAATTCCAATTTAATCATCAGGTCTGGTGTCCATGATGATTTAGCAATTTTGGGTCCATATTTCATTTAGAGAGGTGTCCAATGTCTTATTTTATGCTCGTATCTGAATAGCTTTAGGCTGAGATGAGAAAAAAAAAACCCCTGCATTGTGCTGCTCATGAGTGTTACAAGAAGGTTTTTACAAACATTGCCAACTGTCATGGCGACGTCAGTATATATGTAGATTACAGATTCTGGCACTCTGCCTGCTAACTTCTCTGATCTCTGTGACATCGACCCACAGACTTAGGCACGTTAGCAAGAGTTAATATCTTCTGGTCTGCTTGTTAGTCTCTTTTGATCACATGCTGAGGGGAGCCAATCACATTTGCTCCCCTCCTATATATGGTGACTAGACTATTTCATTAATGCCAGCTATGGCTTCTCTATACTGGTCTGGTGAGGTGTTGTGATCCAGACTTACTGGTGTTTGTTGGGCATTATTGCTGTGAGCGGTTGTGTTGTTAACCCTTATTATCTTTTGTTGCTGCCTTCCTACTCTTGGTTTTCACTTTAGTCTCTTACTGTTTGTTCCTTTGAGTTTGCAGTGTTTCTGAGCTTTTGTTTTCCCCTGTCTTTCTTAATCTGTGTTACCACCATATTCCTGCCCCTTGTTTCCTTGGGTTAGATCTGGTCAGGAGAATAGCCAGGCATGGGACTCCGGCATTTCCCCCATTAAGGGTAACCATGAGGTTATGGATAGCCTAGTGTGTCTTAGTGAGAAGAACAGAATAGGAGTCATCTGTCCGTCGCTATCCTGCAGTCACATTGTGACATTTAGTTTTCCCCTAAATACCTGAATTAATTGACAGATATTTTCTGTTTGTGGCTTTTCACAGTCTGACATTGTCCAATTAGTGCTAAATAAGTCACAGCACCTAGTTTACTAAGTATTACCATATTTCCAGGAGGAACAAAAGTCACTGTACAGCGCACAAAGTTCTAAGAAAAGATGCTCCTAAATTTCAAGATATATACTAAAACAAATGTGTTAGCAGAACTTTATTTAAACAAATTGCCCGATTTTAACAATTAGCTTTATAAAAATAATGCAACAATGAAAATTAATTAATAAATAAAAATAGTTAAAGAAGCACAAAGTTCTAAGACAAAAAAAACTCCCTATTTCAAGATATTTATTAAATCATATGTCTGTAGAATTTCAGAAAAACAAATTAAAAATTAAGTTTATAAAAATTATATATATATTAAAAATATATATATTATTATTGTTGTTTATTTTATCTTTGTTCATTTTATTATTATTATTATTATTATTATTATTATTTATGTTTATGTGAACTGATTGCTAACACAAGATAAATAATAATAATAATAATAATATATAAACACATAAAGATCAAATAAACACTAGTAATAATAATAATAATAATAATAATAATAATAATAATATTAGATGACTAAGAATAAAATAAACACAAATAATAATAATAATAATAATAATAGATGAATAAGGATAAAATAAACACAAATAATATTAATAATAGTAGATGAATAAGGATAAAATAAACACTAATAATAATAATCATAATAATAATAACAACAAATGAACACAATAAAATAAACCCAAATATTCATGTTAAGTGATCGGGGATAGGGCCTGAAGACCCCCTGCCTGTTTGGAGTCCTCCTATAAGGGGAACGTACTAAAAAAATGTTAAAAAAAAACATGCAAAATTGGTTAAATACTTTAACAAATTTCAGGTAATATTTGCAGACTGCCAAGGTGTCTTCTTCTTCTTCACCAACTTTTTGACAAACGTTTTAAATAAAAGCTTCAGAAATAATAAAAAAAAAATAGCAATTATCATTGAGTATCTTTAAAAAAAAAAAAAAAAAAAAAGTTTTAGCGATATCCCACGATGGCTTGAACAACAACAAAAGAAGGAAAAATGGGCCGGTAACGAGTTTCCAGTCACATTTTGATGGCTACGAGATTGACAAAATAATTTGTACCCGTCAATTCGTCCTGAAAAAAAAAAAAATTTACAATGGATTTGCCAAGCACATTTTTAATTTTAATCAGCAATGAAAAAATGACAACACGGATCAAAACAAAACATCAGCCTCAGAGTGGGCTTTGCGGATGATGTCAGGAGGACTCCATTAGAGAGAGGTACCTATAGGAACATCAATCAACATCTTCAAAACTTGCTACATCTCGGGAAATTTAATTAGACATTGCAGTACCTTCGCCAGCAATTTGCAAAATCTGTCACTTACTAAAGATATAAAATGGCACAAAGTCGGGAACTGTTTATGTAAATTCCCCCTAAGTCGCCAGTGACCACTTAGCTTAAGAATTAGGTTGCGATTTGAGCAGTAAACCCACACAATTCACTAGATTTTTGCCTTTTTCTATTCTTCAACATTGCTTCAAGCATAATGGGGAAAAACACTTAACGGCACAATGACGGCACTGCGGCATAAAAGGCAATTGACAAACTTTTTATATAAAAGGACAAAATAATAAAGGGAGATATTCCCGAGAGACGTGTTATACGGATGAGATGATATTTGTAGACACAAGACATGTAGATAGAGGGGAAACCCTGAGATTTTGTGATCCCTATTTTTGTATTAGTACTGATCTACATAGACCGAGCAAAGCTTTTCGAAGACGTTCAGATTGGGTCGGACTGACTCCAGGGGGATTAGACTATTCCAAACGATTGGACTCTGAAGATCCTGTATAAGAAGTTGCCCATCTCTAGCACATTTATCGACATTGATCCTAGGTCCTACCTGCGAACGCTTTCAACCGACTCGGGAAAGCCTCTCCACTGCATGAGACCACTAATTTGTGGGCTAGTTTACATAATTTACATAGTTTTGCAGAGATTATATTAAAAAATAAGGAAATTCCACAAAAATTTAGGAATGTTGGAATGTCTTTGTTACACATCTGTCCCAGGTCTGGGCTCTGTCCTTCTATCCCGATCCGCTAGACCAGTGTTTCTCAACTCCGGACCTTATGACCCACCAACAACAGATCATGTATTCAGGTTTTCCTCAATATTAGAAATGAATTATTCCATCACCTGTGCACCATTATGGAAATCCTGAAAACCTGATTGAAGAAAACCTGAAAACCTGATCTATTGGTGCGCCTTGAGGACTTCAGTTATCCTGGTTGTCTGTGGCTTCCAGTTCCACAGCTACCTACCTGTCTGTGGTTTCCAGTATTGCACAACCTGGTTGTGGTTTTCAAGATATTGTCCATGTTGTTTGTAGCTTCCAGTTCCAGAGCTACCTATCTACCTGCAGTTTCCAGTATCGTACAACCTGCCTACGGCTTCTAGGATGTTGTTATTGTGCCGCCCCCGTGCCAGCAGCCGGGTTGCTTGGATCCGGATCCGTGGTGGCTCGAAGGGTCTCCGGACCCGGGGGTCGTGTGGCCACTCAAATGAAGGGGGTATTTACAGGGGATTGTGTTTAGAGTTTGTGACGCCACCCGTGGTATGTGGTAATTAGGAGTACCACCGCTGCAGTTAGGAGTACCCGGTGCTGATGGAATGGGGCAGCCAGGTGTTGTGACCCTCCACAGGTATGGGGAATACCCTGGGGCTCGGTGATGATGGGGGAATGCCGTTGCATGCAAGGGTTTGGGAGGTTTGAAGGCAAGGAGCAGGGAACTCACGGTTGGTAGTCGTGGTGCTGGATGAGGTTGGTGCTGTTTTGGAAGGCCATTACACACACAGACTATAGTTAAACCAAAAGTCCTGGAGCACCGCTGTCGCTCAGGAGGAGAGCCCGTCCAGGTGTCCGTTCACAATGATATTGCTTTGCTGTGTTCCAGTCTAATCCGACCTTTGAGAGCTTCTACTCCTCAGTTCCTCACACTCTGAGGACTGCTGCTTCGCTGTCCTGGGAGCTCCTACACCCCAGCCTTCTCTCTCCCTGAGAGCTACTACTCTCCTTGCTCCCCTGCCATCGACTGCCCTGTCACCTCCCACCAGTCTGCCTGACTCTTAGGTGGGCAGCCCTTTCTCCACTGGACCTACCCACTGGTGTGTGTGTGACTGGGATTTGCATGCTGGTGGTAGCAATATCATTAGGTGGCACCTGGAACCAAGGAGGAGATGGATACTGCACGGAAGGGCAGATTGTGCAATACCCTGTGACAACCTGATAATCCAGGGGCATCACATTATGCTCGTGAGGTGAGCCCTGCATTATTAGGTCCACTGAACCAAAGGTACCGTTCACTTGCCTAGAGGAGTGAACTGGACCGGCCACCGTGTCATCACTGCTGCCACTGAAAATGGCAGCAGTTACACGCGCATGTAAGCAGCCAGCAGAGGACAGTCCCTGGCAGCTGGCACCACGGACACAGTACAGTCTCTGGTGGAAATGGCAGCTGCGGCAGGCAGAGTAGTGGATCTGTCCAGGATGGATAGATGGATGAATGCGACATGAGTGACCGGCTTAGATACTTGCAGTATCGGGGTAGCTGGCCATCATGGATGGTAGCGGCAGCAGCAGATCATCAAACTGGTACAGCACTGAAATTATGATAATGTCAGCAGCAGCACTCAGCACAATTACAGCAGCAGCAAAAGGGACCTGAGAACTAGCAACAATACTAACTTATTGCCCAGGCACCTCCCATAGGGTAAAGGTGCCTTAAGTACCTGCAGCCTCAAAGCTGACGTAAGAGACACTTCCAGGTTAGGGTACACTGGCCTTTAAGAAAAGGGGCGTGGATGCGCTCGCACCCTTCGGGCAGATCCAGGAAGCCTGTGAGATGTGCACAGCCTCCAGGAGGCAGCAGCATGGACCGGGGATGGGGCGGCCACCGCAGGACGGACAAACGGGTGAAAGAGCGGACGTCCCCACTGGGGGAAGGGGGCAGGACAGTGCGGCGATGCCGGTGTGGACGCCACAGATGTCTTTTTGGCTGTGTCTGGCTTACATGGTGTTAAGACTTTCTAGTTACTCTAGAGTTTTGTCTGCTACCTTTCTGTGATTTCCAGGACATCTTTCTCGCTGTCTGTGGCTTCCAGTTCCACAGCTACCTACCTGCCTGTGGTTTCCAGCATCACAGCACCTGCCTGTGGCTGCCTGCATTGACTTACTCCCTGCGATCTCTAGTCTCTCTTGTAGCACCCATTGCCGCCAGGCCCCGGGGGGGCACTCCTCCTCTCACTTGCCCGGTTCCAGCGTGGCTCCCACACGTGCTCCAAGCTCCCAGCGTCCTTCATCTCACTTGCCACGTGGCTCTGCAGGCTCCTCTCCTGCTTCAGGTCCTGCCATGGTCTTCTCATACCCTCGGGCCTTGTGCTCTGTTTCTGTCCCAGAGTCTGCTGCAGCCTCTTCCTGCTTCCAGGCCACACGCAGGACTTCAGTAAGTGCTCAAAGGGTGCGTGCGGCTATGCCCCCTTTCTTAAAGTGATAGCGTCCCATTACCTGGAAGTGACATCAGTGGTCACCTGATACCTAAAGGGTATTTTAGTCCACCTCCCCTGACAGGAGGCATCTGAGCAACGTTGCCAGTAGCATGTTGCTACTTCTCAGGTCCCCAGTTGTTAGGTCTGGACCCTGTACCTGTTCCCAGTTACTAACCTCTGTCTTGTCCTAGAGTCTCATCACCTTCATCGCCTGTGTGCCATCACGTCATAGCCTTTACTGCAGTGCCATCCATCTGAGCCATCTCCTCATTGTCACCTCACCTGAGCCTTCACCACAGTGCCATTTAATCCGGATCTACTCTTCAGTGTTGTTTCGTCTCAGCCTCCACCTTGGTGCTTGTATATCTCGGACTCCTGTATTGAACATTGTGACTACTGTATATCTTTCCGTAAGAGACACCCCCCGCCCTCACTGGTCACTGGCTGCGGTGCATTTAGGCCTTCTGTTGGAAGAGTAGCACACTCCCTGTATAGGAGTGTGCTGCAGGTCGCTCCCTCAGAGGAGTCCACCCCCGGACGCTCACCGCCCTTTGGTGAGTGTAAGACCTCTGCCACCTGCACCATGCACGCTCCCCCCGTCTGCTGCACCAATGTACTTGTTGTTGGCACATCACATAAAATCCCAATAACATATATTAAGTTTGAGGGTGTAATATGATAATAATGTGGAAAAGTTTACGGGATATGAATACTTTTTCAAGGCACAGTCCATAAAGGAGTTTGTCTGGATTAGAAACCCAATTTTAAATTTCTGATTTAATAGGGGGGAGATCTAATCAAAGAGGAAAAAAGCTACAAATACCGCCATTGTCTGTGGAGGATTCTTTTTTTCAATAAGTACCATGTAATGCTTCATTTCTCCTGCGGGGGTGCTGCAGGGAAATTGAACACTTGCTACTAAATTCTCCCTTATCTGAAGGTCTCATCATTACGATCCCCTGTGGTCAGTTATATTTTGGATCCCTTTTTAACTAAAAAGGATTACCCAAAACAGACTAGTCCTTTAATTATTTTACCAGATGGACATAAGCCAAGAATATTTTTCAATATTACAAAGTGACTTGCATCTTAAGTGCATTGCCTTCACCATGTAATAATGGAAACCACAAAACCCAGGGTCCCCTGAACTGTAAAAGAGTTCGGTGCATAAAATAAAAATCTATTTAAACAAGCTGAAACCACGAGGCCCAGCGATATTGACGGGAAGCTGCACCGTATTACATGATCTTTTGTGGATTCCTATTTTCAGCAATGAAAATAACAAATCAATACAAATGTCTGAAACGAAATTACTCACAAACAAGCAATGAACATTCACCTATATTTAGAGAAAAAAAAGATTTAACAAGGCCGGCCACATTCGCTGACTGCACAGTCAAACATGGGGAAGGCAAGCAACCAGGCCAATGTGGCAGCTGCCACCAACACCCATATGGGCGCCTTTCACTTTTTCAGCTGCCACGTGATCATTATGTTTCTCTAGTGTTACACTCATCCAGGAGATATCTGCAGATTCATGCCAGGTGTATTCAATATACTTAGAAGAATAATATCCAAAACATTAAAAATAGCAGCAAACTTCCAGGATTTTGTATCATGGCTTCTTCTGGGGCTTTCCAGTAGAACACCCCTGAAGAAGCCATAAGGTGAAACGTTAGGTCAGCCTTGTAAACTGATTTTATTGGATTTTTTTAAAAGGAAGTCTAGTGGTACAAAATTTCCATAAACAGTATATCAAAAAGTGAGTACACCTCTCCCACTTTTATAAATATTTTACTATATATTTTCATGGGATTGCACTGAAGCTCTGAAACTGTGATACAATGTATAATGTCAGTGTGTAGCTTGTATAACAGTGTAAATTTGGTACCCTCTAAATAACTTAACACGCAGCCATTAATGTCTAAACCGCTTGCAACGAAAGTGAGTACACCCCTAGGTGAAAATTGCCAAATTGTGACCAAAGTGTCACTATTTTCTGTGGCCGCCATTATTTTCACAGACTTACCTCTCTTGGGCAGTGAATTCACTAGAGCTTCAAGGAGCCACTGGATAATCTTCCCTCCTCCATGACGACATCATGGAGCTGGTGGATATTAGAGACCTTGCACTCAGTCCTGCAACTTTACCCCCAGTTTCTTTGGCAAAACAGTGGAGATGTTTTGGGGGTTATCATGTTGGAATGCTGCCCTGCGGCCCAATTTCCAAAGGGAAGGGATCATGCTCTGCTTAAGTATGTCACAGTGCATGTTGGCAATAATGGTTCCCTCAATGAACGGTTGCCCCCTACAGCTGGCAGCACTCATGCAGCTTCAAACCATGACCCTCCACCACCATGGCTGACTGTAGGCAGGACACACTTGTCTTTGTCCTCTTCACCTGGTTGCCACCAAATAAGTTTATCTTGGTCTCATCAGGCAACAGGATGGCTCCAGTAATCCTAAAGCGGGCTTTACACGCTGCGATATCGGTACCGATAACGCTAGCGTGGGTACCCGCCCCCATCTGTTGTGCGACATGGGCAAATCGCTGCCCGTGCCGCACAACATCGCCCAGACCCTTCACACTACTTACCTGCCCGGCGACGTCGCTGTGACCGGCGAACCGCCTCCTTTCTAAGGGGGCGGTTCATTCAGCGTCACAGCGACGTCACAGCTGCGTCACTGAACCGCCGCAAAATAGAAGCGGAGGGGCGGAGATGAGCGGGATGAACATCCCGCCCACCTCCTTCCTTCCGCATAGCGGCCGGGAGGCAGGTAAGGAGAGCTTCCTCGTTTCTGTGGTGTCACACGGAGCGATGTGTGCTGCCGCAGGAACGAGGAACAACTTTGTTACTGCTGCAGTAACGATATTTGAGAATGGACCCCCATGTCACCGATGAGCGATTTTGCACGTTTTTGCGACGATGCAAAATCGCTCATAGGTGTCACACGCAACGGCATCGCTAATGCGGCCGGATGTGCGTCACAAAATACGTGACCCCAACGAGATCGCTTGAGTGATGTCGTAGCGTATAAAGCCTCCTTTAGTCTGCTTTACTTCAGCAAACTGTTAGTGGCCTTCTTGTGCATCATCTTAAGAAGATGCTTCCTTCTGGGATGACAGCTATGCAGAGTAATGTGATGTAGTGTGTAGCGTATGGTCTGAGCACTGACAATCGGACCCGCCACACTTGTAACCTCTGCAGTATGCGGCGTATGGTCTGAGCACTGACAGGCGGACCCTCCACCCCTGTAACCTCTGCTGCAATGCTAGCAGCTCTCATACATCTATTCGTAAAACACAACCTCTGAATATTATGCTAAGCACGTGCACTTCTGTACCCGACCATGCCGAGGTCTGTTCTTCTGAGTGGAACCTGTCTTGTTAATCCGTTGTATGGTCTTGGCCACCTTACTGCAGCTCAGTGTCAGGATGTTGGCAATCTTCTTATAGCCTTGGCCATCTCTATGTAAAGTAGCAATTCTTTTTTTCAGATTCTCAGAGATTGACTTGATTATCACCAAAAAGTTCTATCTTTGTCTTATCAGACCAAAGAATCTTATTTCTCATAGTCTGGGAGTCCTTCTTGTGTTTTTTTTGCAAACTCTATGCGGGCTTTCATATGTCTTGTACTGAGGAGAGGTTTCCGTCGGGCCACTCTGCCATAAAGGCCCAACTGGTGGAGGCTGCAGTGATAGTTGACTTTGTGGAACTTTCTCCCATCTCCCTACAGCATTTCTGGAGCTTGGTCACAGTGATATTGGGGTTCTTCTTTACCTCTTTCTATAAGGCTCTTCTCCCACGATTGCTCAGTTTGGCTGGACGGCCAGGTCTAGGAAGAGTAAAAAGTTATGGCTACCATGCTAACTGGCAGGGGTTAGTTGAATGCAGTAGGTAGATGAATTTACGCAAATTGATATACTGGGCATCAAGTATAAAATCAAGGTAGAATAATGTGAAATTGTTTAAAATTTAAAATAAATGTTTATTTCGTATACATGGAGTAAAAAGGGTTAAAAAGGGTCAGGAAATTCTGAAGGGATAAAGGTTATTTGCGGACCCTGCCTACTACCTGCAGCTTTCCTGGCAGCTCGCCAATTTTTCTGGTTTGGCAACTAGGGCAATAGGTGGTACATAAAAATCTATACCCCATCCAGCAATACCCAACCAGTCACAGAACGTCTTGATTGTGAGCGCTAGTGTCCCTGTAAGTTTTAGGTCTAGGAATGGTTCTGGTGGTCCGAAACTTCTTCCATTTAAGGATTATGGAGGCCACTGTGCTCTTATGAACCTTGAGTACTGCAGAAATTCCTTTGTAACCTTGGCCAGATTTGTGCCTTGCCACAATTCTTTCTCTGAGCTCCTTGGGAAGTTCCTTTGACCTCATGATTCTCATTTGGTGTGACATGCACTGTGAGCTGTGAGGTCTTATATAGACAGGTGTGCGCCTTTCCAAACCATGTCCTTAATTACACACAGCTGGACTCCAATGAAGGAGTAGAACCATCTCAAGGAGGATCACAAGGAAATGGACAGAATGTGACTTGCGTATGAGTGTCTGAGCAAAGGGGTTGAATACTTATGGCCATGTGATATTTCAGTTTGTCTTGTTTAATAAATTTGTTAAATTTTCTACATTTCTGGGCTTTTTCTGTCAAGATGGGGGATGGGGTGCAGAGTGCACATTAATGAGAAAAAAAATGAACTTTTTTTGAATTTATTAAATGGCTGCAATGAAACGAAGAGTGAAAAATGTAAAGAGGTCTATATATTTTCTATAACCACTACATATATATATATATATATATATATATATATATATATATATATATATATATATACAGAGAGAGAGAGGGAGAGAGAGAGGGATAGATAGATCGATAGATAGAGGGATCAATGGATAGATAGATAGATCACATTGGTAAAAAGCCCTCGTTTTACTGAAAATTGAAAATATTCTTGAATTTCTACATTATTTTCTTTCTTTCACAGACTATTAAAAAAAAAAAAACATTTTCTTTCCAAAAATTCTTTAAAAAAGACAAAATGAGAAGAGGCGATTTGCATTGGTGTCTTGTTTTTTCCTCTCCTCCTCATCGTTCTTTGCCGGCACTCGTTGATGCAGTTTCGTAGAAGGGGTCACAATATCCTGTCAATAGAGGCATCGGGGTGATATTTGTCTGGCATTTATTTTATTTTATCCAAACAGTGAAGTGAGACATATGGGTTATGCCAAAGAAAACAGTGATTTAAGGAACACAGCAAACCTTGCCAGGCTCTCCTGCGCTTTGTACATTGACAAAAGGAAAGGGAACATAGAGACAAGGTCAGACGTGTTGTAAAGAATGTGTTTTATAATATTGTTTTTATAATTGCTGGTAGATCATTTAGAACCCCTGACCATTTTATTCTTCATTTTTCGTAGAAGGGAAAATCGCGGTGAAGAGCAAGCTTTCGCTGACACCTTTTAGTGCTGAAAGAATTGTATTGACGGGTGATGTACAGTGGTGACAAAAGTATGGAGGCTAATGTAAAAAGTGTGACCTTCTTCCACGGCGCCCGGGATTTGTTTCAAAATCTGTTATTCAACGCATTCGGCGGAGAGGTCTCTGAAACGGAACACTTAACATTTCCATTGAAGAGATGAAAGATGCTCCACCAGCCAATCAGCTTCTCCGTGATTAAACCCGAAATTGCATTTAACCCGTTAAATTGTAAATTGTTTCTTGGAACTTTTGTGGGTCTTTTTGGCTCGTCTCGCCTAATAGCGGTTCTCGGCACAATTGTGATTACTCCGAAACATCACATCATTGAACCTACTGTATGGAATATCATTAAATGGTGCTATAATATTAGTCACAGAGCTAAAGTAACGCCACCAAATGGTGAAAAAAAATCTACTTGTCTTGTCTGGGCACATGAAGGTCCAAGCACTGGTGGACACAGGCAGAAAAGGTCCCTGTGTAAGAACAGTATATTGGCCCTTTGCAAACCAATAATTCAGGAGAACGCAAAATTTCACCTTCTTTGGTGCTTGAGCCCCTGTGCAGCTACACACATGACACCAATGGTATGTCCATGTCACAAAGAGTTTTGCACAAACTTTCCCAACTGTCATGGTGGCTTTGGACTCTGTTCAGATTGCAGATTCTGACACTCCACTTGAGGTTTCTCTGGTGTCTGGGATCAAGACAAGCAGACTCAGGTATCAACCTGCTGTGTGCTGATTCATATGCAGAGTAGCAAGAGTTAATCTGTGCTGACTGCTTGCTCCTTGAGGCCTCTTTCACACGTCTGTGTTTGGTCCGTTTCCTCACGTACCGGAGACACGAGCACACGTAGACCCATTAAAATCAATGGGTCTGCGCTCACGTGTGTGTTCTGCCATGGACCGTGTGGAGCATCCGTGTGCTCCACACGTCAACATGTCCGTTTTTCTCCGGAATCACGGGTGTGACATGGAACACAAACGGACCACACGGAGGTGTTCCGTGTGACACGCGCCGGAGAAAACACACGTGTTTGAGAAAAAAAAACAAAACTTTACTCACCTTCTCCTGCCCTCCTGTCTCTGCCGCTGCTGTCACTTGCTTCTGAACGCCGCTTATGATGCTCATTGAATATTCACTTCACTGCGGCCGGAAGCTGCAGCAGCGGGGAGTCGGCAGGTCCGGAGGCCAAAGATCAGCACCACGGTCAGCGATGCCAGGGACAGGTGAGGGAAAAGTTACCGTTCTCCATGTGTTATCACGAATAACACACGGAGAACACACGTGTGCCATAAACACGCGCGTAGGGGGCACAACCGGACAGGTGCCACAGCAGCCGCAGCCCAGTTAACTCCACTAGGCTGCACAAGCAGGACTGGACAGTAAGAAAAAAAGCACGGCACCTGACCCTATCGTGCTTAGCCACGGGTGTCTTGACATGGCTGGCACCGGACGCCTATCCCTACCCTCTGCTTCCAATCCAAAGGCTTATGCCACAATGAGGCTCTAAACATGGAGGTGTGCTGTGTCTGAGCATATGAGAAGATTGCGCACATCCATGTTGTCTCCAGCCCCTTTTATAACCTGGGTCCGCCCCAAACTCAGGGTGGACCACAATGGCACCTCCAGGGTCCAATAGCGGAGTGCCATGTCATCAGCGACATCACAAGCGGCCTATCCAGAACCGCCACGCCACTGATGACCTCATGGCTGTCACGCCCCAAACACCTCACCAGTCATCGTCTGATGACCAATGGTGAGGTGTCGTGTCATAGGGGTGGGCCTCCGTGAGCCAGTCCGGAGTGGCCACATCATCAGGACACCTGATGTATGTCGGCCTATCAGAGCCTGCCACCTCACGGACATTCCCAGTGAGGTCCTTACCGGACCTAGCCTCTGATGCACTAAGTGCCTGAGCATGCTCAGTAGCCTGAACAACAGTCTCAGAAATCAGACTGTCTGCCTGAGCATGCTCAGTAGGCACAACACAGGACTTAGACATAGCACGATGTCCAAGTACCTGTGCATTAAGTGTAGGAGCATGCTCAGTAGCCTGAACTGAGGACTCAGCCTCAAGAATGGCACAGTCAGGCTGAGCATGCTCACTAGGCGAAACACTGGACTTTGGCTCTGGCTGGGGTAAATTGGCACACGCATGCGCCCTAGCCGCATCTCCACACTTAGACATGGAGGAGGAAGCAGCCAGCTGGACAACCTGAGGCACGGGCAAAAATGGCAGCCGGCGTCTGGGCGCAACAGGAACCGCAGCAAGCTGCTTGTGGCTACGGCGGTGCCGATTCGTAACAGCAATTATCACAGATCTTTATTAGTAATGGTTTTTTGTATAGCCCAAAGGGACCTTTTGGGGTCAATAGACTCTGAGGCCATGGTCATGCCAATACTGTGCTTTGCAAATACTAATGCCATTATGAGAATAATCCTTTAAGGAAGAGGACAGTGCATAGCTTGATAGAAATGAATTTGGTCAGGCAGCTAACAAATCAGCAGATTGTGAAGAACATTGTTATCTATCATCTAACGCTGAAGAATTTTTAAGAATTGGCAAGTGTGTGATAATGGTAGACCATGCAACGTTCTTCTACCATATTTTACACCATTACTGTTAAAAATGTCTGGACCTTGCCCTCCTGCTTCTGGTCAAGTCTGGATATGCCCATTTTTGGGTGGGCTTTCTTTAAACTCCACTTGTTGCCATCCTGAATTTGCCAGGACCTTTTCTGAATTTTGAAGAATCGCCAAGTATGCGTTAGTGTTTCACCATGCAATGTTCATCTACCATAGTTACCAACATTGCCATTTGGAACTTCGGCACCTTGTAGCCCCATCCATGGTCCCATTTGGATTTGCCCATTTTAGTAAACCTTCTTACTTTTTATTCTGAATATTCCAGAATTCATTAAAAAAATTAGGACAGGCTCACCAAATCCGGAACTATTGGCAAATATGTCCTATATCTTTGCGGCTGCCATTACCGCTGTCTAAAATTAGGACAGGCTCACTAAATGTGCAACTATTGGCAAGTATGTCCGATATCTTTGAGGCTGCCTTTATTGCTGTCTAAAAATTAGGAGAGGCTCACCAAATCCGGACCTATTGGCAAGTATGTCCCTATATCTTTGCGTCTGCCATTACTGCTGTTTAAAAATTAGGACAGGCTCACTAAATGTGGAACTATTGTCAAGTACACCTGATATCTTTGCGGCTGCCATTATTGCTGTCTAAAAATTAGGACAGGCTCAGGCTCACCAGATCTGAAACTGTTGGAAAGTATGTCCTTTATCTTTGTTGCTGCAATCACCATTGTCTAAAAATTAGGACAGGTTCACCAAATCCAGAACTATTGGCAAGTATGTCCTATATCTTTGCGGCTGCCATTACCACTGTCTAAAAATTAGGACAGAGTCACTAAATCTGGAAGTATTGGCAAGTATGTCCTATATCTTTGCGTCTGCCATTACTGCTGTCTAAAAATTAGGATAGGCTCACTAAATGTGGAACTATTGTCAAGTAGGCCCGATATCTTTGTGGCTGCCATTATGGCTGTCTAAAAATTTGGACAGGTTCACCAAATCCGGAACTATTGGCAAGTACGTCCTATATCTTTGCAGCTGCCATTACCACTGTCTAAAAATTAGGACAGGCTCACCAAATCCGAAACTATTGGTAAGTACGTCCTATATCTTTGTGGCTGCCATTACCGCTGTCTAAAAATTCGGACAGGTTCACCAAATCCAGAACTATTGGGAAATATGTCCTATATCTTTGTGGCTGCAATTAACGGTGTCTAAAAATTAGGACAGGTTCACCAAATCTGGAACTATTGGAAAATATGTCCTATATCTTTGTGGCTGCAATTACCGGTGTCTAAAAAATAGGACAGGTTTGCCAAATCCGGAACTATTGGCAAGTATGTTCTATATCTTTGCATCTGCCATTACCCCTGTCTAAAAATGATCTACATCCATATCTACAGACTTATTGACCACAGCCCTAGGAAATCACGGTGATGAAGTGCCCCATAAAAATCCTGTCCAGTCATCATCCTTAAATTTTTGAGCATCCTAATCATACTCCCCGATTATTACAGAAACTCAGCTTTGTAGACTTGATCGAAGGCAGTAATGAGCATAATAATCCGAATTAAATCCGAGTCGTTGAGGTCACGGAAGTGTGATTATTATTCTAATAAAGTAGAATTAATAGAAACTTTAGGAGAAGAATCTGCCGCCCGCCAAAAAGAAAAAAAAATGACCGCTGTTTATTTGCAGGATAATGAAGGTCAGAACCCCAATCCCTGCGAACAATATAGCGGGGAGGAAACAAAGCGGATATCTCCGTATTAAATGATTGAGAAGTAATTTCCTCAGCATGTAAATAATATAACTGCGCGCCTTATATGTGCATGAGAAAATACTTTTCTTTGTTAGTCCAAATTGACGGTTTGCCAGCCGACGGCGTGATAGGGACAATTGAAAGTAATGCAGAATTGTAGCCACGAGAGCAAATCAGAGGGTCCGAGCAAGGAAAATAAGTCATCTAATCAAAGCCTGGATTCCACTGTCTCCGTTTTCCCTCGCGCTGGAAATTAGCCCGAGATGTGTCTTTGTTGAATCAGTCCTCGAAATGTTCTCATATATTTTTTTATAAGGTCTCTATTTGCCATTAGTAAATGGAAAACGCCATTGTCAACTTCCAGTGGATACAAATCTATCCACGAAGGCCACGTAGGTGCCCTGTACAGTACCGAGGTCTCCACCCATGTAATCGCATGACCAAGACAGATTTTTTTGGTTTCTGAAAGTAAACAATGAGGTGATTCACTAACTAACTGCTAGAAGAGATCTTGAACAGAAAACCCGATGTCCCTGTGGGCATTTCCCCCATTCTGTCACCTTGTCTCGGTTGCAGTAAGGACCAATTTGCAATCAATCTCATCATCAAATACTGCACCTTTCTGTGTGTATCAAGCCCTCATCTTCACTGTGCCCACGTCCACAACTGGATGGTCTCCTGATGGTTTACAATTAGGGATGATCGAATAACTCAAATATTCGGCTTTGCGAATATTTTCCGAATAGGTCGCCGCTATGCGAATATTCAATGCGCAATATAAGTCTAAGGGAAGCCCGAATAGTTCCGAATAGTTGTTATTCGGGTTTCCCATAGAATTACATGGTGCATCGAATATTCGCGAATAATCGAATAGCGGCGACCTATTCGGAAAATATTTGCGATGCCAAATATTTGAAGTATTCGATCATCCCTATTTACAGTCTTCTTATCAGTCCCATAAGAGCAGTCACTACCTCTTAGGCTATGTGCGCACGTTGCGTACAGTTCACTGCAGAAATGTCTGCAGCGATCTGAAGAGCACATGTGCGCTTTAAATCGCTGCAGAAATGTCCGTAGTGAAGCCGATTCCATGCGCTCTGCTTGCAGCTCCTGCCATAGACAGAGCAGGAGCTGCCGGCAAAGCGCACGGAAGAAGTGACATGTCACTTCTTTTTACGCAGCGCTTCGGCAGTAGCCGAAGCGCTGCACTCTAAAACGCCATGTGCACACGGCCCCTGCACAATCTCCATAGACTGTGCAGGGGACGCAGGACGCATGCAGTTACGCTGCGCTACAAAGCGCAGCGTAACTGCATGAATTTACGCAACGTGCGCACATAGCCTTATTCTATATAATCGGCTGGTTTCCTACTTCTGAGACAGACAGAGACAATCTCCCATCTGTAACCTAGCGCAGCACACGGTCCAATACCTATTCAGTAACATGGCTCTTTCTCACTACACAATGCCTCTACACAGGCCCTCTGCAACCGTCACAGGCTCTTTGTGTGGCGCCCCTGAGGCTTCCGTCGCCACAGGTCATTGCACCCCATCAGCGGTGTGATGCCCCATTCTGGGAGAGGAAGAGAGTGAACTCCGGTCCCCTGGTAAATCCACACTACACCCATTGCTAGGGACACACAGGACCAGGGAAAGTGGCAGGCAACCCTCCCATGCTGCATGCTGAGAGGGGCTGTAAGACCCATCCCTGCTCCCATAGGGTGGTAGCTTAGCAACTGGGGAGGTGGGAGGAGACCAGAGAGCAGATAGAGAAAGGAAGGTCAAGTTAGTTTCAGTTTACCTCAGGGAGTGAGAGAAGCAGCATGTAGTTGGAGGAGAAGAACGGGAGAAAGGAGGGAGGAGGAGGCCTGCTGAGGCAGGCAAGGAGGAGAAAGAAGAGAAGGAAAGAAAGGGTCGCAGGGCCGCGGGTAGTCCTGTAGGTACCACGAGCTGTCCTTGTTGGGTACCGAAGCCGAGGGCCCAGAGGCGCTACGAGTAGCTGCAGGCTGCGGTGGCCTGTTCCACAGTGACATCGGTGGAGTGATTAAGCTGCGACAGGGGACGGTCCCTAGAGACTGGAGGAGTGAAAAGACAATCTCCAAACAGTAAAAACCGAGGCCCAGGGAATTGCAAGCTCCCAGGGCCAGAACCCAGAGCAGCCCTTCAGAAAAGGGGTAATCAGCCGACAGGTGACCCCCCAGCCTGGAGGCTGTAATGGAGGCCAAGCCAAGTCCATCTTAACAAAGGCAAGGCTAGTGAAGACAGCAGAGAAAGAGACACTAAGAGAGAGGGTACCGGATTTCACACTCTGAATCACCCAGAAGACGGAGGTCCCTGACAGTGGTCTCAGCAGTCCAAGGGTTCTGCCTGCCCTGACAAGAACTGTGAGTAAAAGAACTTGAACTGCACCTCTGAAGTTGCCTCAGTTATTTCATCTGCATAGACATTTACAAGCACCAACTGTGCCCCGGGCATTGCTCCACCTGTGGGGAGCAGTACTACCATTGCTGCCATAATATCATCCCGGAGGCCTCACACAGCAGCGGCGGCTTATTAGCCGCATACCACAGGTGGCGTCACGAACACAAACTTTAACTTAAGCCACTTATTCAACTGACACCCACCAGGGCCACGGAGCCGGGCCCAGCCACCACTGACTACCACCGGACTAGTCCGGCCCGGCACCGGGTGTCCCATAGCCCTGGGGTGGGCGAGTCAACTTTTGGCGTCACGAACAGGATTTCGTGCCCGGTCACACCGGGTACTGTGCGCCTGGAGAACCGTGTGACAGACTGTGTACTTTACTGAGAAACCGCCGCCATTAGCGCTGCTGAGAGCGGGAAGAAGGGGGGCGTGCAAGAAGAAAGGGCGCGAAGAGAAGCCCCGCCCCCTTGTCCAAGAAAAGCGCGCGAAGCGGTGCCCGCCATAGAAAGCGGAAGAAAAAGAAGTGGTGACCAAATAAGCTGGCCGGCTGGCAGACAGAGTTTAAAAAGCCAGACCAGCAGACAACGAAAATGTACCTTATCGCAAGCGGAGTGATGCCGGTCGTGGTGGGCTGGGCGCCAGTCTGGCGCCAGATGCAAGTGCAGCCTCCGGCCCCGCCGCCGAGAAGGGAAAGGGAGAAGCCGAGTGGCGTGGTCGAGCACCCGAGCAGTAATCCAGCAAGCGTTCCCCAGGTCGGCAGCATGGCAGAGAGGCTGCAGGAGTGTACACCTGGGACCGGGAAGATGGATCCCGAGCTGGACCTGCTCCGGGAGGAAATGCGAATCCTGGCTCGGAGACTGCGTAACCTGCAAGCAGAGGTGGACCGGCGGAGTGAAACACCGATGGTGCCGGAGAGTGTGGGCCACAGGATGGAGGCCGCGGAGCAGCGACCGGGTGAGCAATGTGAAGCCCCGACCCGTCCGGACCCACTGACCCACCAAGCGCCACCGCCCTGTCCCTCCACTGTCCCGCAGGCCTTCCCCGCCAGCCCCGCAAATGTTCGGTGGGGCACCGGAGGCCTGCCCGAAACCCCCGCAGACGGAGCCTGGGGTGGGGTGGACCCCGACCAGCTAGTGGGCCCCCTACCGAGTCCCCCTGTGAGTCTCCTGGGAGCGACATCCCCGGGAGTGCACTGGGACGCAGCGCCCATAGAGAGTAGGGGACTGCAAAAGCCCCTGCGCCCCAAGGAAACCGCACTGGCAAACGAGCTGACCTGCCGGAGATTGGTGCAGGAGTACCAGCAGGAGCGGGAGGCCCGGGAGGAGACGGCCTCAGAAGAACCGGAGTGGCGCCGCACTATGCCAGCGTGCGGCGTCTCTCCTGTCAGCAGCAGCCGCAGCACTACCTCAAGGCAGACCCAGGTCACAGAACTGAGCAGAGGTCCTGTGACAGCCACGCAAGAAACGCAGACCAGGATCTCCATGGCCTACATGCTGCCCAGGGCCCAGCCGGAGAAGAATCCCTACAAGTAAAGATGAAGAGATGCTGAACTGTAGATAGCCCCTGTCTGCCCCTCATTCTTTTTGAAGAAGTCCCTCGTGTTTTGCCCCTGATTCTTTTCGAAGATGACACCCTTTCCTACTGTACTGCCCCTGATTCTTTTTGAAGACGTCACCCCCCCATGTTATGTGTTACCGGGCCACTGAACTAGAATGTGGGCCCCGGTGAAAGTGTATGTTTTATGTCCTACCAGGCCATTGGACTTAATGGCTGGTATGTTGTTGATCTGTCTGATGCAACCAGGCCATTGGACTTAATGGCTGGTCGAAGATGTTACTTTGTTTGTTTGAAACGAACTGACGGGCTACTGGACTTGTTGTAGCCAAAAATGTAATTAGTTGCACCTGTTGTGCCCCCTACCAGAATTATGGGGGATTTGCCAAACCGTGCAATGGACTGGAAGTGCACACTTAGAATTTTTCTTTATAAGAAGTTTGCAACGTTTACTTTCATGTGCCTCCCATAAAGGGAAGAAATGTTTTATTGTTTTATGTTTTGCATAACAAAAATTTTGCAGTTTCTCCACATGTTTTTGTTGTTTTTCAGCCCGAGGACGTGCTGGGATTTGCTGTGGGGGAGTGTGGCGCCCCTGAGGCTTCCGTCGCCACAGGTCATTGCACCCCATCAGCGGTGTGATGCCCCATTCTGGGAGAGGAAGAGAGTGAACTCCGGTCCCCTGGTAAATCCACACTACACCCATTGCTAGGGACACACAGGACCAGGGAAAGTGGCAGGCAACCCTCCCATGCTGCATGCTGAGAGGGGCTGTAAGACCCATCCCTGCTCCCATAGGGTGGTAGCTTAGCAACTGGGGAGGTGGGAGGAGACCAGAGAGCAGATAGAGAAAGGAAGGTCAAGTTAGTTTCAGTTTACCTCAGGGAGTGAGAGAAGCAGCATGTAGTTGGAGGAGAAGAACGGGAGAAAGGAGGGAGGAGGAGGCCTGCTGAGGCAGGCAAGGAGGAGAAAGAAGAGAAGGAAAGAAAGGGTCGCAGGGCCGCGGGTAGTCCTGTAGGTACCACGAGCTGTCCTTGTTGGGTACCGAAGCCGAGGGCCCAGAGGCGCTACGAGTAGCTGCAGGCTGCGGTGGCCTGTTCCACAGTGACATCGGTGGAGTGATTAAGCTGCGACAGGGGACGGTCCCTAGAGACTGGAGGAGTGAAAAGACAATCTCCAAACAGTAAAAACCGAGGCCCAGGGAATTGCAAGCTCCCAGGGCCAGAACCCAGAGCAGCCCTTCAGAAAAGGGGTAATCAGCCGACAGGTGACCCCCCAGCCTGGAGGCTGTAATGGAGGCCAAGCCAAGTCCATCTTAACAAAGGCAAGGCTAGTGAAGACAGCAGAGAAAGAGACACTAAGAGAGAGGGTACCGGATTTCACACTCTGAATCACCCAGAAGACGGAGGTCCCTGACAGTGGTCTCAGCAGTCCAAGGGTTCTGCCTGCCCTGACAAGAACTGTGAGTAAAAGAACTTGAACTGCACCTCTGAAGTTGCCTCAGTTATTTCATCTGCATAGACATTTACAAGCACCAACTGTGCCCCGGGCATTGCTCCACCTGTGGGGAGCAGTACTACCATTGCTGCCATAATATCATCCCGGAGGCCTCACACAGCAGCGGCGGCTTATTAGCCGCATACCACAGGTGGCGTCACGAACACAAACTTTAACTTAAGCCACTTATTCAACTGACACCCACCAGGGCCACGGAGCCGGGCCCAGCCACCACTGACTACCACCGGACTAGTCCGGCCCGGCACCGGGTGTCCCATAGCCCTGGGGTGGGCGAGTCATTTGCAACTGACACAAGCCCTTTGCAATCGACACAGGTCCTCTGCAATAGGCACAGGCCTTCTGCAAATTACACAGGCCCCCTGCAACAGGCACAGACCCTCTGCAAGCAACACAGGCCTTCTGCAATCGACACAGGCCCTCTGCAAAAGACACAGGACCACTGCATCGAACACAGGCCCTCCACAAGTGACACAGTAAGGGTGCTTTCACACATCGGGATTTTTGCTCTGCGGCACAATACGGCGTTCTGCAGAAAAACCGCCACCGGCTTTTGTAACGCCGGTTGCGTTTTTTTTTTGCATAGACTTACATTAGTGCCGTATTGTGCCGCAGGGGCTTGCGTTCGGTCCAGTTTTGGCCGCATGCGGCAGATTTAGCCGATGCGGCGGCCGGATCGAACGTCCCCTGCAACGTTTTTTGCTCCGGCAAAAAACACCGCATCGCGCCGCATCCGGCCGCTGCGGCGCATTTTTCAATGCATACCTATGGAGGCCGGATGCGGCGCGATGCGGAAAAAAACGCATCCGGTCTCCGCATGCGGTTTTTTCCACTGCGCATGCTCAGTAGCATGCCGCAACCGGAAAAAACCGGACGGGCCGCATGTAAAAACTTATGCAAAGGATGCGGTGTTTTCGCCGCATCCTTTGCATAGTTTTCACAGCCGGATTGAGCCGCAGGGCTCAAACCGGATGTGTGAAAGTAGCCTTACTCTGCAACAGACACAGGCCCTCTGCAATTAAAGCAGGCCCACTGCAACCTACACAAGTTTTCTGCAACACAGGCCCTCTGCAAGTGACACGTGCCCTTTAAAAGCAATACAGGTACTCTGCAACCGACACAGGTACTCTGCAATGCAACCGACAAAGGTGTCGCGGGCGGAGGGGACGTGTCGCGGGCGGGGAGGGCGCTGCGCTCACCACGCTTGGGTCCGGCGGTGCGGCTGCCACTGCTGCTCGGTGGCTCGAGTGGTGGGCCGGATCCGCGGACTCGAGCGGCGCTCCTCGCCCGTGAGTGAAAGGGGGTTAGTGTGGTTTGGGGGATTTGGTCCATGACGCCACCCACGGTTTGTGGTGAGGTTGGGGCACCACCGCTGCTGTTGACGGGGATCCCGGGAGCGATGGTAGGGAGCAGCTGGGATGTTTCTCTCCCCTCCGTGGGTAGGGGGGTTGGTGGTCCCGGGGCCCGGTGAGGTGACGGGGAGTCCGGGTCGGGCAAGGTGCAGGGTCGCTTGGACTGCGCAGCGCGGTGCCGGACGGCACGGTAGTACTTGACCCGCCCCAGGGCCATGGGGTACTCGGTTCCGGGTGTTGGTTAATGGGATTATGTCACGGGGGCCTGTGCCCGGTTCCGTGGCCCTGGTGGTCGCTGAAAGTCAATAAATAATAAAAATAAAAAAAATTAAAAAAATAAATAAATAAATAAAAGTATTTCGTGACGCCACCTACGGTTCCAGTATGGTTACTGGGGCTGCAGGTCAGACCTCTGGGGTGATGGTTAGGCAGCCAGTTGTTTACGCTTCCCGTAGGTGAAGTGGGGTCCCCAGGGCAGTTTTAGTAGTACACAGATATGGCGGCCGTTTTTCTTCACAGCCTTTTCAACTGTCACTTTAGTGCAGCAGCCTATGGCTCCTCAGATGAAGAAATAAAGTGCGTCACACCAATTCATTAACTCTGACCAGATTTTACTTGCAGGTGTTAAAAAGGGGTTCAGTTTCTGATGTTACAGTTTTTGGGTAATCTGGGAACAGGTCAGGATCTCTGCACCAGGTCAGTTGTGTGGCCTCCCTGCTGCGCTGTGTTTCTCCTTGGTACTAGGCTGCCTGTAGCTATACCTTGTCCCTCTCTCACTGTCTTCACCTGTATGGCAGGCTGCGGGAGCTTCTCTAAGGGGCACTGCTGTACTCACTGCGGTCCCTAAGCTCTGTGTAGCGGCTTTGCCTTCAGGTGCTGCTGCGGCCAGGAGATCTGCAGTCTCCCTGACCCCAGTCTTTATTGCTGGGCAGATTAGATCCCTCACAATCTCGGACGCCGGTGTCCGATAATCAGCGCTGTTCCTTGGGGATGAACTGGTCTGGCTCCACCTCCCCGGTCTCTCCTCTTTTGCCTCACTCTTGATCCCTCAGGCGGTCACACAGTTACTTGTGTGGGCTAAGCACTGCCCTCTCCATTTTGATGTCTCCCCTCACTCTCTGCTCGCACAGTCTCCTTTTCTCCAACTGTCAACTGTCTCTCTGACTCCACCTCCATACCTGGATTTAAAGGGGACCTCACCTGATCTCGACTTGTAGAGCTCCCCCTCCAGGCTTGGAGTGGAAATGTTGTATGTGGGATTACCTAATGTGGAGATCCTTCCCTGCCCAGGTACAGGTATATTTGTGGCAACTGAACCCTAGGGTGCCACATACTCACTCAGCCACAAATGGATGCAAAGTCTCTGGTAAAACAAACGGCTGGATTGACGGGTCCCGCAGCCGGCTGCTGTGGTTTCTCCCGGACGGTTGGTGGTGGCTGCCTTTCCCTGCACCTTTTGTGTATCTTCAGTCCCGATGGCTTCCCACCGGTAACCCGCTCCCCAGCGTGTATATGGGCCGGAGGAGCCCTTTTGCCTGCAGGCTCTGGCCCTGGGAACTCTAGCTGTGGCGGTAGCGGTATTTCCCTTGTGCTGGTTGGACGGTTGCCTTCAATCGGGTCTTGGCTGTTTGGAAACCCCTGGGGTTCTGGTCACTAACGGATTTGACCTGTTTAACGGCGACTCCAAGCCTGGTCGGGGTCCGCTGGCCCTGCCAGTTTGTGCTGGCTTCACTTCGCTCCCCGGTTCGGTACCGGCGGGCCACCGCCCGTCCCCGGTCCTACGGTTCCCTTTTTGATCTGCCTCTCCTGCAGACGGACACACCCGGACACGGTCAGTTTACTCCTTCTCACTCCTTCACTCCTCTCTCTTGCACTTCCCTAACTGATCTCCCTTCCTTTTCCCGCCTCCAGGACTGTGAACTCCTCAGTGGGTGGGGCCAACCGCCTGGCTCCACCCCACCTGGTGTGGACATCAGCCCCTGGAGGAAGGCAACAAGGATTTTGTGTCTGGCTGATGTGCCTATCTCGGGCTGGGGGTGCATGTTGTAGTACTTGTGATGACCTGGCTAGTCCAGGGCGCCACAGACGCGCTCGCCACGCTCGGGTCCGGGGCTTCTGCTGCTGCTGCTCGGTGGCTCGAGTGGTGGACCGGACCTGGGGACTCGAGCAGCACTCCTCACCCGTGAGTGAAAAGGGGGTAGATTGTTCGTGACGCCACCCACAGCACGTGTTGATGATGGCACCACCGCTGGTGATAACAGGGATAGATGGGAGAGATGGTAGGGAGCAGCCAGGATTTTGTCCCCTCTGTGGGTAAGGGGTTGGTGATCCCGGGGCCCGGTGGTGTAATGGGGAGGCCGGATGGCTGGGGTGCAGGAACTTCGCAGCGCGGTGCCGGACGGCACTGGTGTACTCACTCAGACAATCACTGACAGAGTCTCTGGTAAACCACAAACGGCCGGATGGACGGGTCCCGCAGCCGGCTGCAGTGTTGTTGTTGTGCTCTTCCCGGACGGCTGATGGTGGCTGTCTTTCCCTGCACCTGTGAAGATGTTCTTGACTCCTGTGGTTGCCCACCGGTAGTCCGCTCCCCGGCGTATAGGTGCCGTAGGAGCCCGTTTTGCCCGCAGGCGCTGGCCCTTTGATCTCTAGCCTGTGGCGGTGACTGTATATCCTCTCTGGGTGGACTGTTGCCTTCAATCGGGACTTGGTTGTTAGGAAACCCCTGGGATTCCTGTCACATTCGGATTTGATGATTGACGGCGGCTCCAAGCCTGGTCGGGGTCCGATGGCCCTGCCTGTGTGCTTAGCTTCACTCCGTTCCCCGGTTCAGTACCGGCAGGCCGACGCCCGACCCCGGTCCTTACGGCTCTGCGGAGTTCCAACAACTCCTGCAGACGGCCACCACCGTCTGCCAACCTTGCCGTCAGTTCCTGGGCTCCTACCCAGACACCTGAAGTGTTTACTCCTCTCACTTTCACCTCCTAAACTCATCTGACTTCCTTTTCCCGCCTCCAGGCCTGTGAACTCCTTGGTGGGTGGGGCCAACCACCTGGCTCCGCCCCACCAGGTGTGGACATCAGACCCTGGAGGGAGGCAACAAGGGTTTTTGTCTGACTGTTGTAACTGTCTAGGGTGTGGGGTGTGTATGTTGTTATGTATGTGACTACCTGGCTAGTCCAGGGCGTCACACAGGTACTCTGTAACCGACACAGGCACTCTGTAACCGACCGACCAGGATTACTCACTTCTGTGTGTGCTGTGTATAGAAGCCAAAACAACAGCTAGTCTGCACCAGTGTCAAACTGGGGTAGCAGGGGCCCACTACTATCAATGACTCTGGGGACCACTGATCAACTATATCTAAATATTACATTAATAAAGTTACCTATGCTTCTATATAATAATGTCTTTGGTAGTCTGTAAAATGAATGATGAAATCCTTCCTTTGTCTGTGCATAGTGAAACAAGTGTATTGTGCCAAGTACTAATCATATTTGGAGGGAAATTATAGAGTAAGGCAAAGGGGCCCACCAGAGGATTCTCCTGCTCTCCTGTGGGCCAGTCCCAGACAGGTCTGCACCCACTAGCTCAGAGACAACCGAAAATCAGGGATAAAGTCTACAGAAGGGGAGAAACTAAACAGCAGGATAAGTCAGATAATAGCCAGAAATATTTTTTATAACTTTGAAGTCCATAAATTGTTGTGATTGTGATTTTTTTGGGGGGGAATAAAGAACAATAACAAAAGAAAAAAGTTTTCGAGAAGCCGGTATGCCATGCACCTCTATGATTTTGAATGAGAATGAGCTCAAGAATATTTTTTTTATTTGTTTGTTTTTTTTAATAAATACAAAAACTTAATAAGAATATTATATGGCTAATTAAAAAAAATACTTTTTTTTTTTGCAATAATGGCTTTTTGAGAATCTTAGAATTTCGTCATCAAGTAGGGAATTATAACAATTAAATCGGAATCAATTTATCATATTTTATGCACACACATATATATATATATATATATATATATATATATATATATATACTGTATGTCTTGATCGGAGCAAGCCGTAATCTCGTTTTCTACTCCGGGTCTCTGTCCTGTCAAAGTGCGAGATGTGTGTTACCATTTTTTCATATTGTAATTGTGATTAAAATGACATAGGCCAGATGCCCAGATCTGTCGCAGACACTTTAATTAAAGGGGGCATTCTTCAGCTTTTAGAATCGAGAAAATGAAAAAAGAGCAATTAACACGTTCTCAGGGTCTCCTTTAGCCATCTGTCATGGCACAGGTGATCACATGACAATGAGGCCTTTATCTAATCAAAAATGGTGGACTGGAGCCCTGGAAGCCTCTCTCGTGCCGCTGAATGTATACGTGTATATACAGAGAGGACATAAAGGAGAGAAAACGCCCTCTGCCTTGTCTAATTTAACCTCTTGATTGAATGGGCGGTTATCATTTTAAGAGAATCGCTTTAATTGCCGTGTCTTCATTGACATGAATATATTATTCATATATTAATTCAGAGTCTTGTCAGTCTGACTGTCGCCCCCTTCTCTTATGTTCCGCGTCTCTTCATTTCTGTACAGTTTATGCAGATGGATGGGATTTTTTAGAGAATAAGAAAGGGTTAAAATATTTAAAAAAAAAACAAAAACAAAACTTAGAGCAATTAGGATAATTTCCACAAAAGACCTGACCATACAAATAGTCACAAAGACAGGACTGTCACGTTAAATACGGGGAAGTACCAAGTGAACGGCGAAAGATAGGGAAGGAAATGGACACCCTGCATCTAGGGAAGGGGGAGATGGTGACCCCTGATCGAGCCTACTGCTGGTCCCTGGGGTCCCGCACCACCCTAGATAGGTTCTTCACCTATGGTCCGAGCTAGATACCTGACCCTAGGTATCTCTAGTGCTGGACCCTGGGGTCCCTCACCACCCTAGATAGGTTCCGCACCTATGCATCGAGTCGGATACCTGACCCTAGGTATCCCTAGTGCTGGACCTTAAATAGGGAACGGATGGGATGAGCTCTTTGTCAACCCCACTAAACAACTATAGAAGACACAAGGAGGACACACAGGGGGAAAATGCAAGAACTACTTATCATTAGATGACTCAGGTAGAAGTTCAGCAGCGATACCACAGAGGAGTACAAGCCACCTGCTTGCAACTAGAGCTAGAATGAACTGAATAATATCCCCAGCACCAGTCCAAGGAAGAAAGGCTATATAAGCACTGATGATCTGTAGTTGGGTGGAAGGCAAGCTACTGTTGCGTCCAAAAGAGGGAGAGATTAATCCAGCTTGAAAGCTACCTATACCAATGAATACTGACAACAGGAACAATGGAAAGTCAGGGAGCATTCTGTGGAGCCAAACGTTGTGACCTTCTATGGCCAGAAACCACATGACTGTCTGTTACCCATGACAAGGAATGTCGCTATAGGGGGTGCAGATGACAAAATGACAGGTGTCATATTGACCCCTTGTCGCTCTTTGACATTACATCACAGAGCATTTCAGGGTCTTTGGAGCGGGCTCAGGAGCTGAACCCGCTCCACACAAGGCAGACGCCGGGTATGTGCACCTAAGGGTATGTGCACATGCGGTAGAAGATTTCGGCACCTAAAAACTGCACCATGTGGCACAAAAACGCATCTCTGGCCAAAAAAAACGGGGGAAAAAAAGCTTGCGTTTTTGGTGCGTTTTTTGTGACATTTTTGGTGCATTTTTGCCCAGGTGTGTTTTTAGATTATTCAATGGCAAAACGCTGGTCAAAAACACACAAAGCATTGACATGCTACAGATTTTTTTCTGCACCCAAAACTGAAAAAAAAAAAAAAAGAAGCAATGTGCGCACACCACTCCTGAATTCTCATAGACTTTGCTGGGGAAGAAAAGACATTCAGTTTTGGGACACAAATGGCACCAAAAAATGCAGCAAAAACGGGAGCGTGTGCATGGAGTCTAAATGCGTTTTTATAGCATTATAAGATTCTTTTTTTTTTAGTGCCTCTTATAATGCAATAAAAACGTATTTAGGCCCTGTGCGCACATTGCATTTCTTTTTAATCACAAAACTGCAAACAAATCCTGATGTCAAAGTCAATGAGAAACCTGAAGCTTTTTTTGCACGTTGCTTTTTTTCCCCTTGCAGATTTGGTGCAGAAATAAATCTTCTGCATGGCAATTTTTTCATCGTTTTTACAGCATTTTTCCACCCCAGAATGCATATAATATGCAATGAAAAAATATATACAACAAAAAATATAATGAAAAACGCACCAAAAACGTGGCAAAAACGCTCATTTTTCTGCCAGGAGATGCAGATTTGGTGCAGAAACTTCTGCAGCCAGATACTCAGCGTGCGCACATTGCCTTACATATCTATTGCGCTATATAGTAGAGTCGATCGAACAACTATAGATTCATATCCTTATGTGGACTAAAAAAATAAAGTAAAAAAAAAAAACTTAAAAAAAATTAAAATCCCTGCCCATGGAAAATCTAGAAAATTAAAAACTAAAAAAGTCCAATCTAGCAAGCCATAAAACTGTTCCATTTGTAAAGTAAAAGTTGTAAAAAAAAAAACAAAAAGCCAAATTTGCCTTTTTTTTTTTTTACTGTTCCTCTAACAAAAAAAATGCAATAAAAATGTAGCATGTACCTCGCAATGTTGTAAATAAAAACTCCAGCTCGCCACGTGACAAATAAACCAAGTCATTGCACAATTTAAACTACAACAAAAATGTTATAAAGTTATAAAAAGTTATGGGTTTTGGAAAATAGTGATGCAAACAAAAATATATATGTATATTTTTTTCAAAAAGTTAATTTTTTTTTCTTAATAAAAACTAAAATAGTTTTAAATCAAACTATATGTTTGGTATTGCTGTAGTCGTACCAACCTGGAGAGTTGTTCTGAAGTCTTTTTTTACAGCACAATTAACTCCGTAAAAATAAAACTCAAAAAACATTGCCAAAATCGCAGGATTCTCTGGTGTCAAAGCCAGGAGCAGTCTGCCATGTAACCACAATTATGCTATTTCCATGCATAGATCATGTATCCACTAGACATGTACGGCCTCGCTCAATACAAGTATAGTCTGAATGTGGGTGCAGAAAATTTAGAAAATTAGAAAAAAAACAATAACATTAGATACAAATAAGAAACATCAATATTGAAATACGGAGATTGATTGAGTGTGGTTCTTCACTTCTATAGAAGCCTAAATAAAAAGGGAACAAAAAAGAGAAATTTAGCCATCTGTATTATAACTGAGACTGAAGCCTGGGGTGTGATGAAGTCTTGAATACTGAGGATGGTGTCTAATGAAGTCTTGGGTTCTCAAGTCTGGGGTCAGATGAAGGTCTAAATTATGATGAATGCTTACCTACTTACATCTGGAGTCTGAAAAAGTCTTAGGTATTGAGTCATGGGGTTTCATGAAGTCCTAATTGCTGAGGTCTTGGGTCTCATGAAACCTCGGGTTCTGAAGTTTGGCGTTGAATAAAGTCTTGGTTTCTGAGGTCTGGAGTTATGTCAAGCCTTAAGGCCACTTTACACACAGCGACATCGCTAGCGATGTCGCAGGTGAAAACACCCGTCCCCGTCGGTTGTGTGTCACGGGCAAATCGCTGCCCGTGGCGCACAACATCACTAGGACCCGTCACACATACTTACCTGCCTAGCGACGTCGCTGCGGCCAGCGAACCGCCTCCTTTCTAAGTGGGAGGTTCGTTCGGTGTCACAGCGGCGTCACTATGCGGTTGCCCAATAGAAGCGGAGGGGCGGAGATGAGCAGCCAGAATATACCGCCCACCTTCTTCCTTCCTCATTGCCGGCAGCCACAGGTACGATGTTGTTCCTCGTTCCTGCGGTGTCACACGTAGCGATGTGTGCTGCCGCAGGAACGACGAACAACCTGCGTCCTGCAGCAGCAACGATATTTGAGATTAGAACGACATGTCAACGATCAACGATATGGTGAGGATTTTTGATCGTTAGCGGTCGTTCGTACGTTTCACACGCAATGACGTCGCTAACGAGGCCGGATGTGAGTCACAAATTCCGTGACCCCAACGACATCTCGTTAGCGATGTCGTTGCATGTAAAGTGCCCTTAAGGTACTGAGGTCTGGGGTTTTATGATGTCTTGAGTACTGAGGTATGAGATTAGATGAAGTCTTTTGTACTTAGGTTTTGTCACAGTTTCGCCTCCCCGTCCACATGGCTTGGGGGCGGAGCCTTCTCCCGGGACTCACTTCCGGAGCTTAGATGCTTTAAAAACTGACATCTCCAGTGAACCAGCGCTGGCTATAAGCTTAGCGCTGCTTTGCCCATGATTGCTGGTCCTGTAATTGTTATCCTGATCCGTCTGCTCCTGTGCCCCCGTGCCCTGTCTGTGTTCCGTCTCCTAGTCGTCCTGAACTTGACTCTGCTTCTGCTCGTTCCTCCAGTCCTCCTTCTGCCCGTACTGTGTTTGACCCAGCCTGCCTGACCATTCCTCGCACACCCCGCAGCTCTGCTCCCCAGCTGTGCTGTGAGACAGTGTACGAGTACACACTGTGCATCCACTTCCTGGTTCTTCTTGCTCCGTGTAGTGTCTTCTGCTGCAGCGCTCCGGCTCCCCCTAGTGGCAGCTTGACAGGTTTGGGGTCTGGGGAAGACTTAAGTGATGAGGTCTGTGAGTCAGGTGTAGTCTTGGGTACTGAGGTTTGGCATTAGATGAAGTTTTGTGTCCTGAAGTTTGGAGTCTGATGAAGTCTTGAATATTGAGGTTTGAGGTTAGATGAAGTCTTGGGTACTGAGATTTGGGGTTGGTTGAAATCTTAGGGCTTGAAGTATGTGGCTTGATGAAGTCTTAGGTACTGAATGTTGAGGTCTATGGTTTGATGAATTGTTGGGTACTGAGGTCTGTGGTTTGATGAAGTCTTAGATACTGAGGTTTGGAGTCTGATGAAGTTTTGGCTACTGGGATTTCAGTTGGATGAAGTATTGTGTATTGAAGTATGGGGTCTTATGAGGTCTTCAATACCAAGGTCTGGAGTCTAATGAGGTCTTGGGTATTAAGGTCTTGAATTGGTTTAACTCTTGGGTACTGATTGAGGTCTTGGGTTTGCATTAAATCTTTGGTACTTATGTCTGGGGTTGGATGATATCTTGGTTACTGAGGTCTGGGATTGATGAGGACTTGGGTACTGAGGCGGTCCTAGTCTAGTAAAGTCAAGGTAACTGAGGTCTGAGTCTGATGATGTTATGGCTACTGAGATCTGGGATTACTCTCGTATATAGAAAAATTGATGCCTCACCATACTACCACCATCTTCAAACTAATATTGTATATTGACGGACTCCACCCTTGAAAGCCACGACTATGGACTGAACAATGTAAGAAGATCATGCGATTCCGATTAATAGCATTTGCCTGATCTTCTTACAGTGAGATCTGGGGTTGTTGAAGTTTTGGCTATTGGAGTTTGGCTTTTAATGGAAAATGTCCAATCTAATTATGTTTATAATCCTGTAGCTGATCTGCCGTCAACTATCAGTTTAGGATACATTTTAGCATGCAATTCAAAAAATTGGAGCCAAATTGTGATTGGATGGCACACACAATGGCCCAGCTGTCCTAATTATCGTCACAACGGTGTAGTGACATAATGATATTATTGTCATTTTATTAGAGGATTTTACAAATGATAATCTCATTAGTAACAAGGTATGAGTCTACCAGTCCCAGAAGTCTACTCGGATCATTAGATCAGTGCAAGTGCCAATTAGAGTCCGTATAGGTTTAAATGCTATAATTGTATTTTTCTATAAATAAAAGAAACGCAGAATGCCCCCGTGGTTTGGAATCCAGCTGTGCGGGGACGTCTGCCCATCTATTGTGTTTACCACCAGTTCTCACCACTCCCCGCCAGGGTGAACCTTTCTGTTTACGACCGAACAAGGTACAGGCATTTTCTAATGAAGAAGAGAAGGATGGGGCAAAATGTAGAAAAAATATTCTTGTGGGGATAACTCACAAAACATTTTTAAAGATCTCATTAATACAACACTGCTGATGTTTTTTTCACCTTTTTCGTGTATAGCTCTCTTTTATACATTCACATACTTTTATGTGGCCGTATCGTACTTGTTTGTTTCGTAAAAAGATTTATTTTCTGTTGGATTCTATATGAATGTCTCCATATTTTTATATAATTCCATTCAGTGTCGTCTTATAGCAAAAAGTTCCGCTATACGTTATGTATGTGCATGTAGGGCACATGACCTGTGAAAACAGTAATTGGCGACATGAGTCAAGTGAAAGCAGGATCGGGATGTCATCAACGCAGCACCCATGGGGATCAGTAGTTGGGGTTGCTGGATAGGGAGGGGATTCACTATGTAGGTAGTATATATATTTTTTATATAAATATATTATATTCTCTACTATTGGGTGACTTTTAAAAAATCCTTGAAAGACACTTTAGAGGGGTTGTCCAGTGAATTACAAGTTCTATCTAATTACCTGACAAGGGTGGAAACTCCGATGCAGGTTTGAGGGTGCCTGGGCACCTCTTGGAATAACTACACCCTTGCAACGTCATGATGTTGCGTGAAGCCTAGCCACTAGGCCTCACACCACGCAGTACGTCGCACTGTGATGTCCTTGGGCTCTATCATACATCTGTCCTCGGTCTGAGCACTTCACCCTTCAATACGGTCCCCTAAACTTTCTTGTGCCTCACATCGAACTTTGCAAGTAGTTGAGTGTGCTCCCATGTGATTTTTTACCTAGGCCGAAATATGGCCTACCAAGACACACACCTGAGTTTTGATATTAAGGCTTCTGTGTTCCTGGGATGTTTTGTTTATCAGTTCATGGTAGTTGTTTGTGGTATCCAGGACATCTCCTGTCTGTGGCTTCTAATTCCTTCAGAGTTTTGTCTGCTACCTGTCTGGGATCTCCAGGACATCTCCTAGCTGCCTGCAGCTTCCAGTTCTTTAGCTATCTGCCTACAGTTTCCAGTATCTTGGCTACCTGTCTGCAGTCTTCAGGATGTCTCCTGGTTGCTTGCAGCTTCCAGTTCTTCAGCTACTTATCTACCTGTGATTTTTAGGTCTTTAGCTACCTACTTGCCTGTGGTTTCCAGTTCTTCAACTACTTACCTGTCTGTGGTTTCCAGTTCTTCAGCTACCTACCTACCTTCTGTTTCCAGTTCTTCAACTATCTACCTGTCTGTGGTTTCCAGTATCTCAACTACCTGTCTCTGATCTCCAAGATGTCTCTGGGTTGAATGTGGCTTCCAGTTCTTCAGCTACCTGCCTGCCTGCAGTTTCCAGTATCTCAGCTACTTGTCTGCGGTCTTCATGGAGTCTCCTCTTTGCCTGCGACTTCCAGTTCATCAGCTACCTACCTGTCGGCAGTTTTCGGTATCTTGGTTTCCTGCCTGCGCTCGCCAGGATATCTCCTAGCTGTCTATGGCTTCTAGTTTTTCAGCTACTTACCTGCTCTCGGTTTGCAGTATCTTGGCTACCTGCCTGTCATCTCCAGGATGTCTACTGGCTGCCTGCGGCTTCCAATACCTTTAGCTACCTACCTGCCTGTGGTCTCCATTATCTCGGCTACCTATCACCAGTCTCCAGGACGTCTCCTGGCTGAATATGTGACGCCCCTGGACTAATCAGGTCGTCACAGGGTACTGCACAAACTGCCCTCCCCGTACAGTATTCAACCCTCCATGGTTCTGGGTCTCTATCCTGCAGTGTTGCCTCCATCAGCATTCATAAATCCTAGATACACTTTGCACCACACCTGTCAGGCACACCAGTGGGCTGCTTAAGCAGGAATAGGGCTGCCCACCTAGGGGTCAGACAGGGAGGTTTCGTGTCAAGCGATTTGAGAAGTAGCTGTAGCTCCCAGTGAGAGAGGAGCTGAGATTAGGAGCTCCCGGGAGTTGAGTAGTGACCCTCGAGCTGTGAAGAGCTCTGAGGAAGCTGGGAGTTGGAGCTCCCAGGGGAGAGGAAAACTAATTCGCAGACGGTGGTCTGGACCTAGAGGGGTCAGAACCCCGGTTGCAGGGGATTGATGCTAGGTGCCTGGAACCCGTCGGGGAGAAGCTTCAGGCAACCTGGCATTTAACCTGAGGAGAACGGGGCCTTTATGGACTGTTCCCACCAGCTCCAGAATCGGGGCACTAGCACAACGAGGGGGATAGGGCTTTCCTAGCAAGCGGCCCACTGAAATCCCAAGCGTGAGCCCTGAAAGCAGGCTCCTCCACTTAGTCACAGTGGGGAGAAGGGCCCGGATAGCTCCAAGCTACTGGACCACAACGGACAGTCTAAAACTTGCCAGGAGGCAGGTTACAGACCACCAGCAGCACTGCAGGGGACGTGACATGAACGAGCTCCCCTCGAGAGGCAGCGGCATTCAGAGACTTGGTTTACCCTGTTGTCAGCGTCTGCTTCATTGCTGAGTGAGTAACCGACTGACCCCTGCACTGTGTCCCCACATCACCATCCAGAGTCCCGGGGCCTACCCCTACCCGTGGAGTGCAACGTCACCTAGCTGCCCCACTCCATCACCCTGGGTACTCCCAACGGCAGCGGCGGTACTTCCAATTAGCGCACACCAGGGCGGCGTCACAAACTATACCAAATGCCCTGTAAATACTCCCTTTTACATATGATTGTGGCCCCTAAGCCCCCGGGTCCAGAAACCCTCGAGCCATGAACTACCATCACTCCTGGATCCGAGCGGTCCAATCCGCTGCTGGGGCGGCACACCTCAAATTTCTGGCGTCACGAACAGGATACGAACTGGGCTAACTAACCTGTGTGACGTACGCCTTGAAAAGCGAAACTGTGTGTCAAAAGTCCCATACCCGCCATTTTCTGCCGGTTTCCACCAGCTTTGGCGCCAAAACGTCATCTTCTAGACCAAAAGCACGCAAAGCCCCGCCCTTCGTCCTGAGAGTATGCACGAAACCAGAAGTTCCCAGAGGGTCCCAGAGCGACAGTGAGTGGCTGGCGAAAACCGAGGGGGCATGACGGCATGTAATAGCGGAAGTGGAGCAGGGACGCCAGGACTCTGTCATAACTTTCCTGGGCACCGCAGAGGCAAGATGTCGGGAAAAACCAACAGCTGACCCCGAGACGCTGCCCGCAACACCGGCAGCAGATTCCTCAACTCCCACTGAAGACTACCAGGCCGCAATTCCTGATCAGATTGTCCTGGTGATAAAACACTCAGAGATGGAAGAAGGAGATTCAGGTTCCAGCACTCCAGAGGCTGCCTGGGTGCCACGCTTTGGAGGAAACGGCTATAGGATCTCCCTGTCGTCTCGGGCAATACAACAATTGGAGATGGTGGAGGTGGAGGGAGAGTCCACTTCAGATGAAGAGATCCCAGTCAATACCATTGATGTGGTGGTGCCCATATGCCGTTGCTGTGGTTTACCAGGGCACTTTGCTAGAGTGTGTCCAGGAGGTGCCTGACGTTAAAGGGACCGGAACCTGCATGTTTATAATATTTTTTTTGTGGACTGTCACCTTTGTTGAACGTTCTCCAGTGTTACAAATGGAGGAGGGTGTCGGGGATCGGCTGAAGGGTCCCTGATGGAAGGTGACAGGAAAGTTATGCTGCAATTAGACTGCGCCCTCCTTGTTGAACCTTTTTCCACCCTTTGTTACAGGGAAAAGGCCATCAGAGCCTTGGACGGTGCAGTGCTGGTAGATGGCACAAGGAGGCCCCAGTGGGGGTTGGTGCAAAAGCGCAACGGCTACCAGGTTGCTCAGGACTGTTACCAGAGTCGTCCTTTTAAAATCCGGGACTTTAACCCTGTCACAGACCCCAAGAAGGAATGTAGTGGGTCAGGTTTGTTTGGGTGGCGGGTTAATGGGATCCGGGATGTTGGAACTGGACTGTAGCAGGAAGGAGCTGCAACGGAGAAGGTTGAAACCCCGCTAACAATACAACCGTTAGCGTTCCACTGTTTTTTTTTTTATAAAAGATGAACTCTTAAGGGTGCTTTACACGCTGCGACATCGCTAATGAGATATCGTCGGGGTCACGATGTTGGTGACGCACATCCGGCGTCGTTAGCAACATCGTAGCGTGTGATACCTATGAGCGACCTTTAACGATCGCAAAAGAGGCAAAAATCGTTGGTCTGTGTCACGTCGTTCATTTACCAAAAATCGTTGTTTGGTCAGTAGCGAGGTTGTTTGTCGTTCCTGGGGCATCACACATCGCTATGTGTGACACCGCAGGAGCGACAAACACCTCTTTACCTGCCATGCACCAGCAATGAGGAAAGAAGGAGGTAGGCGGCATGTTCCGGATTGTTGGGTGTCTCCAGCGACGTCGCTCAGCAGGTATGTGCGTGTGACGCTGCCATAACGATAATGTTCGCTACGGCAGCTATCACTAAAGGTCGCACGAACGACGGGGGCGGGTGCTAGCGATGTCGTAGCGTGTAAAGCACCCTTAAGAGTTAGTGAAACGTTTAAGTAAATGTGCCTCCCCTGTGCGGGATGGAAAGTGTCAATAAAAATGTTATTTTTTTCTTTTCAGTTGACAAAAATAAACCTCTGGATGTCCTATAGCTCGAAGACAAGCTACGTTTAACCAAGGGAGAATGTGACGCCCCTGTACTATTCAAGTCGTCACAGGGTACTGCACAAACTGCCCTCCCCGTGCAGTATTCAACCACCCATGGTTCTGGGTCTCTATCCTGCAGTGCTGCCTCCATCAGCATTCATAAATCGTAGATACACTTTGCACCACACCTGTCAAGCACACTAGTGGGCTGCTTAAGTAGGAATAGGCCTGCCCACCTAGGAGTCAGACACGGAGGTGGGAGGTGTCAAGCGATTTTAGAAGTAGCTCCCAGTGAGAGAGGGGCTGGGAGTAGCAGCTCCCGGGAGTTGAGTAGTGACCCTCGAGCTGTGAGGAGATCTGAGGAAGCTGGGAGTTGGAGCTCCCAGGGGAGAGGAAAACTAGATCGCAGATGGTGGTCTGGACCTAGAGGAGTCAGTCCCTGAGGCTAGGTGCCTGGAATCCATCGAGGAGGACGGCCGGCAGCCTGGTCCTGTCACCAGTCCAGACCCAAAGGCACGACAGGGTACACGAACCCTAGGTCGGGGAGAAGCTTCAGGCAACCCGGCAATTAGCCTGAGGGGAACGGGGCCTTTATGGACTGTTCCCACAAGCTCCAGAATCGGGGGACTAGCACAACGAGGGAGATAGGGCTTTCCTAACAAGCAGCCCACTGAAATCCCAAGCATGAGCCCTGAGAGCAGACTCCTCCACTTAGCCACAGTGGTGAGCGGGGCCCGGATAGCTCCAAGCTATTGGAGCATAACAGACACTCTAGCTCTAAAACCTAGTGCCAGGAGGCAGGTTACGGACCACCAGTAGCACTGCAGGGGACGGGACTTGGACGAGCTCCCCTTGAGAGGCAGCGGCATTCAGAGACTTGGTTCACCCTGTTGTCAGCGTCTGCTTTATTGCTGAGGGAGTACCCGACTGACCCCTGCACTGTGTCCCCGCATCACCATCCAGAGTCCCGGGGTCTACCCCTACCTGTGGACGGCAACGTCACCTAGCTGCCCCACTCCATCACCCCGGATACCCCCAACGGCAGCGGCGGTACTCCCAATTACGGGTGACATCACAAACTATACCAAATCTCCTGTAAATACTCCCTTTTACATTTGAGTGTGGCCACTAAGCCCCCGGGTCCGGAAACCCTCGAGCCATGAACTATCATTACTCCCGTACCCGTATCCGAGCAGTTCGATCAGCTGCTGGGACGGCACAAATACGTCTTCCAGTTCTTCGGCTACCTACCTGACACAATGTTAAAGGTGCATTGTATCGCAACAATGATGTTGCACCATGCTGGATAATCGAAAGAAGAGTCGCGGACGCTGTCAGATAAAAGACGGTCCTCAGGGCTCCAGGTCACCGAAAAGGCCGAGGGGCGGGTCCTGCAAAATGATTTCCATCAACTCCATTCTCCAACTCTCATAGAATCATAGAATATGTAGAGATGGATGGGACCTCGAAAATCTTCTCCAGGTGTACATTTTTGATGTTGGCTCAAAAATCAGATGTGGACAGTTTTTTGTGCCTTAGCTCTAGCTCTGGCAGACTTAACCTGCCAGAAAAAAATCATTGGGACTTTACTAGAGCTGCAGACGTTTGGAGTTTTATCTGAGCCTCATCTGTGAGGAGACAATATGGCTAATTAATCAAGAAGACTGGCTTAGCGCATGCTCAAACTACACCAGTGTGAGAGAATACAATTTGTTGTGTTCTTATAGAAACCATCTTGTCCTATAACTAATGATGCCATAGGGCTCAGCTAACACTGATGGGCGTGGAAGTTTCACATTTCTATACACACCCCTGCAGCTCTTATTGGTGTATAGTTCTGACAAGTTATTTCTTTGTTTGAGGTACTATATAAACTGGTCACATGATGTAATAAAGCAAAAACTTTCAGTACACCACAAAGCGTGTGTGCTACAACTAGTTCCCAAGCGCTCGGAAAACAAATCTTACTAATTTGGAGCTCCAATGGCATAGAAAGAGTGTATTTCACTTTCACCGGTCTTGATGGAGTCAAACAGGTGCCAAATCCACTAAGAGGTGCACACCAGTTAATAATTTCAATGCTTCATCCACGCGTCGCACTAGAAATACTACTCCTGTCTGGGACTCGAGTAACACTTCTGGCATCAAATATGCTGATATTTTATTAATTGGATGAGTGGCCATGGCTTCTCCCCAGCTCCAGCTTTGGAGCTAATCCAAACTGGCGTGAAAATGTGTCAACTTATCAAAGCTTTTTTACACTACTTTTGTGGCGTAAAAGCTTTGATGAATTGGAGCCAATGATTATAATATTACACATCGAAATTATTAGAAAATTCTTCTAATGCTAAGGCTTTAGCCTTGAAATTCTGTTCCAAATGTTGCCGCCCTAGGTTCAGGCCTCATAATCCTCTATGTGAGTTCTCACATTATCTCACTGTCTCATAGAAATTCATGCAAATAACACAGAACCCTCTCCCTTCCGCCCATTGAACAGCACTGAAGACCATTATGCACAAAAGAGCGCAGATAGATTGTCGTTTGACTATTATGTACTAGGAGAAAAAAATAAGATGTTATTATTTGCACTCTTCTGGAGGAACAAGGGGAAAATAAGTAAGCCTGTCACATCTTCTCTTATGAGATTATTCTCCCGATACATGCACAGAAAATGCCACAGACTGCGGACTCAATAACAAGAGGAGTTAAGGGTATAATTACAGGGAATTATGCAGAGGATGTTACTTGAAAGGGAGATCTTCATACCTGCGCGGCTGTTCCGGCCCGGTAAAATATCAGCACAGCCGTGGACAATGACTCATAGAGGTCTGTCGTCTACATATAATTGATTTACAAACTAGCCCGGTATCGTGCCTGGGAGCTGGGTCATTTATCGTATTGGAAGTGGGGGGAGGGGATGGGGGGATGATTATTATTTTTGTGGTCCAGAAATAAAAACAGCTGAGGTAGGAGAAGCTCTTAATGGCCTCGGTGCACCTGTACTGGTTCTCACAAATCAAAGCCTAGTTATTATTCAGCCAGATTGTATCATGGCCGGACTGGGAGGGCTGACAGGGCGGGCTGGGAAGAAAAAAATGGGATCTATGTATGTATTCTAATAAAAACACAGAGGACTAAAGCTTTAAATCTGCAGGGACAGCTAAGAGACAGAACAAAGCAAGACAAAGCTCTGCGGCACATCGGAGCTTTCATGTGTCCGGCTCTGAGGCACGCCGCCCGTGAATGCTGACTTGTGTACACTTCTCATCCTTACCAATGTCAGCGATCGTCCCTCTCCTTAATCTCCCTCCTCCTTACTCTTAATGTTCAAAGCCTTATTACTTCTTTATAGGACCGGTCAATATGCCAATGTGCCTTATAAGACCGGTCAATATGCCAATGTGCCTTATAAGACCGGTCAATATGCCAAGGTGCCTTATAGGACGGGTCAATATGCCAAGGTGCCTTATAGAGCCTATCAATATGCCAAGGTGCCTTATAGGACGGGTCAATATGCCAAGGTGCCTTATAGAGCCTATCAATATGCCAAGGTGCCTTATAGGACTTGTCAGTGTGCCAATGTGCCTTATAGGACTGGTCAATATGCCAGGGTGCCTTATAGAGCCTATCAATATGCCAAGGTGCCTTATAGGACTGGTCAATGTGCCAATGTGCCTTATAGAGCCTATCAGTATGCCAAGGTGCCTTAAAGGACTGGTCAATATTCCAATGTGCCTTATAGGACTGGTCAATATTCCAATGTGCCTTATAGGACTGGTCAATATGCCAAGGTGCCTTATTACCCAATTTTTCCCGGGCAGGAGAAGAAGAGTCCACACACACACACTGGCAGGAAGGAGTTAAAAATTATTCAGCATGTAGTTTTAGCCTGCATGACTCATCCTGTCTCCTAATGAGCAGGTGTGCAGGTCCCCATGACAACCTGATGGGAGGGGGGCCTGAAATGAGGAGTGGAGTGGAGAGCAGATAGAAAGTTTAGGCAGAACATCAGAGGCTGCAGGAGAGTGTAGACCTCCACAGAGAGCAGCGCCTGCTGAGCAGATGCCAGAGACCAAGGCTGATAACATCTGAGGAAGGGAATGGAACTGAGGACTGGGGATCCTTGGAGAGTGTTGGACCCGGTAGTGGTACTGCCTACGCTACCGGGCAAGAGAGAGACAGAATGGCTGCAGGTCCCCAAGATGCTCCATGTCACGGGGATAGCATTAACGCACCGAAAGAGAGGGACCCCCAGATCACCTCATGGGACCCCCCTTCCTCCTACCTGCCCGGGACTGACCAGAGGCTATGTGACGCCCTAGGCAAGCCAGGGGTCGCAGGTCATGACACCACCACACCCTACACCCCAGATAGGTACACCAAAGCTACACAAAAATCCTTGTTGCCTTCCTCCAGGGGCTGATGTCCACACCAGGGGGTGGGCCAGGCGGTTGTCTCCGCCCACCGAGGAGTTCACAGCCCTGGAGGCGGGAAAACCAGGCAGTTAAGCTAGGGAAGTGAAGGAGTGAAGAGTTCAGTTTAGGGAGAGGAAGAGTTAAGAGTGAAGTGGTAGAGGAGCAAGAGAGAGGAGAAAAAGTGGAAGAGAAAGTGACAGTTGAGAAAGCCTGAAGTTGGTCCGGGTGTGTGCCCCGGACTGAGAACAGCAAGGTTAGCAGACGGCGGTGACCGTCTGCAGGAGAGGCTGCTTGGAGGTTGCCGAAAGGACTGTGGACGGGTGGTGGCCCGGCTGTACCAGAGCGGTATACGAAGAGAAGCCAGCACCATTGGCAGGGGCCTTTCGGATCCCGGCAAGGCTAGGAGTAGCCGTGAATTTGCCAAATCCATCAGTGAAGAGGACCTCTGGGTCTCCCAACAACTAAGTCCCGATTGAAGGCAACAGTCCAACCATTAGAGAGAGACACCGCCACCGCCAAGGCACCAGTTTCTTAGGGCCAGCACCTGCGGGCAAAGAGGGGCTCCTCCGGCACATATCGAAGCCGGGGAGCGGGTTACCGGTGGGAACCCATCGCTACCAACATAGACTTAGGTGCAGGAAAAGGGACCGTCACCGTCAACTACTGGGGAAAAGCAACAGCAGCCGTCCGTGGGAACCGTCTTTCCAGCCGTGTGTTTTACCGAGAACTGTGTCCCCGTCTCAGGCTGAGTGAGTACCACAGTGCCGTGAGGCACAGCGCTGCCCCCGCATCCCTGCACTCCACCAAGCCCTGCACCGGCCCCCGCCATCCCTCATCACCCACCTCATCACTGGGCCCCAGGACAACTACCCCCTACCCACGGAGGGGAGAACCAACAACTTTGCTGCTCCCTGTCACCGCTCCCGGGATCCCCATACAGAGCAGCGGTGGTGTCCACACAATCACCACAACCGTGGGTGGCGTCACGGACAATAAACAATCCCAAAAACCAATCCCCTTTCACTCACGGGCGAGGAGCGCCGCTCGAGTCCCCGGGATCCGGCCCATCGCTCGAGCCACCGAGCAGCAGTAGGCCGCAACAGCAGCGGCAGCCGGACCCACGCAGTGGGAGAGCGCAGCGTCCCCTCCTCCGCCTGCGACAGCTACAGGCGGCGAGAGCCAGCACCCGGGTGCGATGTGGAATGGACTGTAAATAAAAAACAACTGGAACCACACTCCGTGACTGGTGTGAGTACTGCCGCCGCCCTGTGCCCCCGGTGTCCCTGAGGACTGTTGCCCTTGGTCTCATTAACCTCCCGGGGCTCCCCCGCTCCACCCGTGGGGAGTGATTCTATCTGGCTGCTTATAACATCTGCCCTGGAGAGAGACTGTGCAGCGGCGGCTGAACTCCTGGCCGCATACAACGGGTGGCGCTGCTAGCATCCCCCGTCCCCGTCCCGTACCGTTTCCTGGGGAAGAGCGGTGGCAGAGGAGGACGAGACCTCAGTGGCCGTTGTGAGCGATGGCAAGCTCCCCAGGAACCCCGTTACCCTCCTTCCATCCCCCTTGTCACACCTGACTGACTGTCGGACTTTCCTTTTATTGAAACCCGTTACGTTAGCCGGGTCGGGCCACTCACAGCCTGACCCCCAATATCACTGGCCCGGTGACTGTGCGAACCCTGCAGGCCCCGGCGCGGGCATTTCAGGTCAACATGCCAAGGTGCCTTATAGAGCCTATCAATATGCTAATGTGCCTTATAGCACTGGTCAATATGCCAATGTGCCTTACAGGACCGGTTAATATGCCAATGTGCCTTACAGGACCGGTTAATATGCCAATGTGTCTTATAGAGCCTATCAATATGCGAAGGTGCCTTACAGGACCGGTTAATATTCCAATGTGCCTTACAGGACTGGTCATTAGGCTTTATTCAAAATTGTAGATTGTTAAGGGGAATGTGTCATCAAAACATGACTTATTGTTTAAATCAGGCCTTTATGATAAATTAGAAGGTGAGCTGTGATATCTCCTATTGTGAATGATGGATTTTGTGTTTCATACTGTATTTACAAGTGTTATCAGTTGTTGCACAGGAGGAAGAGGAGGTGAGCTGTGACATCATTTATTGGGAATGATGGATCCTGCGCTATCTACTGTACATAGTGGTAATATCAGTCATTGTACAGGAGAAGGTGAGCTGTGACTCACCTATTGTGAATGGTGGATCCAGTGTTAGCTACTGTATATAGAGGTGTTATCAGTCATTGTACAGGAGGAGGAGGTGACCTGTGACATCACCTATCGGGAATGGTGGATCCTGTGTTATCTTCTGTTTTTTTCTTATCTTCTGGTGTTTTCTATCATTGTACAGGAGGGTGAGGACTAGGTCAGCTGTGATATTGTGATATTACCTATTGTGAATGGTATTCCTACTTCCTGTTTGTCAAATGGAAATTGGCAGCGACTGACTTAGAGGTACTTTGCACACTGCGACATTGCTAGCTGATGTTAGTGATGCCGAGCGTGATAGTCCCCGCCCCCGTCGCAGCTGCGATATTTTGTGATAGCTGCCGTAGCGAACATTATCGATACGGCAGCTTTACATGCACTTACCTGTCCTGCGACGTCGCTCTGGCCGGTGATCCGCCTCCTTCCTAAGGGGTGGGTCGTGCGACGTCACAGCGACGTCACACGGCAGGCGGCCAATAGAAGCGGAGGGGCGGAGATGAGCGGGACGTAAACATCCCGCCCACCTCCTTCCTTCCGCATAGCCGGTGGAGGCAGGTAAGGAGATGTTCCTCGCTCCTGCGGCTTCATACACAGCGATGTGTGCTGCCGCAGGAACGAGGAACAACATAATTGTCTATAATTGCAGCAATGTCATCACCTCGGTACACATTGTTCTGCATCGGAGCTGCATACACTGTGTGCAGAATTATTAGGCAAATGAGTATTTTGATCACAGGATACTTTTTATACATGTTTTCCTACTCCAAGCTGTATATTCTTGAGAGCCAACTACCAATTAAATAAATCAGGTGATATGCATCTCTGTAATGAGGAGGGGTGCGGTGTAATGACATCAACACCCTACATAAGGTGTGCTTAATTATTAGGCAACTTCCTTTCTTTTGGCAAAATGGGTCAGAAGAGAGATTTGACGGGCTCTGAATAAGCCCAAAATTGTGAGATGTCTTGTAGAGGGATGCAGCAGTCTTGAAATTGCCAAACGTTTGAAGCATGATCATCAAACAATCAAGCGTTTCATGGCAAATAGCCAACAGGGTCGCAAGAAGCGTGGTGGGCAAAAAAGGCGCAAAATAATTGCCCATGAATTGTGGAAAATCAAGCGTGACGCTGCCAAGATGCCATTTGCCACCAGTTTGGCCATATTTCAGAGCTGCAACATTACTGGAGTATCAAAAAGCACAAGGTGTGCCATACTCAGAGACATGGCCAACGTAAGGAAGGCTGAAAACGACCACCTTTGAACAAGAAACATAAAATAAGACGTCAAGACTGGGCCAAGAAACATCTTAAGACTGATTTTTCAAACTATTCATGGACTGATGAAATGAGAGTGACTCTTGATGGGCCAGATGGATGGGCCAGAGGCTGGATCAGTAAAGGGCAGAGAGCTCCACTCCGACTCAGACACCAGAAAGGTGGAGGTGGGGGGGGGGGTACTGGTATGGGCTGGTGTCATCAAAGATGAACTTGTGGGACCTTTTCGGGTTGAGGATGGAGTGAAGCTCAACTCCCAGACCTACTGCCAGTTTCTGGAAGACAACTTCTTCAAGCAGTGGTACAGGAAGAAGTCGGTATCGTTCAAGAAAAACATGATTTTCATGCAGGACAATCCTCCATCACATGCATCCAACTACTCCACAGCGTGGCTGGCCAGTAAAGGTCTAAATAAGGGTTCCCCAACTCCAGTCCTCGAGGGCCGCCAACAGTGCATGTTTTCAGGATTTCCTTAGCATTGCATGGGTGTTGGAATCATCAACTGTGCAGGTGATATAATTATCACATGTGCAATACTAAGGAAATCCTGAAAACATGCACTGTTGGCGGCCCTTGAGGACTGGAATTGGGGACCCATAGTCTAAAAGATGAAAAAATAATGACATGGCCCCCTTGTTCACCTGATCTGAACCCCATAGAGAACCTGTGGTCCCTCATAAAATGTGAGATCAACAGGGAGGGAAAAACAGTACATGTCTCGGAACAGTGTCTGGGAGGCTGTGGTGGCTGCTGCATGCAATGTTGATCGTAAATAGATCAAGCAACTGACAGAATCTATGGATGGTAGGCTGCTGAGTATCATCATAAAGAAAGGTGGCTATAGTGGTCACTAATTTTTTGGGGCTTTGTTTTTGCATGTCAGAAATGTTTATTTCTAAATTTTGGGCAGTTATATTACCTGGTGAAAATAAACAAGTGAGATGGGAATATACAGTCAGGGCTAGAAATATTTGGACAGTGACACAAGTTTTGTTATTTTAGCTGTTTACAAAAACATGTTCAGAAATACAATTATATATATAATATGGGCTGAAAGTGCACACTCCCAGCTGCAATATGAGAGTTTTCACATCCAAATCGGAGAAAGGGTTTAGGAATCATAGCTCTGTAATGCATAGCCTCCTCTTTTTCAAGGGACCAAAAGTAATTGGACAAGGGACTCTAAGGGCTGCAATTAACTCTGAAGGCGTCTCCCTCGTTAACCTGTAATCAATGAAGTAGTTAAAAGGTCTGGGGTTGATTACAGGTGTGTGGTTTTGCATTTGGAAGCTGTTGCTGTGACCAGACAACATGCGGTCTAAGGAACTCTCAATTGAGGTGAAGCAGAACATCCTGAGGCTGAAAAAATAGAAAAAATCCATCAGAGAGATAGCAGACATACTTGGAGTGGCAAAATCAATAGTCTGAGAAAAAAGGAATTGACTGGTGAGCTTGGGAACTCAAAAAGGCCTGGGCATCCACGGATGACAACAGTGGTGGATGATCGCCGCATACTTTCTTTGGTGAAGAAGAACCCGTTCACAACATCAACTGAAGTCCAGAACACTCTCAGTGAAGTAGGTGCATCTGTCTCTAAGTCAACAGTAAAGAGAAGACTCCATGAAAGTAAATACAAAGGGTTCACATCTAGATGCAAACCATTCATCAATTCCAAAAATAGACAGGCCAGAGTTAAATTTGCTGAAAAACACCTCATGAAGCCAGCTCAGTTCTGGAAAAGTATTCTATGGACAGATGAGACAAAGATCAACCTGTACCAGAATGATGGGAAGAAAAAAAGTTTGGAGAAGAAAGGGAACGGCACATGATCCAAGGCACACCACATCCTCTGTAAAACATGGTGGAGGCAACGTGATGGCATGGGCATGCATGGCTTTCAATGGCACTGGGTCACTTGTGTTTATTGATGACATAACAGCAGACAAGAGTAGCCGGATGAATTCTGAAGTGTACCGGGATTTACTTTCAGCCCAGATTCAGCCAAATTCCGCAAAGTTGATCGGACGGCGCTTCATAGTACAGATGGACAATGACCCCAAGCATACAGCCAAAGCTACCCAGGAGTTCATGAGTGCAAAAAAGTGGAACATTCTGCAATGGCCAAGTCAATCACCAGATCTTAACCCAATTGAGAATGCATTTCACTTGCTCAAATCCAGACTTAAGACGGAAAGACCCACAAACAAGCAAGACCTGAAGGCTGCGGCTGTAAAGACCTGCCAAAGCATTAAGAAGGAGGAAACCCAGCGTTTGGTGATGTCCATGGGTTCCAGACTTAAGGCAGTGATTGCCTCCAAAGGATTCGCAACAAAATATTGAAAATAAAAATATTTTGTTTGGGTTTGGTTTATTTGTCCAATTACTTTTGACCTCCTAAAATGTGGAGTGTTTGTAAAGAAATGTGTACAATTCCTACAATTTCTATCAGATATTTTTGTTCAAACCTTCAAATTAAACGTTACAATCTGCACTTGAATTCTGTTGTAGAGGTTTCATTTCAAATCCAATGTTGTGGCATGCAGAGCCCAACTCGCGACAATTGTGTCACTGTCCAAATATTTCTGGACCTAACTGTATTTGCTTTTTATTAAAGGGAACCTGTCATCAGAAATTTCGCCCAAAAGCTAAAAGATTCCCCCTCTGCAGCTCCTGGGCTGCATTCTAGGAAGGTCCCTGTTATTATTGTGCCCCATGTGAGACCAAAATAAAGCCTTTATAAAGTTCTACCTTTTTGTATGCAGCTTCTGTAAATCCGTCACGGGGGTGGGCTCTCTGCTGTCCGTTATTCTGCCTCCTGGTCCTGTATGCCGCCCCCATCGCTCCTTTCCATATCTGATGCACCGCCCACTGCTCCAGCCATCCCCGCGCATGCCCAGTGCCAGTCTCACAGGACTGAGCAGTGTGACCGCTGGTGACGTGTGCGCAGGCAAGTGATTATGGACGGGACTGTGACTGTTATCAGCAAGTACCCGGCCATAATCTCTTGAGCGCGCAAACCTCTCCAGCGGTCACACTGAGCTCAGTGTAGATGCTAGACTGTATGGGCTGCTTCCAGGGATGACGTCCCTTTGTCATGTGATAGGGGCGTGTTCGAAATACTATCACATGACAAAGGGACGTCATCCCTGGAAGCAGCACAATAATAACAGGGACCTTCCTAGAATGCAGCCCAGGAGCTGCAGAGGGGGAATCTTTTAGCTTTTGGGCGAAATTTCTGATGACAGGTTCCCTTTAAGTTGCCCAATAATTCTGCACAGTAATAGTTGCCTGCACAAACAGATATCCTCCTAAGGCTGCTTTCACACCTCCGGTTTTTCCTGTGCGGCACAATCCGGCACTTTGCAGGAAAAACGCAACCGTTTTTTTTTTGCTGCCGGTTGCGTTTTTCCTGCATAGACTTTAATTAGTGCCGGATTGTGCCGCATGGGCTTGTGTTCTGTCCGGTTTTTACCGCATGCGGCAGATTTAGCCGATGCGGCGCCCGGATGGAACGTTGCCTGGCACGTTTTTTTTGTGTGGCAAAGAAAACCGCATCGCGCCGCATCCGACCGATGCGGCGCATTTTTCAATGCATGCCTATGGACGCCGGATGCGGCGCGATGCGGCAAAGGCCGCATCCGGCCGCCGCATGCGGTTTTTGCCACTGCGCATGCTCAGTAGCATGCCGCAAGCGGCAAAAACCGGACGGGCCGCATTTAAAACACTTAAGGCTGCTTTACACCAGGCAATCTATCGTGCGATAGATCGTCGGGGTCACGGTTTTTGTGACGCACATCCGGCATCGCTGGCGATGCCGGCCTGTGTGACACCTCCTAGCGACGCAGTATCGCTCACAAATCTTGAGTCGGGTACTGCTCGTTAGGTTCCATAATATCGTTGACTTTAGTTGACCATCGTTTCCGTGGTAGCACACGTCGTTCCGTGTGACACCACGGGAACGATGAGCAGCTCACCTGCCTCCCGCGGCCGCCGCCGGCTCTATGTGGAAGGAAGGAGGTGGGCGGGATGTTTACGTCCCGCTCATCTCCGCCCCTCCGCTTCTATTGGCCGGCGCCCGTGTGACGTCGCTATGACACCGAACGTCCCTCCCACTCCAGGAAGTGGACGTTCGCCGCCCACAGCGAGGTCGCACGAGAGGTAAGTATGTGTGACGGGGTTTACTAACTTTGTGCGACACGGGCAGCGATTTGCCCGTGACGCAAAAAGGACGGGGGCGGGTACGATCGATTGTGAAATCGCACAATCGGTCGTACCGTGTAAAGCAGGCTTTATGCAAAGGATGCGGCTTTTTCGCCGCATCCGTTGCATAGGTTTTACAGCCGGACTGGCCGGCTCTGCACCTACCGGATATGTGAAAGCAGCCTAAGATAGACAAATATAAAAAAAAAACACTCCAACTTCCAAAAATATTAAGCTTTGATATTTTTGAGTCTTTTGGGTTGATTGAGAACATAGTTGTTCATCAATAATAAAAAAAATCCTCTAAAATACAACTTGCCTAATAATTCTGCACACAGTGTACTGCAGGACATGTCACCCCGGATACTATCAATGGTTTAAACATCTAAAAAGCAGCATAAGAACATGACGGCCCCTGCTGTAATACTGAGCAAGATTTCCTATCAGGGAAAGGTTAAAGTTGTTGAATATCTGCAAATGTTGCGTTGGTAACACCACATTTAATTCCCCTGACACTAATCTAAGTGCTGGAGAAATTATTTTAATACATAGGTAACCTCTTCAAAGAGTGACACGCACCACCTTGCTGTGTTCATCAGATTCTTTAATCTTACTTAGTACGGTAATCTCAAATCCTAACTTACAGAGACTTGTGGCAGGATCTGTCTTAATTAACAAAATAAAGTCTCGGCGGAATATTAAGGGTTTAAAATGCCAAAAAGGGGTTCTAGGTCAGGAAGAAAATATCACTGGTCTTACAAGTCTGCTATGATATAGTGTAGAGAATCTTGCCTAAGCCTTTGTTTACACAGCAAAGCCTGGATAGCGGCATAAAGAGTCCCTACCGCTATGTACTATTCAACTGTAGGCAATCAGTGTGGCGCCATATGGTACCTTTCTATGGTGCAATATTAGGGTGGTATTCTTCCAAAGTAAAACATTCTGCATCATTCCGAGAGGAACAAAAAAATTCTGTTCTTCCATAAGGGAATGTCATGGGGTGGCAGGGAATAACAGGGGACCAGTGCTCCTAAACTGTCCCTAATACCCGAGATACGTCTGAAGGTGATTATGTCTGGGCCGCTTTCTTACCCCTACTCCTGACCAGCCTTGATCTAGTATTCTTCCATGTAGGCAATGGTGCTGGAGGAACATATCTCCATAGTAAAACATTGAGCGTGATTCCAAGAGGAATAAAAAATTCTGTTGTCTTCCATAAGGGAATGTCATGGGGTGGCAGGAGATAACAGGGGACCAGGACTCCTAAACTGTCCCTGATCCCAGAGATATATCTGAAGGTGATGATGTCTGGGCCGCCTTCCTACCCCTACTCCTGACCAGCCCTGATCTAGTAGCCCCTCCCTCCCTACCCCCGGGACAGGAGTGTGTAAACACCAACAGTGATAGAGTTTTGGTTTCCCCTGTTTGTCTATCATAAAGCAGGCTCACACAGAGTAAGCAGACAACAAGAAATAAGGAGGAAAACTAAGCAGGGAGGAAATAAACCAGACAACAACACATAGAAAAGCACCAGACTAGAAAATAACAGCGCCTAGACCAATGTAGCAGAAAGCTATAGTTGGCGTGGGAAGACAAATTCCTCCAACTTAAAAAGGCTGATATTACAGCAACCAGATGTAAACAGTGTACAGATCCTAAGGATAGATCATCACTGTATAAAGCTGATCACACTAATTAGATGCATGTCTTTTCAAACAATGGTTTGCCTATTCGTTCAGCCAACAGCCATCAGCCAACTCTTCCATACACAGAAATGCTCGTTCATCGGAGCTCCTAGGTTGTCTATGAGTGTCGGCGCCTTATCACCAGGAGAACATATCAATTGGCAGTCTGAAATAGGACATTCGCGATTGACCATCAGTTAGCCAGACCCATCAATATCAGTAGGTTTGGCCATCATTAGTCTAATTTGTATGAGGGCTTTAATTCCTTGACACCTCTTTTAAGTATCTGTTAGATCTACAACCAAATGGGAATGAAGGATTTTTTGATGTTGACATACTATGTCTATGTGTTGCCCAGGGCTATGGGGTACTTGGTCCCGGGCGGTGTACTGTTGGGGAGATGTCAATTGGTGGCCGATGCCCAGTTCCGTGTCCTGGGGACGCTTTTTAAAAGTGGTATATTTACAGGGGAGATTAAATGAAAGTTTATCACGTAACGCCACTTGCGGGTTGCGGCTATGTACAGTACAGACCAAAAGTTTGGACACACCTTCTCATCTCTAGAACAACTGTTAAGAGGAGACTTTGTGCAGCTGGCCTTCATGGTAAAATAGCTGCTAGGAAGCCACTGCTAAGGACAGGCAACAAGCAGAAGAGACTTGTTTGGGCTAAAGAACACAAGGAGTGGACATTAGACCAGTGGAAATCTGTGCTTTGGTCTGATGAATCCAAATTTGAGACCTTTGGATCCAACCACCGTGTCTTTGTAGAAAAGGTGAACGGATGGACTCTACATGGCTGGTTCCCACCGTGAAGCATGGAGGAGGAGGTGTGATAGTGTGGGGGTACTTTGCTGGTGACACTGTTGGGGATTTATTTACAATTGAAGGCATACTGAACCAGCATGGCTACCACAGCATCTTGCAGCGGCGTGCTATTCCATCCATTTTGCGTTTAGTTGGACCATAATTTATTTTTCAACAGGACAATGACCCCAAACACACCTCCAGGCTGTGTAAGGGCTATTTGACTAAGAAGGACAGTGATGGGGTGCTACGCCAGATGACCTGGTCTCCACAGTCACCAGACCTGAACCCAATCGAGATGGTTTGGGGTGAGCTGGACCACAGAGTGAAAGCAAAAGGGCCAACAAGTGCTAAACATCTCTGGTAACTCCTTCAAGACTGTTGGAAAACCATTTCCGGTGACTACCTCTTGAAGCTCATCAAGAGAATGCCAAGAGTGTGCAAAGCAGTAATCAAAGCAAAAGGTGGCTACTTTGAAGAACCTAGAATATAAGACATATTTTCAGTTGTTTCACACATTTTTAAGTATTTCATTCCACATGTTTTAATTCATAGTTTTGATGTCTTAAATGTGAATCTACAATTTTCAGAGTCCTGAAAATAAAGAAAACTCTTTGAATGAGAAGGTGTGTCCAAACTTTTGGTCTGTACTTTAGATGGAGCCGCCGCTGTACAGTTTTCACTACTGGGACTGCTGTTGGTGGCAGCCTGGATGTTAGGCCCTCCGCAAGCAGGGCCGGGCCACAGAGGATAGGTGATGTAGATGGGTGCAGAAAGAAGGTAGGCCACACAAGGGGTTGTAGTGTAACTGGTTCCTTTACTAACAGTCTCTGGTGAACTGGTAACCCGAGGAAGGCTGGTCTTAACCTCTGGTCTCCATAATCCCAGTGCCGGTTTAGTGACCTGATGGCTTCTATCCCCTGCAGCTGTGTTTGGTTGGTGGGTCCCCGTGGCTTCGAGCGTCTGGGGGTCCCTTCCTGGTAGTCTCTCAACGGTAGTCTGTATGACGGTAGCATGAACCTTGTGGGGTCGGAGTCTCTGGTCCTGTTCCCCCTTTCTCCCGTTGCTACTGAGTCCCGAACTTCAAGGTCAGTGAGGTCCATGATGGTCCCCTCACTGTGCAGATTTTATCAGGTCTGCCTGGAGCATTTGCCTGACCTAGGATTCTGTACCCCATTGGTGCTATGGTTCCGGGAGCACTTCAACGTACTCCACCATCAACTGCACGTCTGGGCCCTCAGATCACCGCCACACTCCTGTCAGTGCTTCCATTCACTTCCTCTCTCTGTCACCGACTACTGCAGACTAACTGTTCACTGTCTGCCCCTCCCACCTGGTCATCTAGTGGACTGGATCGGCTCCACCTCTACGTGGCAATCCATAAGGTCCAACCCTAGTCTAGCACCAGTCTACGGGGAAATTTGGGGAAAAACAGGGATTAACTGGAATGTTTTTGTTCTTACCGGCACTGGTCTTCTGGGTTCCTGGGGGTAGGCCCCGCATCCTGGTGGGGATGCAGTACCTTGTAGCTCCCTGATGGCTTCAGGGGCGCTACATCTACAAATGATCATCTCCGGGATCTTTAATTTCTGCCCCACCACGTGGATGATGATGATCGGCGTGTGAACAATTGAGATTTATATTGATATATAAAAGTAATCAGCATGGAAGGTCAAGTTGGTTGACTTTTAGATGGACTGTTTTACTCCATTAAGGTCTAATACATAAGTCAGAAAGTGGAAAAGGAATCGGCACTTCACCTGAGTCGCGGTGCACGAGGATAAAGATATCCAAAGTGGAATAGAAGATACCGACACTCGCTTATGCAGCAAATTGAAAACTTTATTGCAGCTCACCACCTGGACATTTCAGCCCTTCCAAGGCTGAAATGTTGAAAGCCTTGGGAGGGCTGAAATGTCCAGGTGGGGAGCTGCAATAAAGTCTTATATTTGCTGCATAAGCGAGTGTCGGCATCTTCTATTCGACTTTGTATCACATAAGTCAGAACTGGGTTGATCAAGGCCAAGAAGTTCTTCAAGCTTCTACAAAAGTTTAGTTGATAAGTCACCAATTTCAAGTTTGGTATCCATGTAGTGGTTTTGGGATCTAATTCTAGTTCTGGTCATGTTCTACACTTTCACTGTAAAGACCTTTATCACAAAAACTCCAATGCCAGCAATCACACAAAGTTGAATTTCTTGTTTAGTTACTCCATAGTTTTATTTTGGGTTTCAAAACTGGTGACCAAAGATGCCACATTCGACAATGTCCAATTTGACTATGTGGTTTTCATTCGTAGAGAGTAATGAACCCACCTACACAGTTGTCTATAGAAAAATTTGCTTCCATGTGTCCACATTTCTATAAATCACTTATATAAATTGACTTTTGAGCGTTTTTTAAGGGTTTACTACCGTATCACATTATAGATTTATGTAATAACTATTTGCCTTTAGAGCCCTTTTGTTGATGGTTCCATTACTGAATCTTTTCTTTTGTTCTGACCTTGGTTTTGTACACTTACTAAGTAAGTCCCTTTTATCGACTTGGTGATTACAAATGACCAAGCCTTATTGACCTATTGGTGTCTCCAAGCTTCAAAACTCCTTGAAGACCCTTTAAAACATGCAAGGTTATGCGATTTGCGGCTTTGCACACACCTGCGGGTCCAGTGTTGTTGTACTCTCTTTACACCCGAGTCTGACACGCAACCTAAGGCTGCTGTATTGTTCAGCCAGTGCCAGGCATCTGCTGATTCAGGTTCACTGGTGTTCAGCTCTGAAGGAGTTAACTTCCTGTCTCCTCCCTATTTAAAGCACGTTTTCCTTCCTGTATCTGCCGATGATAGCTTCAGCTTCAGCTCCAGCGATTCCCGATCTTGGTAATTTTCCTGTTTATGGTGATTTGTGCTGCGCTTCTGAGTGGTGTGAGCATTTCCCTGTTGTGCATTATTTCCCCCCTTTTCCGTTGTTTCCCACTACACATACTGTCTCTCCTTTGTGTTTTGAGTGCTGTGTATACAAATTTCCGTGTCATTTTGAGGGGTTTTGTCTTTGTGTTTTCCAGCCTGCAACAAGGGTGTGGGATACGATGAATAAGATCAAAGCTCGGACAGGTATTACGGTCCCGCTGGAGGCTCAGACCTGGCTACCATCAAACCTACCTCCGAAATAAAGGACAGCGCAGGGTCTCTAGTGTTTTGAGTGCTGTGTGTACAAGTTTCCATGTCATTTTGAGGGGTTTCGTCTCTGTGGTTTCCAGCATGCACCAAAGGTGTAGGAGACGGGGAATAACATCAGGGCTCGGACATGAGTTAGGGTCACGATGGGGGCTCGGACCTGGTTACCATCAAACCTACCTCCGCAATAAGGGACAGCGCAGGGGTTCTAGTGTTTTGCATGCTGTGTGTACGAGTTTCCGTGTCTTTTTGAGGGGTTTTGTTTTTGTGTTTTTCGGTCCATCCCAAGAGTGTGGGAAACAGGGAATAAGATCAGGGCTCGGACAGGAGTTAGGGTCACACTGGGGGCTCGGACCTGGTTACTATCAAACCTACCTCCGAAATAAGGGACAGCACAGGGACTCTAGTGTTTTGAGTGCTGTGTGTACGTGTTTCCATGTCATTTTGAGGGGTTTGCCTTTGTGTTTTCCTGGCCGCCCCAAGGGTGTTAGAGACGGGGAATAAGATCAAGTGAAGTGATGTTCCTGAAGTTTCAATAAAGAATTAAATGTAACCGTGCCTGGTTCCCCTGTTTCCAAGTTTTGGTGTCCGAAAAAAATACTGCTGCACTTTTTCTTCTCTACCTACCATCCATCATTGGGGGGGCGAGTGGACGGAGCTGACTTAGCGAGGAGCCTTCACTAACGAAAGGACCTGCGACTCTAGGACCTGCTGTGACATCACACATCACATGACCAGCCGATTGCAGAACCTGGAATCACTCGGTCGTGAAGTCTTCCCCCCGGGTTGTGCGAGGATTGCATAACCCTTATAGGTTAGTGGTTCTAACTTCATCCCCCTTCACTGGACCACCATGTTTTACACTAGTAATTCCCCTCTGTCTCTCTTTTTATCTCCTATTTCGGGGAATAAGATCAAGGCTTGGACAGGAGTTAGGGTCATGCTGAGGGTTCGGATCTGGTTACAATCAAACCTACCTCCGAAATAAGGGACATTGCAGGGACTCTAGTCTGAGGGCCAGCCTAGCGTCACCTTTCCCGTCATTGCATATGTGGCACCCCAGGGTTGCCACAGTAACAACACAAAGGGTTAACTCCCCACACACAACACCAAGACCTCCTGGCCAGAAGGGGGAGACCAAGCTGCTTCCCTGTATATTCTGGTGGGAAGAGGAAATGGTCAGTGGTTTTCAGTTTGTGAGTTCAGTGCAGAGCACTGAGGAGAAAGGATCTGCAGGTTGGAAGCTGGCTTTAGCTCACCTCAGGATCCACTGACCAATTCCAGGCCTAGCTGAGGGTCTGAGGAAAGGAGACAGATAAAGCAGAGAACATTCCTGGGAGGCAGAGCATTGTAGAGCTCACCCCAGTGGAGCACACAGAACGGATGCTGGATCCGAGACTGCAGGTTACATACTGTACAGTTACCACCAGAGAAGTGAGGATTCCAGATCTTTCACCTGTACCACAGACACAGCAACAAAGGCAGAGTTCAGGAACATACTAGGAAGGACTCGAGTTGCCTGTCAAGTCGGTACCTAGGAGCAGAGCAGAGCCGGCTGCATAGTTCACACAGCAGCAGGGCCACAGACACACGGTGCAGGCAAGGAAGCCAAACGGCCCGGCTGGGTGGGAGAAACCCTGAACCCCTCACAGACTCCGTGGACAGTACTCTGCTGAATACTATCATCAGTAAAGGACAAAGAAACTGCAAAACCGTGAGTCTGCCTGTTTATTGTGCTCGTGTCCTGCACCCCCCCCATAGACTAACACACTGCCCCGGGGAAAAGGCTCTACCCGTGGGGAGCCGTCCCATCTCAAGCTGCCTTCCATCACCCCGGAGGTTCTGCAGCAGCGGTGGTCATCTCTGATCACATTCCACGGGTGGCGTCACGAACATAACCCCCCTTTTTATTGTGGAACCAGGGAGCACAGACCGGGTCACGACACCGTGATCCCCTTTCCAGAAGCGACCCTTGGCCCGGTTCTGGGTATCCCCTTAACCCCTGGCGACACAACTTTGGCGTCACGAACAGGATGCGGACTGGACCCGGCTGCAACCCGGGTGACGTGCGCCTGTAAAGACTTATTGCATCGCATAAAAGACTTGCACTGTGAATTGTTGCAACAAAGAATGGACTTTAAACTTTGCAAAGATACCTGGAAAAATCCAAAAACATCATTGGTAAAATTTTCCAGGCGCCATCTTTAATCACGCCATTACCTGCTACGCGCGGGAAAACATCGCGCCTAAACTAAGACTCCGCCCACCGCTTGCAGAGGAGGTGCGCTCGGTGCTGCGACCCGAACGAAAACGCAGAAAAGTGTCCCAGGCTTGCTGTCAAGAAGACTGGTGAAATTAACTAAGGGGGCGCAAAGATGTCGCAGCAGGGAGACGCTGTTGTACCCGGCGGTGCAGCGGCACCTATCATGCCGTTCCTGATGCCGTACACCCCGGGTGCAGTGTGGCTGCCGCAGTACTCAGGTGAGCCCAACACACTTAATGACTTTATCGTAAAGCTAAAAATCTACTACAGCATGTACCCCCTGACAGAAGCCCAGCGTGTTGGTATGCTTATGGGACAGTTAACTGGCAATGCCCAGCGGGAGGCTACATCCTGGCCGGACGATGCAAAGGACACTGTAGAGCATATAATAGCTGGACTAAAAGCAGCTTTTGAATCCACTGCTGGCAGCCGGGCTAAAATGAGGTTCTTTGGATGCAAGCAAAAACCTAGAGAGAGTGCAAGAGACTTTGCCTTAAACTTACAGGAGGCGCTCAGAGCACTTAAATTAGCAGAACCTGCCTTAGCCCCTGGAGCAGATAAGCTGCTGATAGACCAATTCCTGGATGGACTTTCATCCCCTTCCCACCGGGGACAACTGAGCATGATGGTGATCCAGGATCCAGGACTAACATTTGCCCAGCTAAAGGATAGAGCCATCCGCCTCCAGCAGGTGGAGGAGCCGCAGGGTATAGACTCTGTTCAACACCTTACAGTGGCACCCCAGCAGCCAGTAATGCCGGTGACATCGGCCATGTCAGCGGCTGCTGCTAACCACCTGGAGCCGATCACTAATGAGGCTCTCCATCAAAGGCTTGATGCCCTGACAGACACTGTTGCTTCCATGGCTAGAATCGTCCAGGAGCTGCGTGGATCCAAGTCTGCACCCAAGATTGAGCTGGCGACCAGCAAGGAGGATGTCCCGTGGATGAGGCCTAGGAGATACCAAGCGACGAGAGGACGACCCAGCGACCGCTACCAGCCGGATGGACAGCCCATTTGCCGCCGTTGCAAGGAGCCAGGTCACTTTGCCCGTGAATGTGCTTTAAATGGGGATCCCCTGGGGAGGCGGGCCGCTCCTCAGGAATGAACTCTCAAGGTCCCTCACCCTGGCACGACAAGTATGTGGGGGGACGTCCAGTCATCCTCATCGTGCTGGATGGCATTCCGCTCAACGCCTTGCTGGACACTGGTTCCCAAATAACATCAATTCCGCATGTCCTTTATAAGAGGTACTGGGCTGATTCAGACGTTAGCAGTGGTCCATCTAATGTTGCATTGAATATATGGGCTAGCAATGGTGAATTAGTACCACAGGTTGGTTTCAGAGAAATGACCATTAAGATTGGGAGAGTAGAATTGCAGAACCAAGGTATTGCCATTGTTGATGTTGACCGGCGAGAACGTGAACCAACTATGCTGCTAGGAATGAATGTAATTGAAAATTGTTTTGCAGAGGTAATTACTGTCTTGCAGCAGATCGCCGAGACTGCCAAACCTGGGCAACAGAGACTCCTGCAGAAGGAAATTAAAGCCTTGATGCTGAAGCAGCAGGTAGAAAGGAGGTGAAATTGGCAGTGCAAGGGTAAGTGACCCAATACCTATTGTAATTCCTCCCAAAACAGAAATGCTGGTCTTGTTTAGAGCCGCAATAGGCATCAGAGGGCGAGACTATCAGGCCCTGGTAGAACCCGTGTACTCAGACAGTAGGCCCACTGTACTGACGGCCAGAGGAATAGTTGAGGTACATCGGGGAAGAGTGCCAATACGCCTTCTAAATTGTGGAGAAGATGAGGTCACCCTACCAAAGTATGCTGCCATGGCTAAGCTATATACGGTTGATAACAATGCCATCACCACCGTTGAGCCCTTAAGCCCGTCAAGTCAGGCAGAGGACAATGGCTCAGAGGGAAAGCTGGAGGATTGGTGCAAAAAGCTACATGTAGGTACCGATTCTACACCCTCCCATCAAAACCATGGAGAGTTACAACTTGATCACATTGTTGGTGGCCCGAGGGCCGTGAGGCCTACTGCTCTTACGACCAGAGTAGAGACACCTGTAAGAAGCGTTTGGTTGTTTAAATGTTTATATAATTGCAACGTTAAGACCAAAAGCCCAGTACCTACAGAGACTATACTGTATGAACACTTATATATTTTTTAACATTTTGGACTCTTTTTGAGCTTTAAGGTTTTTGTACTTTTTCCTTTTGAGACTCTGTATATATATATAATTGTTGTGATAACTTGTTTATGTTTCACAGTCCCGGAGTACTGATCTTCACTAAGGGGGAATGTGGCACCCCAGGGTTGCCACAGTAACAACACAAGGGGTTAACTCCCCACACACAACACCAAGACCTCCTGGCCAGAAGGGGGAGACCAAGCTGCTTCCCTGTATATTCTGGTGGGAAGAGGAAATGGTCAGTAGTTTTCAGTTTGTGAGTTCAGTGCAGAGCACTGAGGAGAAAGGATCTGCAGGTTGGAAGCTGGCTTTAGCTCACCTCAGGATCCACTGACCAATTCCAGGCCTAGCTGAGGGTCTGAGGAAAGGAGACAGATAAAGCAGAGAACATTCCTGGGAGGCAGAGCATTGCAGAGCTCACCCCAGTGGAGCACACAGAACGGATGCTGGATCCGAGACTGCAGGTTACATACTGTACAGTTACCACCAGAGAAGTGAGGATTCCAGATCTTTCACCTGTACCACAGACACAGCAGCAAAGGCAGAGTTCAGGAACATACTAGGTAGGACTCGAGTTGCCTGTCAAGTCGGTACCTAGGAGCAGAGCAGAGCCGGCTGCATAGTTCACACAGCAGCAGGGCCACAGACACACGGTGCAGGCAAGGAAGCCAAAACGGCTCGGCTGGGTGGGAGAAACCCTGAACACCTCACAGACTCCCTGGACAGTACTCTGCTGAATACCATCATCAGTAAAGGACAAAGAAACTGAAAAACCGTGAGTCTGCCTGTTTATTGTGCTCGTGTCCTGCACCCCCCCATAGACTAACACACTGCCCCGGGGAAAAGGCTCTACCCGTGGGGAGCCGTCCCATCTCAAGCTGCCTTCCATCACCCCGGAGGTTCTGCAGCAGCGGTGGTCATCTCTGATCACATTCCACGGGTGGCGTCACGAACATAACCCCCCTTTTTATTGTGGAACCAGGGAGCACAGACCGGGTCACGACACCGTGATCCCCTTTCCAGAAGCGACCCTTGGCCCGGTTCTGGGTATCCCCTTAACCCCTGGCGACACAACTTTGGCGTCACGAACAGGATGCGGACTGGACCCGGCTGCAACCCGGGTGACGTGCGCCTGTAAAGACTTATTGCATCGCATAAAAGACTTGCACTGTGAATTGTTGCAACAAAGAATGGACTTTAAACTTTGCAAAGATACCTGGAAAAATCCAAAAATATCATTGGTAAAATTTTCCAGGCGCCATCTTTAATCACGCCATTACCTGCTACGCGCGGGAAAACATCGCGCCTAAACTAAGACTCCGCCCACCGCTTGCAGAGGAGGTGCGCTCGGTGCTGCGACCCGAACGAAAACGCAGAAAGGTGTCCCAGGCTTGCTGTCAAGAAGACTGGTGAAATTAACTAAGGGGGCGCAAAGATGTCGCAGCAGGGAGACGCTGTTGTACCCGGCGGTGCAGCGGCACCTATCATGCCGTTCCTGATGCCGTACACCCCGGGTGCAGTGTGGCTGCCGCAGTACTCAGGTGAGCCCAACACACTTAATGACTTTATCGTAAAGCTAAAAATCTACTACAGCATGTACCCCCTGACAGAAGCCCAGCGTGTTGGTATTCTTATGGGACAGTTAACTGGCAATGCCCAGCGGGAGGCTACATCCTGGCCGGACGATGCAAAGGACACTGTAGAGCATATAATAGCTGGACTAAAAGCAGCTTTTGAATCCACTGCTGGCAGCCGGGCTAAAATGAGGTTCTTTGGATGCAAGCAAAAACCTAGAGAGAGTGCAAGAGACTTTGCCTTAAACTTACAGGAGGCGCTCAGAGCACTTAAATTAGCAGAACCTGCCTTAGCCCCTGGAGCAGATAAGCTGCTGATAGACCAATTCCTGGATGGACTTTCATCCCCTTCCCACCGGGGACAACTGAGCATGATGGTGATCCAGGATCCAGGACTAACATTTGCCCAGCTAAAGGATAGAGCCATCCGCCTCCAGCAGGTGGAGGAGCCGCAGGGTATAGACTCTGTTCAACACCTTACAGTGGCACCCCAGCAGCCAGTAATGCCGGTGACATCGGCCATGTCAGCGGCTGCTGCTAACCACCTGGAGCCGATCACTAATGAGGCTCTCCATCAAAGGCTTGATGCCCTGACAGACACTGTTGCTTCCATGGCTAGAATCGTCCAGGAGCTGCGTGGATCCAAGTCTGCACCCAAGATTGAGCTGGCGACCAGCAAGGAGGATGTCCCGTGGATGAGGCCTAGGAGATACCAAGCGACGAGAGGACGACCAAGCGACCGCTACCAGCCGGATGGACAGCCCATTTGCCGCCGTTGCAAGGAGCCAGGTCACTTTGCCCGTGAATGTGCTTTAAATGGGGATCCCCTGGGGAGGCGGGCCGCTCCTCAGGAATGAACTCTCAAGGTCCCTCACCCTGGCACGACAAGTATGTGGGGGGACGTCCAGTCATCCTCATCGTGCTGGATGGCATTCCGCTCAACGCCTTGCTGGACACTGGTTCCCAAATAACATCAATTCCGCATGTCCTTTATAAGAGGTACTGGGCTGATTCAGACGTTAGCAGTGGTCCATCTAATGTTGCATTGAATATATGGGCTAGCAATGGTGAATTAGTACCACAGGTTGGTTTCAGAGAAATGACCATTAAGATTGGGAGAGTAGAATTGCAGAACCAAGGTATTGCCATTGTTGATGTTGACCGGCGAGAACGTGAACCAACTATGCTGCTAGGAATGAATGTAATTGAAAATTGTTTTGCAGAGGTAATTACTGTCTTGCAGCAGATCGCCGAGACTGCCAAACCTGGGCAACAGAGACTCCTGCAGAAGGAAATTAAAGCCTTGATGCTGAAGCAGCAGGTAGAAATGTCAGGAGGTGAAATTGGCAGTGCAAGGGTAAGTGACCCAATACCTATTGTAATTCCTCCCAAAACAGAAATGCTGGTCTGGTGTAGAGCCGCAATAGGCATCAGAGGGCGAGACTATCAGGCCCTGGTAGAACCCGTGTACTCAGACAGTAGGCCCACTGTACTGACGGCCAGAGGAATAGTTGAGGTACATCGGGGAAGAGTGCCAATACGCCTTCTAAATTGTGGAGAAGATGAGGTCACCCTACCAAAGTATGCTGCCATGGCTAAGCTATATACGGTTGATAACAATGCCATCACCACCGTTGAGCCCTTAAGCCCGTCAAGTCAGTTACAACTTGATCACATTGTTGGTGGCCCGAGGGCCGTGAGGCCTACTGCACTTACGACCAGAGTAGAGACACCTGTAAGAAGCGTTTGGTTGTTTAAATGTTTATATAATTGCAACGTTAAGACCAAAAGCCCAGTACCTACAGAGACTATACTGTATGAACACTTATATATTTTTTAACATTTTGGACTCTTTTTGAGCTTTAAGGTTTTTGTACTTTTTCCTTTTGAGACTCTGTATATATATATATAATTGTTGTGATAACTTGTTTATGTTTCACAGTCCCGGAGTACTGATCTTCACTAAGGGGGAATGTGGCACCCCAGGGTTGCCACAGTAACAACACAAAGGGTTAACTCCCCACACACAACACCAAGACCTTCTGGCCAGAAGGGGGAGACCAAGCTGCTTCCCTGTATATTCTGGTGGGAAGAGGAAATGGTCAGTAGTTTTCAGTTTGTGAGTTCAGTGCAGAGCACTGAGGAGAAAGGATCTGCAGGTTGGAAGCTGGCTTTAGCTCACCTCAGGATCCACTGACCAATTCCAGGCCTAGCTGAGGGTCTGAGGAAAGGAGACAGATAAAGCAGAGAACATTCCTGGGAGGCAGAGCATTGCAGAGCTCACCCCAGTGGAGCACACAGAACGGATGCTGGATCCGAGACTGCAGGTTACATACTGTACAGTTACCACCAGAGAAGTGAGGATTCCAGATCTTTCACCTGTACCACAGACACAGCAGCAAAGGCAGAGTTCAGGAACATACTAGGTAGGACTCGAGTTGCCTGTCAAGTCGGTACCTAGGAGCAGAGCAGAGCCGGCTGCATAGTTCACACAGCAGCAGGGCCACAGACACACGGTGCAGGCAAGGAAAGCAAAACGGCTCGGCTGGGTGGGAGAAACCCTGAACCCCTCACAGACTCCGTGGACAATACTCTGCTGAATACCATCATCAGTAAAGGACAAAGAAACTGCAAAACCGTGAGTCTGCCTGTTTATTGTGCTCGTGTCCTGCACCCCCCCATAGACTAACACACTGCCCCGGGGAAAAGGCTCTACCCGTGGGGAGCCGTCCCATCTCAAGCTGCCTTCCATCACCCCGGAGGTTCTGCAGCAGCGGTGGTCATCTCTGATCACATTCCACGGGTGGCGTCACGAACATAACCCCCCTTTTTATTGTGGAACCAGGGAGCACAGACCGGGTCACAACACCGTGATCCCCTTTCCAGAAGCGACCCTTGGCCCGGTTCTGGGTATCCCCTTAACCCCTGGCGACACACATACCCCATTACACCCCGTGACACAAGATCAACTATTAAGAGAAAATATAATATCATCATACACTCTTCCAAAAGTGAAATTAACTTTTTTTTCTTTTTTAAAACCAGCCAGAAAAAAAAAACTTTTTGGAGAATAAACAATACCATTCAGTACATTTCAAAAGGTTTGTCTGGGGTTAAAATCCAGACGTTCTTCTGCATTTCCACAGGATTTAATATAATTCAGCTAGAATGACAAGTGTCATTTAAATGTAGATGATGCACTTTTAATAAATGTAATCCAGGTCTGATTACTGCGGAAGAAAGCTCTTTTTTTTAATCTTACAGGGCCAAGAATATTGCAATAACCGCTCCATCTGATTTCAAAAGTGAGATTTGCTAAAGGTCAAAATATCTATTGGACACACATATGCAGCTACATTGAAATTTTCCTCGCCAAGGGAATAAAAAAGATTCTATCATTAAAAATAAAAGCGTGAGGACATCTCGCAGGACTGGAATTTTTTTTTATACAAAAAGAAAGGAAGACATTTTACTATCAACTCCCAATCATAAGATTTTTTTTTTTATTTTTTGCAATATCTCTAATCTGTCTCTACCTCCCTGATGCACCCCCTCCACCCCTCTTCTCTCCCACCCTCCCCGCTCTCTTTCCCTTTCACATCAAGGTCTTTTTATCTCCCAATTTTGCATCTAAAGATGAGGTGAATGCCATTAGCTCAATTCAGGCTCAAGTGTAGTCAGATGTTCCCGTGATTTTTTTTTTATTTTTTTTGAAAAGCACTAAGGTCACATTAAAATATAAAAAAGCTTTTACGGCTGCCGAGATGAGGGCATATTATGTGGCCGCAGTGTAAAGAAGTAATGTTAGTGGCCAAAGACCTCGGGAAAAACAAAAGAAGTACAGAGGTTCTAGCCCTTTGTGAAGGTTCCTCTCCAGTTTCCATTCACTTCAACCTCAGGCGCTGTGGATAGTGAAGTAGACAGCATTAAAAAAAAAAAACAAGTTGAACTGGCTTTCTACCTGGCTGAGATAACAATCCATTCACAGGATCTTATTAACCCTACGCGTACAGTAACAGTCCCATACCCACTGGATCCAGGTCAACGAGATCATTTTACCGAGCGGGTCAACAAAACCAAGAAGACCATTCAACAGGTGACAAAGCATCGCCATGACACATGAGACGCCTGATACCTGTACTTTATCAGGTTTCCGAATGCACGTATGACAGTGTCATCGCCTGTGACCTGTCTCGGGCCAACATTGGGCGTGGGACGCAGTGATTTGTACACTTGATGATTACATATGTTTGGAAAAGAAGTGTCTCTAATGAGAATGATCACAACTTTTCTTAGAACTGATATCACGAGTTGGGACATGTCATACTCATAGGTGGAGTAATCAATGGAAGAGTTCTCATCCATTTAAAATGATAAAAAATAACAAAGGCGACTTCAACACAGAAGGTTTTTTTACATGATGGATTCTCAAAGGTGACAACATTGCCCATTAGCTGCAAGTTTTCGAGCTCTCAAAGGATTTGTGTAACTTGGAGACCTCATTTTCATATATCCTGATAGTGACTGGTTGGGGGCTCTCTTTTTAGGGTCCTCATCTCACTGGTATGCTGGTGTGACGCCTTGGACTAGTCAGGTCGTCCCAGGTAGTCCCATGCACACACATCCCCTTCCTAAAAAGGTGACAGCAGACAAACTTAAAAACCTTGTCACCACCCTCCAGGTTTGATGTCCACACCAGGGGGGTGGAGCCAGGTGGTTGGCTCCACCCACCGAGGAGTTCACAGGCCTGGAGGCGGGAAAAAGACACAAGCTCTAGTGCAGAGTAGAGTCCAGTCTTGACAGTGAAGGAGAGAGGTCGAGTTCAAGGGCAGACCTGTGACCAGGCCTGCCAATAGTCTACTCAGGTGGCTGGGTCTTAGCCCAGTCACCTCTGGCAAGGAGGCAGACGGTGGTGGCTGCCTGCAGGAGCTGGGATTACAGCCGGTGGAACCGTAGGGATCGGGGTTGGGCGGTGGCCCACCAGTACCGAACCGGGGAACCGATTGGAAACCGGAGCACCAGGAGGGGTACTCAGACCCAGTACGAAGCCCCCGAACCGACAGGGCCGAGTCAAATCAACTGATTGAGGACTGGACTTTAGGACCTATCCCACACAAGACCCGTTAGAAGACAACAGCCCAACCATACAGGGTAGAGCCACCGCCAAGGCATAGAGACCCAAAGGGCCAGCGTCTGTGGGCAAGCATGGCTCCTCTGACAACCAGCAAGCCGGGGAGCGTTCTACCGTTGCTTAGGCATAGGAGTCAAACATTCATACAAAGAGGTGCAGGAGAAAGGTGCAAACCACCAACCTGATAAGGGAGAAGCTGCAGCCGGCTGCGGGCCCCATTCATCATCCCGTTTGGTTCACCAGAGACTCCAGTGTATTGTGTCATAGTGAGTACACCAGTGCCTTCAGGCCGCGCACTGCACCGCACCAGTATCCAGCCCGCACCCGCTCCCCTGCCTCAGCACCTCCCTCGGGCCCCCAGGACCATCACTCCCCTACCCACAGAGGGGCGACCCCAAGCTGTGCAACACCGTCCCCGGGAGGCCTAGTCAACGGCTATCTATTCACCACAACCCGTGGGTGGCGTCACAAACTTATATCCCTTACAAACCACCGCGGCCCCGGCCGTGGAACTCCCCACTGAAGTCCCTGCGTGTAGTGCCAACCACCCTTGCAGAGCGCCACCCACCGTACGAGCACAAATCCGAGCAGCTCGGCAGTCGCAGCCGAGCCCGCGGGGCGGTACACATCGACTCTTCTGGCATCACGAACAGGATAGAACCGTCCACTTACCTGTGGAAGTGCGCCTCGAGATTGTTGTTAGCGGTGTCACACTGAAAAATTGCAGAATCCGCCATCTTGGGCGAAAAAAGTTCCCGCCTGAGCCGTCTTCTCCGAGCAGAAAGGGCGTGAAAATCGAAGCCCCGCCCCCCCGAGAGCAGAGCGGTGCCAAAAGCAAGGAGAGTGCCCGGAAAAGACCACAGGGGGAACGGATGGAAAGATGTCGGCGTTCCCGGACGGGAGTGGACTCGGAAGAAGTAGAGGCGGAGTAGCCTTTGAAGACTGCAGCTCGGGCGAGCTTCCCGCTGGAACTGCTGCTTGGTTGGAGCGGGAGCTGGGTCGGTTCTGTATGAAGGTGAGGGCGCAGAGTCTGCAGCAGCTGCTCGATTGGAAGGCGGAGGTCTGCAGGATGGTTGCCATGGTGTGGGCCCGTGAGCAAGGGGCCGCCTCAGCCATGCAGTGCTGAGATCAAGCCACGCAGACTTCCGAGTCAACCCTTATTAGTTGGGAGCTGGGACCTGGCAGTACCGCAGCAAGTGGGCGCGATGTAGTGCAACTCATGGAGGAAGAGGTGCCGAGTGCGCTGCCCCGCCGCCGTTCCCGGTAATGGCCTACAGCCCCGGAACCTACTGCACCTGGATGGGGAGCCCGATCAATCGTCAGACCGTCGGGCAGTCCGGCCCCCTGCGGTGGTAGCCGCACTCCAAACTAACGCCTGAAGTTTACAGTTCAGCGTTTTAAAAGTTAAAGTTTTAAAGGACCTGCTCCTGCAGTACTCGTGTTCCTTTGTTGAACGTCCCCATATTCCCGGGAGACGCCATCCGGTACGCCAGGTGGAAGGAACCGGACCCTGCCCGACTTGTTGACCGCCGCCGTGGTCGGAGCCTCCGTGGGCGCCATCAGGGGTCAGAGCCACTGGTGGAGGACTGCAGGGAGTTAGAGGAGCAAGGACAGTTCTACAAGTAGAGCCCGGCTACCGTACCCGCACCGCAGGCAGTGGAAGACGGGGTCTTTATGGACAGTGCCGCCGTGAGTGAGTGTGGCATTGGGGACCCATGCTGACCTGTGGTGGACAGGAGATAGTGGCTGGAGGAGGCTGCGTTGGCAGCGGAGTTTTATCTAAGAAAATGAAGATACGTTGGGACCATACTGCCCATCCCCGTTGGGACTTTGTTTTTGCCCCGTTTCATAAAGACAAGGCCGAGAACTGGCAGGTCACCCAAAAACTATTGGGTTTGTAAATAACACCTTCCCTTAACCGGCCTTCCGGTTTCACAGCCTCCGGAGAGGCAGACTGGAGGATGGGCCTGCGGGAAATAGATGGCCGAGGCCCGCCACCACTACAACCGGTGGCCATCCTCCGAGTCAGGGGTCCCCTTGGACGTGGGGCCTCTGAAAAGACAGGCAGTTGTGAAACCTGCACCCGTCCCGTTGGAAAACGCCTGGGCCCGTTCCTGGACTGGAAAAAAGGGGTGCTGCCAACTTCTTAGGGGCAGCATCAAGGCTCAGGTTGTTTGGGTGGGTGATTGAAGGACCCGGTCCCATTTCCCGTTATTAATAAAAGTTTACCATTTGTAACATTCAAGTATGTGCCTCCCGTAAGGGAAGATCTAAAAAATAATAATGTTCAGGGTTTGTACAACTGTTAGTATACTTGTACTGTGTTCCCGTTTTTATCTTTCAGAAAACAAAATAAACCGGTGATGGACGGGCAGCCCGCCGACGGTCTGCATTAAACCAAGGGGGAATGTGACGCCCTGGACTAGTCAGGTCGTCCCAGGTAGTCCCATGCACACACACCCCCTCCCTAAAAAAGTGACAGCAGCCAAACTTAAAAACCTTGTCACCACCCTCCAGGTTTGATGTCCACACCAGGGGGGGAGCCAGGCGGTTGGCTCCACCCACCGAAGAGTTCACAGGCCTGGAGGCGGTAAAAAGACACAACGTCTAGTGCAGAGTAGAGTCCAGTCTTGACAGTGAAGGAGAGAAGTCGAGTTCAAGGGCAGACCTGTGACCAGGCCTGCCAATAGTCTACTCAGGTGGCTGGGTCGGAGCCCAGTCACCTCTGGCAAGGAGGCAGACGGTGGTGGCCGCCTGCAGGAGCTGGGATTACAGCCGGTGGAACCGTAGGAACCGGGGTTGGGCGGTGGCCCGCCGGTACCGAACTGGGGAACCGATTGGAAACCGGAGCACCAGGAGGGGTATTCAGACCCAGTACGAAGCCCCCGAACCGACAGGGCCGAGTCAAATCAACTGATTGAAAACTGGACTTTAGGACCTATCCCACACAAGACCCGTTAGAAGACAACAGCCCAACCATACAGGGTAGAGCCACCGCCAAGGCATAGAGACCCAAAGGGCCAGCATCTGTGGGCAAGCAGGGCTCCTCCGACAACCAGCAAGCCGGGGAGCGTTCTACCGTTGCTTAGGCATAGGAGTCAAACATTCATACAAAGAGGTGCAGGAGAAAGGTGGAAAACACCAACCTGATAAGGGAGAAGCTGCAGCCGGCTGCGGGCCCCGTTCATCATCCCGTTTGGTTCACCAGAGACTCCAGTGTATTGTGTCATAGTGAGTACACCAGTGCCTTCGGGCCACGCACTGCGCCGCACCGCACCAGCATCCAGCCCTCACCCGCTCCCCTGCCTCAGCACCTCCCTCGGGCCCCCGGGACCATCACTCCCCTACCCACGGAGGGGTCGACACCAAGCTGCGCAACACTGTCCCCGGGAGGCCTAGTCAACGGCAGCGGTGGTGTCCATTTATTCACCACAACCCATGGGTGGCGTCACGAACTTATATCCCTTACAAACCACCGCGGCCCTGGCCGTGGAACTCCCCACCGAAGTCCCTGCGTGTAGCGCCAACCCCCCCCCTTGCAGAGCGACGTGACCCCCGGGTCCGTGAGCGGCTCGAGCCACCCATCGTACGAGCATGGATCCGAGCGGCTCGGCGGTTGCAGCCGAGCCCGCGGGGCGGTACACTGGAATAGTGTGTCAATTTCCGCAAGGAGAATAGCTTCCCCTTTAGATCCAGTCTTTGCCTCTCATACAGTCAGATCAGATCTCCTACTTTGCACTGACGAGGGACCACCATTCTGAAATACCGTGTCTGCAAATTGAGGTTCTTATCTGGCATAAATCCTAAGTCATACGACAAGGCTCATTAAAGGGTCACCTTTGACTTTTAGGATTGCTACCTCCAATAGGTGGCACTTTTGACTTTTAGGATTGCTACCTCCAATAGGTAGCACTTTTGACTTTTAGGATTGCTACCTCCAATAGGTGGCACTTTTGACTTTTAGGATTGCTACCTCCAATAGGTGGCACTTTTTACATTTAGGGGTACTTTGCACACTGCAACATCGCTAGCATCGGCTAGCGATGCCGAGCGCGATAGTACCCGCCCCCGTCGCACATGCGATATCTCGTGATAGCTGCCGTAGCGAACATTATCGCTACGGCAGCTTCACACGCACTTACCTGCCCTGCGACCTCGCTCTGGCCGACAACCCACCTCCTTCCTAAGGGGGCGGGTCGTGCGGCGTCACAGCGATATCACACGGCAGGCGGCCAATAGAAGCGGAGGGGAGGAGATGAGCGGGACGTAAACATCCCACCCACCTCCTTCCTTTTGCATAGCCGGTGGAGGCAGGTAAGGAGATGTTACTCACTTCTGCGGCTTCACACACAGCGATGTGTGCTGCTGCAGGAACGAGGAACAACATCGTATCTCCTGTTGGTGCGACATTATGAAAATGACCAACGCTACATAGATTACCGATTTACGACACTTTTGCAATCATTTATCGGCGCATCTAGGCTTTACACGTTGCGACGTCATTACTAGCGCCGGATGTGCGTAACTTTCGATTTGACCCCGACAATATCGAAGTAGCGATGTCGCAGCATGCAAAGTACCCCTTAGGATTGCTACCTCCAATAGGTGATACTAGAGTTTGTCTTCCTCCTCCCTGAAGAGACAATTTGGATCTCTTGGCAAGAACAGAAAACGGTTACAAAGAGTGTCTCTCTCTCTCTCTGGAGTACCCATCCAGGCCTGTACTGGACAGATAACCCATGGATGTGAATGGGCACTGTGTAATGATTATGTCACCAAGCAAACGGTGAATAAGAAAGTTTACCCTTTGTCTAGGGAAGGGGGAGATGGTGACCCCTTATCAAACCCCTCACCACCCTAGATAGACTCCGCACCTATGCACCGAGCTGGCTATCTGACCCTAGGATGGCCCTAGATAGAGAACGGGTTGGATGAGCTCTTCGTCAGCCCCACTAAACACTAAAGAAGACACAGTGAGCACACACACATGGGGAAAGCTTGCCTCCAGAGCTTGTGAAAGAACTAAATATCCCCAGCACAAGTTCAGGGAAAACGAGATTGTTTAAACCCAAGGGGAAATACAGATAATTAGCAGCTAAAGGGAAGAGGAGCTCTTCAGGATCCTAAAGGGAAAAGGATGAAAACCCAGCAGAGGAGATACCTACTACACTGAATACTAACAGCAGGAATAATAGACTGTCAGGGAGCACTTTGTGCAACTAAACGCTGTGACCTTCTACAGTATTGCCGGACACCACAGGACTGTCTGTCCCCAGTGACACACCTGTAACAGATTAGTTTCTCCTACGTTGGAGATGACTTCCAGGTATCCCCACAGATTAAAGTTGAATCATTGGGGATCTTGGATGTGAGTCACTTGGCTATGGCCATCGCTGACCTCATTAAACTTCTTCAGGCTCTTCTTAGCTCACAGGATCGCCAGTGTTGCCAGAGATCAAATCATAGCAATATGCCATCACTTAAGAAGATGTGAAGACACCTTTAGTAAATGGGATTGTCTTATATTTCTTCTAATATAACAAGTGTCTTCTGGGCTTATAGACCAGGGTGCAAGTTTTATGTCTAGACCAACCTATATCTCTTAAGCGGGCTTTACACGCTACAACATATCTAACGATGGGGTCACGTCGTAAGTGACGCACATCCGGCATCGTTAGTGTTGTTGTAGCATGTGAAAGCTACATGCAATTGCAATTGAACGTAAAACCGTTGATCGCATACACGTCGTACATTTGCTAAAAATTGCACGTCGGGTTGTTCAATGTTCCTGAAGCAGCACACATCACAGTGTGTGACACTCCGGGAACGATGAACAGATCTTACCTGCGTCCCGCAGCTCCCGCCGGTAATGCGGAAGGAAGGAGGTGGGCGGGATGATTACGTCCCACTCAGCTCCGCCCCTCCGCTTCTATTGGCCGGCTGCCGCGTGACGTCGCTGTGACGCCGAACGTCTCTCCCACGCCAGGAAGTGGACGTTCGCCGCCCACATCGAGGTCGTATGGAAGGGTAAGTACGTGTGACGGGGGTTAATCGTTTGTGCGACACGGTCAACAAATTGAACGTGCCGCACATACGATGGGGGCGTGTCACATCGCATACAATATCGTATGCTTAATTGTAAGGTGTAAAGCGGGCTTTACAGGTCAACTTCCAAGCAATCTCCTCTGAGAGCTAACTCTAAGTGAGTGGACTGGGAAAATGTTTTACCCTTTAACCAAGCCCCTTTTTTTTAGATAATTCACACCCCTCCAACCTATCTTCCACCCCATCCATGCCTCCTTTACACCTTCTCAACAGTAGAAACTTTCTGAAAGTGTTGCTTTCCGGGAAGTTTTGGAAGCATTCTGCTGCTCTCAGGAGTTTTGTATACTTCTCCAGAAATCTAGGGGTTCCCCTTTTTTAGAGAGCCTAAATGAGTTACCTTGAGAGTTGGTAAGTGTCACGCTAGGTACGCGGAAGTACCAAGTGCACGGCGAAAGAAAAGGCAAGGGAAACCCTGTGTCTAGGGAAGAGGAAGATTGTGACCCCTGACCAAACCTACTACTGGTCCCTGGGGTCCCTCACCACCCTAGATAGGTTCCACACCTACACGCTGAGCCGGATACCTGACCCTAGGTATCCCTAGTCCTGGGCCCTATATAGGGAATGGGTGGGATGAGCTCTTTGTCAACCCCACTAACCACTAAAGATGACACAAGAAGGACACACAAGGGGAAAAGGCATGAACTAATTATTCACAGATAACTCAGATGGAAGTTCAGCAAAGCTTTATGCAACAATACCACAGATCAGTACAAGCCACCTTCTTGCACGCAGGGCTTGAATAAACTGAAGAATATCACCAGCACTAGTACAAAGAAAGGAAGGGCTATATAAGCACCAGAGAATGCTGATGGTCAGCAGCTGGGTGGAAGGCGAGCTCCTGCTGGGTCCAAAAGGGAGAGATGAATACAGCAGGAAAGCTACCTATACCAATGAATACTAACAGTAGGAACAATGGAACGTCAGGGAGCATTCTGCGCAGCCAAACATTGTGACCTTCTATAGCCCGAAACCACATGACTGTCACTCATGACACACCATGCTACATCTTTACCCATCTCTCATGAATCCATCCACTTAACCAATGTAGAAAGGATAGGCTAGGCTGGATTACGGTAAGTCACTCTCTGTAATAATAAGACTTTTTATGATATAGTGATTGAGCCTGTGAGTACTTTTAGTTAATTTCACATATTTACAATGATTAATACATTGCGCTAAGCGCGCAGCTGGATACTTTTGAAGCGTGTCTCCACACATTCCTTTAAGTGTCCTCTTTGAGACAGTCCTGCCCTTCTCTGTCCTGAAGACCTGAGTGCAAAACAGAACGGCACCACGGATCCGACAAACAATATGCAATCAGATTTCTGGGAAATCTTCAGTCACCCGTAACGTTTGACTTTTGTTTGTTTCTAGAGGGAAATGAATGCTTATTTTTTATTTTCTGATTACCTCTTATCTCTTTAATTAAAGATAGCAACACGATCACTTAGGATGAAAGAGCAGAAAATGAATTATTTGTTCAGTGCATGGAACGCCAATGTTTGATTCGCATTCAGAAGTAATTGATATTATTTCTCAATTGACTGGCCGAACTCTCTGTAGCTTACTGGTGATTTGCAATTTTTCTCCCTGTTATTTAAAGGGACACATCAGTAAAGAACAGAAAAAAGAACTTTGTGTTCTATAGCTTCATCTGACTTTCAATTATCTGGAAAGTTCAAATATCTGGAATTTATAGTATTTCTGGAACTGCGGCCAATGACCAGACACAATAGTTCTCTACCGTACGTCTGATTCAGATCTACTTTTCAATGATAACTGATAAGATATTTTTGATCCATCATGTATCAGATCCCATTGATGCCAGGGGAAGGCAATCTGTCTGCACATATTTAGAAGTTCTTCATGATTTTTTTATTTTAAAAAAAAAAAGGACCCATGGTGGTCTTAAAGGGGTTTCAATTAGTTATAGAAGTGCGGCACTCCTGCTGTGATAAGGTGCCAGAATAGGGTCCAACCCCGTATCAATAATATATTAAATTCGGCACTCAGGTTGAAAATAAATTGATTTTTTATTTTCCAAGATATTTTTCAAGCAATATTTGTGTTATCAAAAATCTTGTGTTATCAAAAATCAACGTTTCGGTCACACGACCTTCATCAAGTATAATAACACAGAGCTTGTAAGATAGAATGACTGAATATTTATCAATATGAAGCTAAGAAGCTGCCTCTCCGGGTCCGTAATGCATGTCACTATCTTACAAGCTCTGTGTTATTATACTTGATGAAGGTCGTGTGACCGAAACGTTGATTTTTGATAACACAAGATTTTTGATAACACAAATATTGCTTGAAAAATATCTTGGAAAATAAAAAATCAATTTATTTTCAACCTGAGTGCCAAATTTAATATATTATTGGTCTTAAAGGGGTTGTCCACGACTTTTACATGATGGCCTATCCTCAGGATAGGTCATCAATGTCTGATCGGCCGGGGTCTGACAACCAGCACCCCCACCCATCAGCCGACGGCTGCAGCAGGCGGCCGGAAATGCTCCGTTCTTGTCATGCGGTGTTCATTGTTGCACACGCTGGGTGTCATGGCAGCGTCGGACTCTATCCACACCACAGAGTCTGACAAACAACCTGAGGTCTTTTAGTTGCTTAGGCTAATTTCACACATCAGTTTTTGGCATCAGGCACAATCCGGCGCAGAATGCAACGGATCCGGCGCAGAATGCAAGGGATCCGGCGCAGAATATGCAAAAACTGATGTGCCTGATCCTTTTTTTTTGACGGTTCCAATATACCTGATCCGGAAAAAAACGGATCCGGCGCATCCATTTTTGCATCCTTTTCGTCCGTTTTTTTTTTTTTGCTGGACCCGTTTTTTCAATACATTGGAGCATGCTCAGTTTACAAAAAAGGATCCGGCGGCCGCATCCGGTTTCCGGCGTCCATAGTCTTCCATTGTAAAACACGACGTATCGCGCCGGATCCGGCACGATGCGGTTTTTTTTGCCGGACAAAAAAACGTTACAAGAAACGTTCCCTCCGGCCGCCGCTTTAGGCAATTATGACGGATCCAGCAAAACCCGGATGCAATGCAAGGCCATCAGGCACAATCCGGCGCTAATACAAATCAATGGGGATAAAACAGATCCGGCGCCGGATCCGTTTTACCCGTTTTTTTCTGGATTATGCCTGATGGAAAAAAAACTGATGTGTGAAATTAGCCTTAGCCTGACTCGGGCGTCGGCTGTTTTAGCTTCACAACTCTGCAGTCCAGCAGGAGTTAATTCCTTCTGGCTTCATGAACTGCTGTTAGTAGCTAGGGCTGCTTTGACCACTCACAGCCGTGTTCACTCTTTATAAGGTTCTGGATCCGGTTGCTGGTAGCCGAATATAGCTCAGCATTGCTTCAGCGATATCGGTCCCTATAGTAGTGATCCAGGGCTTGTTGATCTGGTGTGTGCTTTCTTGTGTGGTGTGGAAAGATCCCTGTTGATAGTTTATTTCCTCTATGTCTTTTACTTTTTCCTGGGCACATATTGTCTCTCCCCTGTGTCTGATTGCAGTATGCATGTGTTTTGGTTCTTCCCCTGTCTGTGGTATTGGTGAAGTTTGCTTCTTCAGTCCCGACCCTCTCTTCGGGTGGGGTACAGGGGGTGTTAGATCAGGGTTCGGACAGGAGTTAGGGTCACGCTGGCGGTCCAGACCTGGCTATCATCAAACCTACCTCTGGGATAATAAGGATAATAAGCTGCACACTAACCACTATCAAAATATAAACATGAAAACTGGTAAAGCATTACTGCTATAGGGATGCTATGAACAATGAAAAATACATTTAGCTATCTGGAAAAAATGAAATACATGAAAAATGGCATTGCAAAACTGCTATGAATATTTGAAAGTAATAGAGATGTTTAGCAAATGTATTGATCAATGAAAATGAGCCTGAAACCAACAACAAGGTAATCTCTAATTTTTCGGGAACCTAACCTTAATGCCTCTATGTGCTATTAAAAATCTGCAAGTATGGGCAGACAGGCTCCTGGCTATATAGAATAGAATAGAGTCTGGTAGTAGGGTGGGGTGCTGGGTTCTCAGTCAGAAGAAACTGCAGGCTATTCAGAAAGAAAACTGACTGGAACACCTATATGTGTGAATTAGGTGCTAGCCTAAAAATACATGACTATAATAAGGATAATAAGCTGCACACTAACTACTATCAAAATATAAACATGAAAAATGGTCATGTTATTCTGAATACCTCTGGGATAAAGGACAGCATAATGTCCCTAGTGTGAGGTCCAGTTTAGGGGTCCCTGCTCCAGTTATCCCGACACCCTGTGACAGTTCTAGAGCTGCCCCGTCAACTGTTAGCGGCCACGGCCAGGTACTACACATCCGCCTGCCATTCAAATCAATAGAAGACCGAGCAGCTCCGGAAGTGAGCATTTCCGGCTGACTACTGCCACCACCAGGGCAGGGAACAGCTGATTGGCGAGGGTACTGGGTGTCGGACCCCGGAAGATCAGACATGGATGAGCTATTATATGGATAGGACATCAATGTTAAAGTAGCGGACAACCTCTTTAAAAATAAAATATTCAACTACACAACAACTGCCATTGCACTTCACCACAACCCATGTCCCCTGCTGGTGTCCACACTTCATCTGTGAGAAGGGACTAACTAGAGAATCATTAGGAGATCTGTAGGGTGCCCAGTATTTTTTAATATTACTCTAGGATTATGTGCTCAAGATCAGGATTATTAGCATTTTGGACACAGTGAGTTTTCGCTGCATCCAAAGCGCTGGGTTGTACAATAAAAGTACAGTGGATGGGATTAATAGAAATCTCATCCCCACTGTGTTTCTTTTTAATGCTGCGTAAACTGAACTGCTCTGTTGGTTTCCTATCCACAGTATGTACAATTTGGTGCAGAGATGTTTGAGTCTCCTGCACGTGAGAACGCAAAATAGCGAAGATACCCTGCATCCAGAACACTACACAACCCTGATCCTGGGCAGGTACCCTAAAAATGTATTTACTATTATTTTTCTTATTATTATTTATTTACTTATTCTAAGCTGAGCCGCGTGTTTAGGTGGATGGGGAGCAATGGCTGCCAGATGAACGATTATTTGTCTGACAGCTATCTAATGCGTGTGCGAGCCTCAATGGGGCTACACCAAGTTTGGATACAGGATAACGTTCCAATCATTGGGAGTCTGACCGCTAGGACCCCCACTGATCCGAGAACGGGGCCTCATGTGAACAGAGCAGTGGTCATTCATGTGCACCTCCATTCATTCTCTATGTGACTGCTGGAAATAACTGAGTGCAGCCACTAAAAACGAATGGAGTGGCGGCACGCATGATCAACCACCACTCCATTCACATGAGCTTTGGTTCACCAGATTGGTGGGGGTCCCAACGAACGAACGGACCCCCAGCGATCGTGAACAAATAAAGATACTTTCCATATTTGTTAGTTTTAGGAACATTTTTTCAACATTCTGACACTTTTCCATAATATCCAAGGAGTATAGTCAGAATGTCACGCACGGAGTAGAATATGTCCGTATATAATGCATTACACATGCGATCAGACCAATGGGCATCTAGGCACTACCAAAAACACCACAAAAAAGGGGGAAACACCTGGGACACGATACAACGGAGGTCCCTGACGCTAGGGAGTGGGGTGAGGAGGCACCTCCTGCACTGACCTTAAGCTGACTCCTGAGGTCCCTAGCATCCCTTCTTTCAACCTGTCGGCAAGCAGGCGACCTGGGTTCCTTAGTTGGCCCTTAGCTCACCCTGTCTAGTGAGTAGGCCGACGAGTACACTAGACTCGTCACTACACTAATAAACACGGAGGGAAAGGTAAGACAGACAGGGGAAAAAACACAAGGATACAAAACACCAAACTTCACCGTAGAAAACGGACTCAATAGTATCAGGTGGATGGGCACAGGAGAAAACCTCAGCAGTTCCTTCCACCAGGATAGCCAGAGTAGAAATGATTCTAACAGCAGCATGGACTGCTGGGAAGGTTCCAGTATTTACCCTAAATGGGCATGGACCCAAAGCAACAACAGCTGACCTGCCCTGCTCAGAACTGCTGGCAACAAAACCTGAAATTAACTCATGACACACCAAAGGAAAGGAAACCTTGTTTTTTTTTTTTTTTTTTTTTTTCCAAAACGTTTTTTATTGATTTTTCAAATTTGTAAAAACATGACAAGTATCATTGCAAAAGAAGAACATTCGTCTGACAAAATGTGACATAGAGGTGGGTGATACCCCAATTTGGAGTTCCATGTTGCTGTTCGATTTAAGATAGTATACAGTAACATTAAACCAAAACATAGGTAATGAAATATAATATAACATATGCAATACAATTCGTTAAATCTCTGTGTCGTCCCTGAATGATTTCAATTTTGCTAGCGTGTCTTGGTATTCCCAACCGTCTCGTCTCCCCCTCCCGCCAGAGCCCCCTCCTAGGTGATTCTCAGTTTACCCAGGCTGTCCTGGATATCGCTCAGGATATACCACTCCGAGTGAACAAAAGGTGCCATCAGGTTAATTATTTCTCCCTGTGTGAATTGGCTTTCAATAAAATGTCTCCATCTCACAAAAAACTTGGCTGTCAACCCATCTTTATCCCTCTCCGCTTCTAGTTTTTCCCACTTCAGAAGGTTGTGTAGTTCGCCCACAACCTCCTTTATGGATGGGCCCTCCCTTTGAATCCAGTGTTTTAAGATGCAACGCTTAGCTATCATGGCTATGTCATGCGTTATTGCGTATTTCCTCTTTTCCTGCGTGCTCGGTCCTCCTCCTACTCCTCCCTCAAAGGAGTGGAAAATCCACACCATTAAGTCTAGTTTGCTGAAAATTCCCCATGTTGACTGGGCAAATAGTCTGACTTGGTTCCAGAACCTAGCGATTGTCTCACATTCCCATAGCCCATGCAGCATATCCGTTTTTTCTTTTTGACACTTAGGACACCACCTATCCCTACCTGGTATGGTGAAACCTATAATGGCCCTATGTAGAATTCTGAATTGAGTGTCTCTCCATCTCTCATTGGTAATGTGGGAAACCTTGTTTTAATGAGGAGTCTAGATGGAAAAGAGAGGCTCCAGTCCAAAACCTGTCACTGGTCTCAAAACAGCAGGGAGAAGACCGTGACACAGACAGAAAGTTCCACTTTCACCTTCTTCATGCGTTCTTGGATAATCTAAGATTATAGGGGTATTATCAATATTTCTCACAGCTTATGACATGTACATGTGGGTGACAGTGACGTCCGATGGCTCTTTCCTCTATCCCTTTAAGAGTAATGACATCCTGAGGTCGTGAAATTAGGCTTTTCTCGCTCTTCTGTAGCAGTTTTTGTTCCTAACAAAAGAGGAGGAAAGATGTGACATTGTTATGATGATGAATGCTTCCTCCTTATCTGCAGGCGATGTTGCCATCACCTGTACAACACGGACTCGGCCTCCTTCCTGCTGGTTCACCATTGGACACACCAGCTTCTATCCTCTGTCTAATGGGGGAAGTTTTTCAACACCGGCAATCATATCACTTGTATGAACAAGTCTCTTCTTCCTTGCTATGGGTCAACAGTTCAATGTTGTTCGACTAGGCCTCAGAGCATTGTGGGGATTGCAAGTCAAGCAGAACGTATTTTTCTGCATTCTTATCAATAAGGTTATGTGGAGAGAAAAAATACAGTTGTTCGGGAAGATTCATCACTGTTCATTCACCAAATGTAACCCCTTGTGTACTCGTGTAGCAGTACTGTAGGCCTCATTCATCAAAACTGCCTTTGTTGCCCATAGCAACCAATCAGAACTCAGCTTTCATTTTTAAACTGTGCTGAAAAAATGAAAGCTGAGCTCTGATTGGTTGCCATAGGCAACAAACAGTATTTACTAGGAGACTGTTTTGATCAATGAGACCTACAATCTTCACTGCTCAATAAGTCAACAGTAGTTTATAAACTCTTACAACTGTCTGGAAACCTCAAATTCTCCACTATCAGCCATATTGCTCCACAGCAGAACTCCATTACCCTGTCACTAGCACCATTCATCTTTGCCAGTAGTGGTGGATTATCAAGTGTAGATTGCAGATGTACGGGTTGAAGGATCTGGCATATTGGATTTATAAGGTGTCGGGTAGCAGCTGGCCACCCTCTACCTACTGATTAACCATGCATACCTGATCAAGACAAGCATGTACTGAATATCTATGACATGAAAGTTGGGAGGAATAATCAGCTTAAGTGGGTGTCACTGGTGACAAACAGTCCTGTGGTGTCTGGCTATAGGAGGTCGCAGTGTTTGGCTGAGCAAACTGCTCCCTTACCTTCTATCATTCCTGCTTGGTGTATATGGTTTCTTATGTATCTCCTCTGATTGGAGGTTTATCCTTTTCCCATTAGGACCCTGCAGCATTCCTCACCCTTTCAGCTGTTTTCATCAGTACTTCTTTTTGTGTCCTTAAATACTCTCATTTCCTAGTCTGTGCTTGTGAAGGTTCTAACTACCTACATATCATGAGTGCAAGCAGGCGGCTTGCACTCATCTGGAGTAACTTTGTTGCGTGTTGCAGTCCCTCTACCTGAATCTTTTTGGAGATAAGTTGTTTGTTATTTTCCCTTGTTTGTTATTCCTGTGTGTCCTTTAGTGCTTACTGGGGTGGATTAAGCGCTTATCCCATCCATTCCCTACCTAGGGCCCAGATCAGGGCCAGCCTAGGGCCAGGTATCCTGCTCTGCGCATAGGTGCTTAACCTATCTACAGTGGTGAGGGACCCTAGAGACCAGTGATAGGCTTGGTCAGACGTCACCATCTCCCCCTTCCCAGACACAGCGTCTCCCTTCCCTTTCGCCGTTCGCTGGGTTCTTCCCTGTACCTAGCGTGACAGTGGAGTTCAGTATCAATCAACCACATTAATATCCCTACAGTTTCTCAATGTGGTTACATATCTATTTACTGTTGTCCTCTTCTGGGGGTTTTGTTTTTACTTTCAAGTTTTTGGAGGCTAAAATCATTTTTGCAATTCAGTTTTATTAAAAATGTTGCATCACCTGGCTTTTGCACACTTTTTATTTCCCTCCACATTCAACTTTGATGTGGTCAGTGTTTGTAACTCAGCTGAGAGGAGCTCAGAAAAACTCACATATAAGAATTAGAAACTGTCCTCTTTGTAGACAGAATAATTCTGTTAATTCATTTTACAGTCAACAACAGACACGACACTGCAACACAGAGAACGCAGAAGGCAAACAGTGAAAAAATATGGATTGCAAAAAAATAATTTTAGCCAATAAATATATTGACGATCATATACTAATATGTTATCAAGAGTGCCCCTTTGTTGGAGGACTTAGTGTCGCGGGCGGAGGAGGGGACGCTGCGCTCACCCACTGCTCGGGTCCGGCTGCTGCTGCTGCTCGGTGGTGGCTCGAGCGGTGGTCCGGATTCCGGGGACTCGAGCGGCGTTCCTCGCCCGTGAGTGAAAAGGGGAATGATTTGGGGGATTTATTGTCCGTGACGCCACCCACGGTTGTGGTGAGATTGGTGACACCACCGCTGCTCTGGACGGGTATCCCGGGAGCGATGACAGGGAGCAGCTTGGATGTTGGTTCTCCCCTCCGTGAGTAGGGGGATTGGTTGTCCCGGGGCCCGGTGAGGGGTGTAGGGATGGCAGGCGGGTTACGGGGCCTGGTGAGGTGCAGGGTCGCGGGGGCAGCGCTGTGCCGCACAGCACGGTGGTACTCACTCCACACAGAGTCTCTGGTCAAACAAACGGCTGGATGGACGGGTCCCACAGACGGCTGCAGTTGTTCTCCCGGCAGGTTGATGGTGACTGCCTTTCCCTGCACCTGTGTTGTGTTTACGGTTCCAATGGCTTCCCACCGGTAACCCGCTCCCCAGCTTGGATGGATGCTGAGGGAGCCCCTTTTGCCCGCAGGCTCTGGCCCTGGGAACTGTAGCCTTGGCAGTGACTGTGTTTCCCTCTACGGTGTGAGCTGTTGCCTTCAATCGGGTCTTGGCTGCTGGGAAACCCCGAAGGTTCCCTTCGCTAACGGATTTGACTGGTTGTACGGCGACTCCTAGCCTGGTCGGGGTCCGTAGGCCCTGCCGAATGGTGCTGGCTTCTCTTTACTCTCCGATCCGGTACCGCCAGGCCACCGCCCATCCACGGTCCAAACGGTTTGCTCCAATTAGCCTCTCCTGCAGACGGTCACCACCGTCTGCCAACCTTGCTGGGTGCCCGGGTCACACACCCGGGCCCGGTCAGTCTCCTCTGCTACCACTTTCCTCTCCAAAACTCATCTGACTCCTTTTCCCGCCTCCAGGACTGTGAAGTCTTTGGTGGGCGGGACCAACCGCCTGGCCCACCCCCTGGTGTGGACATCAGCCCCTGGAGGAAGGCAACAAGGATTTGTGTTTGGCTTCGGTGTGCCTAACCGGGGTGTGGGGTGTGCCGGTGTAGTACCTGTGACGACCTGGCTTGTCCAGGGCGCCACACTAGCACATCCATGCATGACACGGTCGTGCCAGGTCCTACTGTTGGTCCAGCTGTGAGGTGAGTATTTGGCCAGCAGCCATCTTAACTGGCGGTTGACATAAATCACCCCCATTGATATTTCTACCATCTTTTCTGATTGTGGCTATATATTTACTCCCAGTGACCTCATTGACGCTTTCAAAGTATACCAATAGGGAACAAGGATCAGACATTTGAGTTATGGAGGACTCAGGCCTCCTATCTATTAGCTAAAGGGTGGTTATCCAGAGCGTCGTCTACAAAAGAACAGGCGTTAACTCCACAATCACACAAAGCAACTAGAACTGCAAGCACCAGAAAGTTTGGGATACCACACCAGACCAACTAAGACAAGCTATAGCTGGCATAGGGGAAGGACCCAGCCAATATATATAGGAAGGGAGCAGATGTGATTGGCTCCCTCACAACAGGTGATCAAAGAGAACAAACAAGCAGACTGGCAGAGATTAACTCTTGCTAGCCTGCCTATGAATCAGCAAACAGCAGGTCGACGCGTGAGTCTGCCTGTTTTGATCCCAGACACCAGAGAATCTTTCCCTGCGGAGTATCAGAATCGGCAATCTGAACAGGACCTGACACCGCCATGGCAGTCGGCAAAGTTAGACAAAATCTCCATGTGACAGCTGTATTATCTACTTAGTGGGGGCGTTGTAGGGAAATGTAATAGTTTCTGCTCTACTTTATCTCCCCAGTAGAGGCACTGTAGGGAAAATACTGCACTGTTTTATTTCCCCAGTGGGGGAGCTGTAGGGAATATGAACACTTGCTGCACTGCTTTATCTCTCCAGTGGGAGAGCTGTAGGGAATATGAACACTTGCTGCACTGCTTTATCTCTCCAGTGGGAGAGCTGTAGGGAACATGAACATTTGCTGCACTGCTTTATCTCTCCAGTGGGGGAGCTGTAGGGAACATGAACACTTGCTGCACTGCTTTATCTCCCCAGTGGGGAAGCTGTAGGGAACATGAACACTTGCTGCACTGCTTTATCTCTCCAGTAGGGGCGCTGTAGGGAACATGAACACTTGCTGCACTGCTTTATCTCTCCAGTGGGGGAGCTGTAGGGAACATGAACACTTGCTGCACTGCTTTATCTCTCCAGTAGGGGCGCTGTAGGGAACATGAACACTTGCTGCACTGCTTTATCTCTCCAGTAGGGGCGCTGTAGGGAACATGAACACTTGCTGCACTGCTTTATCTCCCCAGTGGGGGCGCTGTAGAGAAAATGACCACTTGTTTCAGGTAGTTTCAGGAATTCTGGGACCTTTTGAATATATCCTTTATATTAATAAAAAGACAGAGACCACCAATTCCTGTTTGCCTGATAATGCTCAGCAAGCTTTAGGCACAAGTACAGTGCCATTGTAGAGGTCGCCTTATTGTAAAGGTTGCTCTCAAGAGGGGCCTCCATATGGGGCAGCAAAGTTGCTGTTATCCAATCAATGATCCGTCCTGGACAAGTTAAGCGTTTTTCTTTCTCCGAGGATTGAGTTTCACTCCAGAACTGTAATTGCACTCGAGTTTAATTTAGCAGACCATGCCCAGACTTCAAAGAAACACCAATGAATGATCCTTCACAGTCCATTTTTTTTTAACACAGGCTAAAACCTTCCATCCACCGAGTGCACAAACAGCGAGAAACACTGGACATGGAAGCAATTTACATGTTTTTCAATCAAAATGCTACTTTTGATTTACTGAACCTTAATAAAGAACCAATGAATGATTATTCTAGATGGAACCGGGGTGCAAGGGTCACAGCTATGTCACCCAATATGTAAGCTGTAATTCTCCACACTAAATGCTCATCGAGTAATCAGAAAGCAAAAGGCGGCATGTTGGACACTAATACATGACTACTAAGCAACATAACCCTGTAGGTAGAGAAGTATATAGAAATCCTGGGACCCCTTAGCAAAAGTCCAAAGTGCCCCCTCCACATGGGCATGGGTTTTCGTAAAAAAAAAAACCCATCAGGTTTCTACAGTGGTTTTGTGGAGGTTAACCATTTAGATGCATTGGTCATTGATAATCACAGCATCTAAGGAGTTAAACTGTTGGACTCACAGCTAGCTCCAATCACATCCAATCTCCTGTGTAATATAACCAGTAGCCGATAGGTATGAAGTGGCCTCAATGTGTGAGCCTTCTTCATAAAACTCCAATATACTTGGAGAAGTGAGCACACACTGGTAGGTATACAAGCCCTATAGTAGCTGTGTGATCTGTCTGTCATGCTAGGTATGAGAAAGCACCATGCGTACTGCAACTGTGAAAGGAAGGGAAACCCTGTGTCAAGGGAAGGGGGAGATGGTGACCCCTGACCAAACATACCACTGGTCTCTAGCTCCCCTGACCACCCTATTAGCCGAACAGGACACCTGGCCCTAGCTAACCCTGATCTGGGACCTAGGTAAGGAACGGATGGGATGAGTGCTTAGTCAACCCGACTAAGCTCTAAAAAAGACACAAGGAGCACAAACAGGGGGAAGTGAATGAATAACTTATCTCCAAAAAGAATCAGGGAGAGGAACAGCAACATACAACAATGTTTCTGCAGATGGATACAAGCCAACTGCTTGCATCCAAGGCCTGTATAGGAGTATAACTCTATTACCACAAAACACCAAGGGGAATGTAGGTATTTAAGGACACAAGGGAAGGTGATGATGATTAGCAGCTGAAAGGTGATGATATCTGCAGGGTCCTAAAAGAAACGGATGGGATGAGCACTTAGTCAACCCCACTAAGGTCTAAAGAAGGCACAGGGATCACAAATATGGGAAAATGAACAAATAACTTATCTCCAAGAAGGCTCAGGGAGAGGAACAGCAAAAAACAACAATGATGTTTGTTCAGCTGAATACAAGCCGACCTCTTGCATCCAAGACCTGTATAGTAATATAACTCTATTACCAAAAAACACTAAGGGGAGATGAGGGTATTTAAGGACACAAGTTGAAGAGATGATGATTAGCATCTGAAGAGTGAGGATATCAGCAGGGTCCTAAAAGGAAAGGGATAAACCCCAAACAGAGAAGATACATAGGCTACCATTTACACCACAGCAGGAAGAATAGAATGTCAGGGAGCAGTTTGTGTAGCCAAACAATGCGACCTTCTACAGCCGGACACCACAGGACTGTCTCTTCCACCTTTGGTTGGAGGTTCCATGTGATCACAATAAGAGGTTCTCTTCCCTTAATTGGGTGACAGTGCGCAGACCTTCACCACCTCCATTAACTCTTTATGGGTGTGTTAGAGTGGCAGAGTGCATGCTTAAATAGAGCGACAGTCAAGCATGCGCACTTCCCCTCTATTCACATAAGGGACAATGGGGGTCTCAGTGGTTAGACCTCCACTGATCTAGAAGTTATCACTTATCCCGTAGATAGGTGATAACATTTTCTTACCGAAAACCTCCCTTTAAATCTATTAAAAACTGCCTCCTGCTCTTACGTGGAGTTTAACACATCTTAATTACATCCACATTAAGCAGCGAGACTCTCACTATGTGATTATACAGATAGACACAGATATCTTCACTTTCACAACTGCAGTAAATTAATTTTATTTGATTTATTTGTCTAAACGGTTTTAGGTCACTCTGCTCGAAATAACGAAAAACTAAATGACAGGTGTTTGCTTTACACGATTCCTTCCCGCTCTGATGACATCACTGGTTGTAACAGTCATACAGTCACTCAGATCCTGACAGTATGGCTGATGCGGTCATTTATGTAAAGCAATCTGACGTAGAATGAGGCTTCTTTATAGCAGAATTGCCTTTGATATGATCATTTTTCATCTTTGCGTAATCGTTTTTTTAGTTTAACTTTTTATTAATTTCATAATACATGTTTATAGGTTTTTCTGCCCTAAATCCCCTGCTTCCCTTCACACTGTCATAGAGTTAAGTAATAAAATTGTGCCTAACTGTAGCCATCACTACACGGAGCTTCGGAGCTTACCAAAGTCAATTTATCATTTAAGGGATGTACTCCTAGAAACTGCTTCTACCACCATTGAAGGATCAAGAGTCTACTGAGACTATGCAGACTATGCAGATTGCACGAGTGTCCCAGTCATTCTTCATTGATCTTTCTTTATTGACCTAGAGCTGAAATAAGAAATGTGGATCCGACGGTCTTGAAAGGGAAGGTAGCTTGTGCGCATATGTGGCGCCCTGGACAAGCCAGGGGCCACAGAGAACAACACCTACACACCCCACACTCCCGGTCAGGCACACCGAAGTCAGACAAATACCCTTGTTGCCTTCCTCCAGGGGCTGATGTTCACACCAGGGGGGTGGGCCAGGCGGTTGGCCCCGCCCACCGAGGAGTTCACAGTCCTGGAGGCGGGAAAAGTAAGGCAGAGCAGTTTTGAATAGAGGTGAGAGAGGAGTGAAGTAGCAGTTAAGCAGCCTGAAGTTGGTCCGGGTGTGTGGCCCGGACAGATCAGCAAGGTTGGCAGACGGTGGTGACCGTCTGCAGGAGTGGCCTATTGGAGCTAGCCATAAGGACCGTGGACGGGCGGTGGCCCAGCGGTACCGGACCGGTACGCAAAGAGAAGCCAGCACCATCCGGCAGGGGCTTACGGACAAGGCTAGGAGTCGCCGTGAATTTGCCAAATCCGTTAGCGAAGGGAACCTCCTGGGTTTCCCAGCAGCCAAGTCCCTTCAGAAGGCAACCGTCCAACCGAGAGAGGGAAACACAGTCACCGCCAAGGCTAAGGTTCCCAGGGCCTGCGGGCAAAGGGGGCTCCTTCGGCAACCATCCAAGCTGGGGAGCGGGTTACCGGTGGGAACCCATTGGAACCGTTACAGTACACAGGTGCAGGGAAAGGCAGTCCCCATCAACCTGCCGGGAGAAAACAACACCGCAGCCGTCTGTGGGACCCGTCCATCCAGCCGTGTGTTTTACCGAGAACTGTGTCCTCATCATTGGCTGAGTGAGTACCACCGTGCCGTGCGGCACAGCGCTGCCCCCGCGACCCTGCACCTCGCCAGGCCCCGTAACTCGCCTGCCATCCATCCCTATCCCATCACCGGGCCCAAGGGCAACCAACCCCCTACCCATGGAGGGAAGAACTAACATCAAAGCTGCTCCCTGTCATCGCTCCCGGGATCCCCGTCCAGAGCAGCGGTGGTGTCACCAATATCACCCCAACCGTGGGTGGCGTCACAGACAATATCCAATTCCCTCAATCAAATCCCCTTTTCACTCACGGGCGAGGAACGCCGCTCGAGTCCCCGTGATCCGGCCCACCGCTCGAGCCACAACCGAGCAGCGGCAGCAGCAGCCGGACCCGAGCAGTGGGAGAGCGCAGCGTCCCCTCCTCCGCCCGCGACACATACCTAAATGAGTTGCTTTACCCACACAAGGGCACATGCAACACTTTGCAGCTCCACCAAGCAAGCGCTTGGATGATGTTGAAGGCATATACTGTCACAATATTAAGAGAACATCATAATGGAGCTGTCACGGCTGTGTGATGGATGACAGACATTCATGTGGCATTTTGCAATAGAAGGTCATAGTGTTTGGTTGCGCAAAACGCTCCCTAACTTTCTATTGTCCCTACTGTTAGTATTCATTGTACTAGGTAACTTTCCTGCTGGATTTTCATCTCTTCCCCTTTAGGACCCAGGGGAGCTCTTCTTCCATCCAGCTGCTGATAATCAGTATTCCCCTTGAGCTTAAATACTCTAATTTTCCCTGGACTTGTGTTGGTGATATTATTCAGTTAATTCTAGCTCTGGTTACAAGCAGGTGGCTTGTACTCATCTGTTGAATCGTTGCTGTAATTTCGCAGAACTTGTACCGAGTGATCTGTGGATAAGTAGTTCATGCTTTTCCCCCTGTGTATCCTCCTTGTGTCTTCCTTTAGCATTTAGTGGGGGTTGACGAAGAGCTCATCCCACCCGTTCCCTATTTAGAGTCCAGCACTAGGGATACCTAGGGTCAGGTATTTAGCTCGAGGCTTAGGTGAAGAGCCTATCTAGGGTGGTGAGGAATCCCAGGGACCAGCAGTAGGTTTGGTCAGGGGTTATAATCTCCCCCTTCCCTAGACACAGGTAGAGGTTCAGCAGAACTTTCAGCAACAATACCATAGAGGAGTAGAAGCCACCTGTTTGCAACCACAGCTTCAAGGAACTGAAAATATCACCAGCACAGTCGAAAGGAAGGGGAATTTAAACACCAAGGGAATACTGATGATCAGCAGCTGGGTGGAAGTTGAGCTCCTGCTGGGTCCAAAAGGGAGAGAGATGAATCCAGCAGGGAATCTACCTATACCAATGAATACTGACAGCAGGAACAATGAAAAGTCAGTAAGCATTCTGCGCAGCCAAATGCTGTGACATTATATTGCCAGAAACCCCATGGCTATCATCCGTGACACACCTGTGACAAGAAATGTTGCTATAGGGGGTACAGATGGGGGCTTCATATCCAACAATTGTGCAAATTTTATACAAATAATGCATCTGACCCCTTTCACTGTACCCCGAAAGAAAAACAAACTTTACAAATTAGGTCAGGGAGCATTCTGCACAGCCAAAGGCTGTGACCTTCTATGGCCAGAAACCACTGGACTATCTGTCACATGTGATAGGTGCTCAATGGCATAAGAACATAGTAGTTCGGCAAATGGGTAGTCCAGAGATACTGTTTTATGGGCATTTCCCCAAAAATGTAATGGTGTCAATTTTATGAGTAGGCCAAGAAGAAAAAAAACTTCTTGAATCCATCTCCATCAATGCCCTTAATGAAAATCTGTTTTGCAATTTTTATAAAAGCACTATTCAACAGAGATCCTCTGTAGCGGAAGGCAAGACATTGTGTTTGGTAACTCTCGGCATACCTTAATACCGGTAGTAGCTAAAAAAAAGTCCCGGCAGTGATTGGCCAACAAATCAACAATTCGCTGTTCAAGATCAACCAAGGTTGTCACCATGTCAATAAGGTGGAGTTTTTTCCATGTTTTTCTTTTTTATTGTAATCCTTCAATCCCAACAAATGAAAGTAAAGCAGCTATTAATTGTTCTCAGAAGCATATGAGCAGTCATTGCAGCAAAGTGCATTTTAATTGCATATAGAAAAACCTTGACTCTTGGGGAAAGAAAAGAAATAATAAAATAAAATCATTTTATTTTGACTGAACAATAAAGCAATGTACAAACAAGTGAAAAATAACAAGGACAGGTCAGATGAGTTAACACAGATATGCCGTGGAGAGGTAGAGAGGAATGAGACAGCACCCCCACCCCATGGTCAGGTGCTGGAGGGTGTGGACCCAGATCAGAATGTAGATAGGAGCTGAAATGAGCAAAAAGGAGGTGCCGGGGGGAACGGTGCATAGATTATTAGGAAGCCACAAGTATTTGAAGAGGTCAGGTGCACAATACATTTTATTTGAGCAGGAAATACGATATCAGCTCAGTCATCAGTAGACTGTAGTCTTGATTAAGTCTTGTCTAACAGCTACAAGTCACTTGCGTTGTAAATGTCAGTTCTTTGAAAAGCCGAAGAACCTTATGAATTTGCCCTCAGCCAAGAGAAAAAATAAAGTGGTTACAAGATGGTTAATCAACATTCAAGTACCGTGATCCCGAGTGGCAAAGAGGGCAACAAACCACCATCAATGAGACAACAAGAGTCAACATGTGCAAGATTCCGAAAAACCACACTCTTATACTAGTCTGGAAATGTGTTTGTAGGACTGATATGAGTTTCATGTACTTCGGTGGTTGATATCACGGCTTGTATAATATCTACTATAAATGTCTTTGACCCATTTTATAGTCCAATCGTCTACTTGGCCTACACCCTTCCAACATGACCACCTTCTCTTAGAGGTTCCATATTTAAGACATTTGGAATGTACAGAAGAAGAGTCTTTGGAGGTGGACATTGACTGCATGTCCAAGCCAAATTACAGATGAACCAAACTTCCAAGTGCACCCTCATAAAAAAAGTCATGACATATGACCCCTTTCTATAACCCCTTTTTTGCCATGGTAGAAACTGCTCTTACTAAGTGTCAAGCTAGGTATGGGGAAGTACCATGTGTATGGCAACAGGGAAGGGAAACCCTGTGTCTAGGGAAGGGGAGATGGTGACCCCTGACCAAACCTTCCACTGGCCATGACTCCTGTTACCACCCTAGATAGGTTCTTCACCTATTCACTGAGCAGGATACCTGATCCTGACTGACCCTCGAACTGGGCCCTAGGTCGGGATACCTGACCCTGACTGACCTTAGAACTGGGCCCTAGGTCGGGATACCTGACCCTGACTGACCTTAGAACTGGGCCCTAGGTAGGGATACCTGACCCTGACTGACCTTAGAACTGGGCTCTAGGTCAGGATACCTGACCCTGACTGATCCTAGAAATGGGCCCTTGGTAGGGAACGGATGGGATGGGCACTTAGTCAACTCCACTAAACTGTAAATAAGACACAGGGACCAGACACAGGGGAAAGCACATAAACAACTTATCTCCAGGATGACGCAGGTAGAGATGCAGCAACGAACAAGAAAGTTTCTTCTGATGGATACAAGCTGACTGCTTGCATCCAGGGCCAGGGTAGGTTTCTAAGTCTATCACCAGCAAAGAGCAAGGGATAACTAGAGTATTTAAGGACACAAGGAAGTGCCGATGATAAACAGCTGAAAGGTGAGGAACTCTGCAGGGTCATAAAGAAAAAAGATAAACCCCAGGCAGGAAAAAAAAGGGAAAGTCAGGGAGCAGTTTCTGTAGCCAAACGCTGCAACCTTCTACAGCCGGACACCACAGAACTGTCTGTCAACAGTGACACTCCCGTTACACTAAGCAAACAAGATCAGACAAATAGAAAGTTACAAATTTCTCCTGGTACCTGTAATAAAAGACCAGCCTTTCCAATTCTTGAATTGTCTTCTTCGACATAGACAGTTGTTGAAAACGTTGTATGGAAGACAGGGATATTAGAAAATTATTTTATGTGTGAAGAAATAGATGTAAAATATTTCCAAATTGAAAATGGAAGATTTGGTAAAGTTAATATCACTTTGAACCTGGAAAGAACGTGGAAATAAGAGTGTCTCAATATACGGTAAATAATAATAATATACTCAACCAAAAAAACTATAATTCCTGAGAATAAATATAAAAATTGATTATTAATTAATCAATCAATATTTTGAAAAATACATAAAAATTCCTTTTAAAGTCTCTCAAATACTGTAATGATAAGGAGGGCTGTGTCATATTAATGTGTAATATGGCACACCCTGGAGTAGGCCGGTAGTTTAATGGTGTTGGAGACGCCATAACTTTAACTTTGAAGTTACTGGAAGTCAGAATACGGCCAGTGAAAATAGAACAAATACATAGGAATGTGATTTCCAACAATCTCCAGGGGCTTTTCTAGAGTGTTCTTATATTTATAGGCTATGTGAATATAGGCATTCAGTATATAATACCTGTAATGAAAGCTGAATAAAAAGTCAAATACCCTCCCTGTGTACATCCAGTTTAGTCCATGAATATACGGCTTTGCTGGGTCATAAGTTCAAGGTGCCCCTTTTCTATTTTACCATTTGCCTAACCCCACCTCCTCTTTGATGGGTGCATACCCTAAAGTCAAGCTCGGACTGTCTAGTGTTCGAAACATGGCGTGACAGATGCGTACAGACCAACAACTGTCCAGCGCACGGCAAAATACATGGGTTTCAATGGGGATGGTATATGAGAGGAGGACCCTGATGGTAGGGAGCATGGGACACCTCCTGACACTGTCTGGTCTCTAAGTTCCCCTAATGTCCCTATACGAGTCCTTCCCCTTGTCGCCATCACGTGCCTAGTCTCTTACTGTAAAACCATAAACATACTATTTCTCCAGGGCTTAAATCTTAGTGTCTATCATAGGAAACCCCTTAAAGTTCCCTATGTTTGACAATTAGTCTCTTACTGTCGATCCACTCATCTTGTACAGTAACAAAGCCAGTGAGTACACTAAACGTCACCACTACAGTGAAGATACACAGGGGATGGAGAACAGACTGGCGGCCATAAACAAAAGGATATACCAACGAACTTTATGGCTGCAGCCAGACACCAAGGCTGCAGATGACATGGCTCCAAAAAGTAGCACCGAAAAAGCTCCTTCAGTGGATCGCCAGCAGATTCTAGAGAACGTCCGTCATCTAAGATGATCAGAACTAGAATTAATTCTATTACCCGCATGAGGTGATGGATGATGTGACTATTTAAAGGAGATGTGCGTAGTCACAAATCAGCTGCACCTGAGGAGAACTAACCCGGAGCAGCTAGAAAAATTACATGAAGAAAGTTGGACGCTGTCATCTTTTGATATATGGTCTGGTCACAAATATGTCACAAGTCTCCTAATGACAGGAGACACTCGTGACACCAAACTAGAACCCATCTGGTGCTTTTTTATAGGATCTTACTCCAAGTGACAGGAGTGTTGACCCTAGGGGTCTTCTTCTCCTTCAGTCACCCCTCCTGGCATAATGTAGCGTTCCATCGGCTTACGGTGTCCCACCATCATCATCATTAAGGACCAAATGCCTCAAGTAACGTTCTCCACACTAACACCCCTCCTATAAATATTCTGGAGACGGAATAGCTCTATCAGACAAATATTAATATGCGTTAAAGCTGCACAAAGTTGCTAGAAAAAAAAGTAATACATAGAAAAGCTGGCAAAAGTGTCAACGCAGCCGATAAAATACTAAAATAAGCGAAAACAAACAAGAAAAGATGAGGTCCAGATACCCAGAGAATTTCAATTTTAAGTACTGTCTGCAATGCCACCAACCATAGATGTCACAACCGCAGGTATCCTAATGTCGCCGTTATATTACTTCCCCTGTTGATATAGATCAAAGATTTACGTGGTGGCACAAACTAATGTATTTTCATAGTACTATGTGTGACTTTGGTGGGCTATCAGACAAATAAATGGTTTTTACATGATTGGATATAGAAAAGCCTACAGCTGCTTTGGAGATATGGAAAAATGTAAATCTTCCCCACTGTTTCAATAGATTATTTCAATTCTCACTGTTTCCCATGTTAATAGACTTCCCTGCCACCGACAGTATTTTATTTTAGAACCGGTACTTGTTTTTTAGTTGTTTTTTTTTTTTTGTTATATTTTTTCCTCCTTTTTTCCCCCTGTTGAAAAGAAATAAGGATTCTTGAAAGCTTAGACCGTGAGCAATGTCTTGTGTTCTTGGGCTGGAGAACAAAAATTACTTAATCCATCATTTACAGATGGAGGTACAGGAAGAAGAATGTTGTCATACTTTGCTTTATTTCTCAGCTGTTTGATAGGGAAGCGGAGTGATTGATAGGGCTGATGATCTGGAATGCGGAGACAAATGTAGTGTTACTGGGGACAGGATAAGATAGCATCTAAATAAGAAACTGGAGAGAGGATGAGGGATGCGGCCCGGGTTCCACTTAGTATGACATAATGGATTTTTAGTAAAATTAAAGCCGTCAGTCAAATGAGACACATCTCGCAGATTAACCCAGTGCTATACTGCAGACGATCCGCCGCGCTCACGCAGAATACATGACCGGCATATTGATACTCGCCGCCTGCTACATGCTGTCTTCAGTGATGTCCAGATGGCTGCAATGCAAGCCTCCTCCACCAGGGTATGCTGTGATCATTGACCCCAGAGTATTTCAAGCCCATCTTATCAAGAGCTGTCACTCCTCCATGCTTTATACTGCAGCTTTGTTTAAAGCTGATGAATGTAGAGATCACTTCTAAAACACTGAAGTTTGATTAATTAATGTGTTCTTTGAATCAGATTTTATTAGGATTTTTTCTAACAAAAAATATCTCTCTCTCTCTGTATATATATATATATATATATACATATATATATGTATATATATACTATTTATATATTTTTATAGATTTTTTATATATTCTATATATTTTTATAGATTTTATATATTCTATATATTTTTTATATTGTATAAATATATATATATATATTTGTATTCTCTCTCTTTATATATATATATATATATATATACATATAATATTTATATATTTTTTATATTTTTTTATATATTTTAAATATTTTTAAATATTTTATATATTTTTTATATTTCTTATATTTTATAAATATATATATTTATATCCTCTCTCTCTATTTATATATATATATTTTTAATTATTTATAACTATATATATAATGTCTCTTTTAATTAATTTTATATGATCATATTAGCAAAGAAAGTGTCATTTTCACACAGCGATCCAATATGCCTAATATTAGATTTCCGCCTACTGTTAGGCGATATGGACATTAGCAGCAATAGATCGTGTTGAATTGTATTGGACTAATTAATGGACACGCACTCATCTGGGCAAATGTCATCATGAAGGGAGTAGGAGGAGGTGAGCTGTGACATCACCTATTGTGAATTGTAAATCATGTGTAATCTACTGTATAAAAATGTAATTGTACAGGAGGAGGAGGTGAGCTGTGACATCAAATATTGTGAATGGTGAATTCTGTGTTATCTACTGTATATAGAGATGTTATCAGTCATTGTACAGGAGGAGGAGGAGGTGAGCTGTGACATCACCGATTGTGAATTGTGGATCCTGTGTTATCTACTGTATATAGAGTTGCATACAGAAATTGATCAGAGAAATATGCGACCATGTACAACACTAAAAGGTATATGGTGTAAAATAATAAATATATGTTCCAAAAAAATAGTGTGTGGGTCCTATGGATGTAGCTGACCTATGGTAGCAGAGACTAGGCACCGAGACATAGAACAAAAAATTCTAAGGAGAACCGATTTGATCAAAAAAGTATAACAAATTTTATTATTAAAATGAATGCCAACTGGCAGAGAGCTAAAAACAGGGGCATCATATGTGCAAATATTGAACAGGTAGGGACAGGTATCAATGTACAGACCTGATAGTTTATAAAGGAAAAAAAAAATTCAGGTATACAAAGCCATATCAAGTTAACATAGTTATTCACAGTAATGTCAATAGTAAATATACAGTAATAAACCATCAGGAATCTGTTAAATAAAACGGGGTAATGATGAACACATAAATAACCAGCCAATAAGGGTGTTAAAAGCAAAACCATATGTATAGTTGTCAACTTTAACATTAGTATATGCAGTAATGAGAGCTGTGGTATGCTGTGTAAATGGATGTTAAGGAGGTATGCATATACAGCTCAAAGAAATTATTAATATGGCCTATTGTGCAAAAATAGAGACATATGTGTCCACATAAATAGGGGAGTAGTGGTGATAAGAAAAGGTTGTTTTACCTGGATACAAGAAGACCTGTGTTCCCATGTGACGCCAGCCCCGACGCGCACGTTTCGGCGTCACCTTCATCAGGTATATACTCTGTATATAGAGTTGCTATCAGTTATTGTACAGGAGGAGGAGGTGAGCTGTGAAATCACCTATTGTGAATATTGGATCCTGTGTTATCTACTCTATATAGTGGTGTTATCAGTCATTGTACAGGAGGAGGTGAGCTGTGATATCTTGTATTGTGAATGGTGAATCCTGTGCTATTTAATGTATATAGAGGTGTTATTAGTGATTGTACAGGAGGGAGAAGAGGTGAGCTGTGATAGTATGTATTGTGAATGGTGGATCCTGTGTTATCTACTATATAAAGTCTGTGATTTATCTGTCTATGATGATAATGAGACTACTGAAGAGTCATCTGAACAGAAAAGGAAGTGTACGTCTAGTATAAGGCCTTATGGCAAGTGTGAAAACAAATCAACATATTTTAAAAAATATATATTTAAAATAAAAAAAAGCTTATTTAATTCAATTTGTGATGACATTTTCCCCTTAATTGAAATTTCCATCATCTACAGAACCCATGCCAAGCTATGTATCTCTAATGTCACCAATGTTATGTAGTTTTAGGGTCTGTTTACATGTCGGATGAAAACCTAACGAGTGACAAACTACAGCACAATCAGTAAGTCGGACACAATTGAAAAATCCGACTACACAAGGTTTGTTTGTAGTCTGTTACCACGGAGACCTATAGCTCTGCATAAAAGCTGTATTTACAAAACAGTAGGACATTTCCGCTACGAGAAAAGTGGCTTCATTTTTCTTTCACCGAAGCAATAATAAAATAACAATGAATGGTGTTTGTAAGCATCGTGCGTAACTCTCCTCGGAAGGTCAGCCGGCACGTGTCCATAATTTGTAAGTCCGAATTTTCTTTTAAATCCTCCGTAATGGGAAACTTGCCATTTCTACATTAAAGAGAAGACATTGTCAATGAAACAAGAGGCAAGAAATCAATATGGTGTCAGACAAATTAATTATCAATGTATGAAGTTAAAAATAATGGAATGAGATCACAGGCTGGTGCTCCGTCTATACAAATCCGATATCAGGTTAATTCCCCACATCCGCCAGCACAGGTATTAAAGACTTCATCGGCGTGTGTTCCTGCAAATGCGAGGCGGAGAACTCAGACACAAATAACGGGGATTTATTAGGGATATTTAAAATATTTATGACGGCTCCATGTGTCCGTAGTGGAATAGGCGACTGTAGTGCATGATATTCCTATGCTGCATCGATCCTTGTCTTTGCCATTGCCATAATTAAAGGGAACCTGTCACCAGTTTTTCGGTCTATAAGCTGCGGCCACCACCAGTGGGCTCTTATATACAGCATTCTAACATGTTGTATATAAGAGCCCAGCCGCTGTGTAGAACATAAAAAACACTTTAAAATACTTACCTAACAGTCGCGCTGTGGTGGAGTTGGGCCATATGTGCATCTCTGTTGTCCATTGTCCTCTTTCGGCCATCTTCGTCCTCCTTCTGAAGCATGGGTGCATGACGCGCCCTACGTCATACACACTCGCCGATCCCGTGCAGACGCACTACAATACTTTGATCTGCCCTGCTCAGGTCAGATCAACGTGCGCCTGCTCAGGACCTGAATGCCGGCGAGTATGGATGACGTAGTAGACGTGTCATGCACAGCGGCTACAGAAGAATGAAGACAAAGAAGGCGCCGGCACCGGACAACGGAGATGCCCATCTGACCCATCTCCACTGCAGCGCGACTGTTAGGTTCACACTTCCGTTAAATTGTATCAGTCACAATCCGCTGCTCTGGTAAACAACGGAATCCGTTTGGTGGATTCCGTTGTTCCCATAGACTTGTATGAGCGGCGGATTGTGACTGATGATGCTGCGTTGCACCCTCCGCCCGACTGATCAGTCGTGGAACGACTGACCGCCGGGCGGGAGGAACGCAGCATGTAACATTTTTTGGGCAGCGCGATCCGTAGGATTTCGCTGCGCATGCTCTCTCTGGCTCCCTGCACCCGTAACCAGGATACACATCGGGTTACCAAGCAATGCACTTTGGTTAGTTACCCGATATTTCAACTGGTTATGTGTGCAGGGAGCCAGCGCTAAGCGGTGTACGCTGGTAACCAGTGTAAATATCGGGTAACCAAGCAAAGTGCTTTGCTTATACTCGATATTTACCCTGGCTGTGCAGGGAGCCTGACACTTTCCCGCTCGGCTCCGCCCCCTCCCGCACTCAGCATGTACTCACAAACTCACACACACACACACTCACCTGTCCCCAGCCCTGCAGTCCCCGCGGCACTTACGTCCTCAGTGCCACGGCCCCGCTCGGCTCCACCCACCCCTAACTCCGCCCCCTCGCGCTCTGCCCCCCGCACACAACGGAGTCCGACAAATAATTCTGTTCTTTGTCATCCGTTGTACAGCGCTTCAGTCACATGCATCAAGTGACGCATGTGACTGATGCAAAACAACGGAAATGTGAACTTAGCCTTAGGTGAGTATTATAAAGTGTTTTTTATGTTCTACACAGTGGCCTGGGCTTTTATATACAGCATGTTAGAAAACATAAAATCAAAGTATAGAACATGCGGTAAAAGCCACTATATATACCATGTTTCCCCGAAAATAAGCCCTAGCAAACGTTTTCGGCATTTTCAGAGAAAGGCTTAAATATAAGCCCTACCCCAAAAATAAGCCTTAGTCGCGGTTCAATAATGAAGTGACCATGCAGCTAAAAATCGTAAAGAATACTGTAGGACACTTTATTATTGAAAGCAGACATGCCCAAAAGAGAGAAGAAAGAAGACAGAAGACCCCGCAATCATACTCAATAGACCCCAAACGGGAGGACCTGCTGTGGAACACTTCTAGGACCTGCGCTGGAATGCACAAACACACACATATGTGATCACACACAATTGCACACACTCACCACATCCAGCGATACCGATTGCTTTTGGCCGGCAGGGGAACCTGGGACGTAGTACAGTGGAGAGCAAGCACCTGCGGTGGAACACATGGAGGACCTGGCGGTGGAACAGCTGGATGCAATTGGTATGTGGTGAGTGATTGTGTGTGCGATCTGATGTGTGTGTGTGTGTGTGTGTGTGTGTGTGCAATGTGATATCTGTGAGTGTCGGCCAGAAGCATGGGATGACCATGTGGAGCATACTTGCTGGGAGTGCGCACCGATGATAGCAGGAGGACCTGGGAGTTACACAGACATCCGAGGTCTGGTAAGTATGATTCTCCTGGGAAGGGCGGTCTGCTTTTTTGGAGGGGAATTTTCAGAACCCAGGGATTGTGAACAATTTGCGATTTACTTTGCATCGATCACTTAAAATGGTCACTGCTATTGTACACACTGCAGATTACATCAGCCAGGGAAGGATTACAAGATTTCCCCATAATGCCTTGCAGCTATCACATGGTACAGCTAAGCCAATCACGAGGTACGTGTCATAGCCTGTATAAAATCCAAGGCAGGGAATACAGCAGCCATTTTAGGGTGAAACTGGAAGGACATGCTATAGCCTGGATAAAAGCCAAGGCATTGAATACAGCAGTCATTTTAGGGTGAATCTGGAAGGACATGTCATAGTCTGTATAAAAGCTGAGGCAGGGAATACAGCAGTCATTTAAGGGGGAATCTGGAAGGACATTTCTTAGCCTGTATAAAAACCGAGGCAGGGAATACAGCAGCTATTTTAGGGTGAATCTGGAAGGACATGTCATAGTCTGTATAAAAGCTGAGGCAGGGAACACAGTGGCTATTTTAGGGTGAATCTGGAAAGACATATCATAGCATGTATAAAAGCTGAGGCAGGGAACACAGTGGCTATTTTAGGGTGAATCTGGAAAGACATATCATAGCATGTATAAAAGCCGAGGCAGGGAATACAGCAGCTATTTTAGGGTGAATCAGGAAAGACATGTCATAGTCTGTATAAAAGCTGAGGCAGGGAATACAACAGCCATCTTTGGGTGAATCTGGATAGTGAGATAACATCACAGCAGAAAAGAATACTGTCATGGGTTTTTCAGGACAATTAGAGGTTTTTGACTACTTTTGATTTGGGTCAAGTTTCCTGGGAAAATTTTGCAAATCCGGTGACTTTGAATACTACGGTAGTTACTCAAATGTTAGAGTCACCAAACCAATTTTATTGTAAATAATGACAATACTATTAGACCTATTTTGTTCATTTGCTCCCCGATGCAGATGAGCACAGTAGATCTGCAATCACTAAAAATACTTTGTCCTGGCAATTTGCAATTTACAGCCTGCTGGGAGCAAATCTAAAAGTGAAATCGTGATAGGGGGCCTCGGAGATATTAAAGGATTAGTGGACAAGTAATAATCTGCAAGGCAAAACTTCATTCAATATTCAAAATCCCTGCAGTAAAGGGTGTAAGATGTGATGGATCGGCTCATCCCGCCGCCCAATTTGTAAATATGCAGACGTCTCGCAGATCAGGTATCCTTCCCCAGACTTCTTTTTCCATTACTGTATCAAAGATTCACATCATATCTCTATAATGTGCTGCTGCCATTTTTCATCGAGTGATAAGACCGTCTCACTTTTTTCACATCGGAGGAGGAAATTCACTCCATGGCATTAAAGAGCGATTCCAGCTACAATTGATATTAACATCAATGGGATAGTAAATATTCCTACCGTACGTGGTAGACGGGATAAAGATAGGCTTCACTTTAAAGAGGACCTGGCCACGCTCGCAACATCTCTGTTTTTGTAAATAACCATGAAATCCACCAATTCTGTAGCATAACACATTGCACTATTTCTCTATTATTCCCAACGGAAATGTATAAATAAATTGACAACTGGGCGTTACCATTCCCCGTTGTCAAGAGGGTGTTTCCCTCCAGCGTCGCAACTGATTGGACAATGTCTTATGGGACACGCCTCAATGACAAAGATCATATACCCATGTTTCCCTGAAAATAAGACAGGGTCTTATATTATATTTTGCTAGGGCTCATTTTCAGGGGATGTCTTATATTTTCCCATGAACAATAATCCACATTTATTCTTGAACAAAAAAATCAACAATTATTCAAATCTAATCAGGTCATCACATTGTGGAACATCAACATTGTGTGTTAATCCTATTACTGGTCAGATGCACATTTTCTTATCTGATCGGCTATTCTCATGGTGCAGATCCAGTCCTGTAGTGGTGGGTATATACAATATTTACAAAGGGTTAAATTACCTGCTTACATTTATTATTCTCTATGTACTTGTGATTCTAGTCACTACTTACGGATAGTCTAGACAAAAGGGTAGTAAGACAATCCGGGGTAAGGAAACAGGAGGACACGACAGGATACAAGGAGTAAGCAGAAACACAGTCAACTCACAGGCCAAGGGTCAGAATTCAAGGAGAGTATGTACTAGATTCAGTGAGCAGACAGAGACGTAGTCAGGTAACGGTCCGAAGTCAGAAGCCAAGAGGTAACAACAAGCACAGGGAGCGGGCAGAGAGGAGTCAAACAACAATCCGGGGTCAAGACACTTAGATCAGAACACAAGCACAAGCCAAGAGCACAACTACAGAACCAGAGAGTACAACTGGTGAGGTTCTGGGAGAGCATGGAAGGTGGAACACCTGAGTAATCAGCACCTCCCAGAAATGGCATGGAATCTTGTGCTGTCAAACAACCTGTCAGCTAGTGCTGAAAGAAACACAGCAAAGCATCTCTAAATGCAAGATGCTCTGCACAAAGGAAACATGTCACTGCTGGCTCTGTAGTTCAGGAAGGCATGGCAGAGCAAGATGCTCTGCACAGAGGAATCGTGACAGTACTGCTAAATTTGACCCCAAAAGAAAGCAGTCACCCCCTAAAAGCAGTCACCCCCTAAAAGAATTGCACTTACCAGACCCCCAAAAAATAGAGTTGTCAAGTGAATGGATTCTTGCATATAAATCTGCATTGCTGTCAGGTCCCACTGTGTTCTATAGCGGTTGATTCCCCCTGGTGACTGAAAGCAGTATCACTCACACGGAATAATACTGGTTCCCGATCTGTTTGTGAGAGCTGCAGTGTAATGCAGCTGGAATGCCGAGGGACCTGACAAAGACACAGATCTCTGTGTGAGAGCCCATCCACCATCGACACTTGGCAACTGTAATTGTTTGGGGTCTCGTGAGTGTGATTTATTTATTTTTTTTGTTGGAAGGGAGGTTTTGCTTTTGATTGGCAGTGTCTGCTATCTTTTGGGAAATGGCTGCCTTTTTATGAAGAGTCCTGCTGCATTTTTTAACTTTTTTAGCTACTTGAACACTTCCTTATGGAACCGCAACAAGGGCGTTTGTTTTTTTTTTTATTTCGGTACGAACACTGAATAACGAACCTCAGGTTCTCTCATTTCTACTCTTGACCCATGCTGCTGCTAATAGATGGTGGTCCCAACTTCAATGTGGGTCATGAGCTGAGTTCAATCTAATGTGACCGAACTTTATTTCCCTTGAAACCTGGAATTGGCAAATCCCACCAAGCTTAGAGGATTTGAACACCGAACAACGAACTTCCGGTTCTCTCATCTCTACTCTTGACCCATGCTGCTGCTAATAGATGGTGGTCCCAACTTCAATGTGGGTCATGAGCAGCGTTCAATTTAACATGACCAAACTTTATTTCCCCTGAAACCTGGAATCGTCATATCCCACCAAGATCAGAGGATTCGACTTCCATCAAAAGTATTTGTATGGAAACTAGAAAAGAGAAGCGCTGATAGGGTTTTACCAGATTACACATACGGTTTAGCATATATCACAATACACTCACCGATTCAGGTTGTGAGAGGTCACAACCACCATAGATAGCATCAGATAATGGCGGCTGCAGCGGCCCCACGTGTTTGCAGATCAAAGTGGAGAAGGAGAAGGGGTTAAACCCGCGCAATCCGCCAGATAAATTCAGAGGAGATGTTGATAATTCAGAACATTCTTTTATTCCATGGGTCTACGCGTTTCAAGGTCTGTGACCTCTTCTTCAGGACCAGTAAATCAAACATTATCAACATCTCCTCTGAATTTATCTGGCGGATTGCGCGGGTTTAACCCCTTCTCCTTCTCCACTTTGATCATCAAAAGTATTTGGGCACCTTAAGAAACTGGAGATTCTCACTTGGTTTAGGAGAAGATAAGCTGAAGCCATAAGTAAGAAACATGAGTATTAACTACTCTGTGGTTAACACCGGAGGACATACCAAGGACCTCCAAAATCTATGTTGTTGATTGTCACAGCCTTGTTACATACTTCACCAGCCAGATGCTTCCTGCTTAAGATTATGTAACCTCAGAAATGAAGAGATGAGTAAAACTGAAACCGCATCACAATAACTTTTTCGTATTTTAGCCACCGCCATGATACAATTGGTTAACAGTACCACGCTGGGGGCCGATCATTGCTTACTACTTAATTTTATAACTTTCAGTTTATAGATGCAGAATGCGCAAGATGGAAAAATAATCCGACAATACTCAAAATTGTCCATGGAGAATTTCCAATCTTGTGGACTATCCTAATCTGACAAAAAAGGATGATGACCATCAGTGCTCAGTAAAGGACAGATACATTTTGCCATGTGGATCTAGTCAGACATCTTAAGAAATCAATTATATTTTTTTAAGGATCCTGTTAACTGGCAGGTTTCCAGTCGCGATGGTAATTTGGCTTCCAGGCTTTGACCTAGATCTACTGGTCAAGTCATGGACTTCTTGGTTTCCCCCTTGACACCCTGCACCTGGGTACTGTGCAGAGGTGGCTCCCCCAGAGCAATGACCATGCAAATTAGAGTTCCTTCTATATAACGACCACAAATTGACTGTGTCTATAGCAGCTTAACATTAAAATGAAGCTTCATCTTCAGATATCATTGATACTTTTCTTTGATGAGGAACTTTCATGCTTCCTAATATAAATTAACAGGTTTAAGCCTTCAGATATTTAAAGGGGTTTTCCAGGAACAGAAAAGAAAATAACTAAAAGAAATATGATTATAAATTTCTAAATGCATTTAATAATTAACAAATCACAATTGATTTGTCTGGGGAAGTAATCACTATAGAATTAATATGGCCATCATGTTGTTAAGCTGACAGAAACCAATCCAAGAATGTTAGGCCAGGTTCTTATAAGCATGTGCAGTGTGAAGATTTGGTGCTGTGACATGGAGAAAGATTCAGAAAGATATGGTGGACTGCAGTGTGAGCAGTCTCTTCTTACTTCAGCACCCCTAGAATCTCTAGTATTAGATAAGATAGACATAGTTGGCAGCAGTGTGAGCAATGTCTTCTAACATCAGTTCTCCTGGTATCATCAGTATTATATCAGAAAGACTGGATAGACAGCAGTGTTTTTAACCTCTTCTTACCTCAGCATCCCAGGTTTCTCCAATATTAGATCAGATAGACATGGTTAACAGCAGTGTAAGCAGCCTCTTCATACCTAAGTACTCCTAGTGTTTCCATAATTTGAGTAGATAGACGGGATATAAAGCAGTGTGAATAGCCTATTCTTACCTCTCACTCCAGCACCCATGGTATCTCCAGTATTAGATCAGATAGACAGTGTTGACAGCAGTGTGAGTAGCCTCTTCTTACCTCTTGGTATCTTTAGTATTATATCATAAAGACAAGCTGGACAGCAGTAGAAGCGACCTTGTCTGGTTTCTACTGTATTAGAACTGATAGACAGGGTGGACAGCAATGTGAGTAACCTTGTTTTATCTCAACACCCCTGGTATCTCCAGTATTAGAACAGATAGATAGGGAGGACAGCAGTGTGAGCAGCCTCTTCTTACCTTTTACCTCAGCACTACTGGTACACTGACGAGCAAAAGGATAGCAATGTTTTGATCCCAGTTCTCCTCTACATGTTCCCAATATTGGTGCATAATGGTTGCCTCACTTGGGGATGGATACAGCTTTTTCTTGACCTCTACCCACAAGTGTTCGATTAGGTTGATCAATTTCATTTTGTATTTTTCCTACTGTCATGTCCTCAATGTAACATCTGCCTGGAACTACAGACTCAGGATGGCTGTCACGGTCAGGCTAGAGGCAAGCCGCCCAGTAAGCAGGATCCCAAGAACCCTGAAACCCTTTAACCTCTATATAGGGATTTGGAATTACTACAGGGCCCCACAGATTGCTACCTGTGGAAGGCTGCAATTCCAAGAAGAGTAGTCGTCAGGCAGGGTCCAAACCATGAGATACTGAAAAGGGACAAAATCAGCAGGCAAGAGCGTAGTCAGGAATCAGGCTAAGGTCAAAACCGGAGATGGCAGTGAGGTACAAAAATGACAGGCAGGAGAGTAGTCAGAGAACAGGCAAGGGGCAAACACAAGAATCAATATACAAAACAGGGTGAGAACCAGAAACAAGCAGGATAAACTAGACTCTATATCTGGCGGCGACTGTCAAACAGGAGGAGGAATAAGAACGGTGTGGTGCCTTCCCATTGGCTGTGGCTGATAGGTGGTAACTTCAGCTGGAAGACACATGCCACCTACAGTCAGCCAGTGGTACTGCAGATCCCAGGGAAACCCAGCTCAGTGGATGGGTGGAGCCTGCACCCACCAGAGCCACTGGTACTGACTCCTCCCCTATCACCAGCACAATCCACAGCGGAAATATAGCGTCACCTGGTGACCAAAGTGAAGTCACAGGAGTGGACTCTGGTGGAGACGTGACACTCACATGATGCAGTTTGGCAATTTTCTTGGCCAAGAAACCACTGAGCTGGATGATGCTGTGTCTCTGTTATTGGGAAATATTCTTCATGGCTTCTCTTTAATTTAAACCAGGGACCTTTCGCTTGGGAATCAATCTAATAACACACTGAGCTATTAGGGAATGTGAGAACAGGTTGTAATTTGTAGTATACAGGAAGAAAAAGATCTTTCCACCAACAGGAGCAAAACAGTAACAATGCAGAGACATAACAAGAATATAAATAATCATATGTTTAAAAATTGCAAGGCAACGTTATATATGTGATAGCCAAGATGATTGTCTATAAAATGAATGTAGTCCCACATTTAAAGCTGTAGTGGATGGTGAGATTTGGAGCCTGAAAGTCAAAAGTTCAAAACATTGTCAATAGTGTTGAACAAGTGTGCTCACCACTGTTCGGTACTTTATCGAGCATTGGGGTGCTTGAGTACTTGCGGTGCTCGGCCAAGTATCGTGGGTGCTTGGATGTTTGCTGTGAAACACTAACCACAAAGCACAGGTTTGCGTCACTGTGTGATGTGTGCAGGCACCCCAGTAAGAGCCATTCACAGTCTCTGAATGGCTCTCACTGGGTTTGAAACCATTTTTGGACGTAGTGTAGATAAAAAAAACCTCCCTCTCCCTGGAAAGTCTCTGTTTATGGCTGGCTGTATGTGGTGGAGAGCGGAACTGGTCAATCATTGACTTCCATTATATTCATTACTCGAGTTGAGCATTTTCAGAGCATCTGACATGCTCGACTCAAATATCGAGCAGCTGAGCATTTTAGTGCTCGCACATTTCCAATTGTTACCCTTTTGTTTGTCAGTGTATCTCCAGCATTACATAAGATAGACATGATGGACAGCAGAGTGAGTAGTTTATTCTTACCTCTGCACCTTAGGTATCTTCAGTATTAGATAAGATAGACAGGGTTGACAGCAGTGTGAGCAGCCTCTTCTTACCTCAGCACCCCTGGTATCTACTGTATTACATAAGGTAGACATGGTGTACAGCAGTGGGAACAGCCTCTTTTTACCTCAGCACCCATGGTATTTCCACTATTAGATCAGATAGACATAGTAGACAGCAGTGTGAGAAACCTCGTCTTACATCTTACCTTAGCACTACTAGTATCTACAGTACTAGATCAGATAGACAGGTTGGACAGCTGTGTGAGCAGCATCTTCTCACCTCAGCACCCCCAGGATCTCCAGTATTAGATCAGATACACAGGGTGGACAGCATTGTGAACAGTGTCTTCTTACCTTAGCACCCCTGGCATCTCTAGTATTTGATCAGGCATACACATTGACTATCCATGTTTTGTCTTTGCGACTGGTGGAGATAGCACATTTCTTGGCTACATGCATCATTACAATAGACAGTGAATGGAGCAGTGGCCGTGTAGATGCCCTCCGTTACTCCTCTTATTGTAGGGACTGGTGAAGATAGCACAGTGCTCAGTTATCTCCAGCAGTTCCATAGACAATGAATAGTTTGCGCACATGCATGGCCATTGCGTCAGAGCCTATTGTTAGATAGGTGAGGGTCCCAATGCTTGGATCTCTAAGGAACAAGCAAGTTATCATTTATGGACAACATTCCAAGTTAGGACAACTCCTTTAAATCATTGAGAAGAGAACTTGATAAATTGCAGGAAATCCCCCGAGAATTTGATTTCCGTCAATGCTGGCCTTTTTTTCTTTCTCTTCCTTCTTTCTCGATAATGGAGCAATTGTGATAATAGAGCTCCACAAACAGGTTACCGTAAATGCAATCCCTTGTTGTACATGCCTCTCTTGACAAAACACGGACCTGCACCTTTGTGACAAAAAGGTAATTTGACGGCAAGCAAATGCACCTTAAAAAAAATAAGTTTTTGTTGTGTGCACTCCAAAAAAAGCATTGAATGTCAGCTCACATGAGATCTCACCGCGGTTGACAGGCATCTAATCTGCATGCTTCAGCCATAGGCAAAAGAAGGAGGGGGGTGTCTGCCAGACAGGTACACTTTAAAAATTAAAGATGTGTTAACTCATTCCTGTCCTAACATTATTAATATAGGAAGGAAAGGTTAATACGTCGCCCTACAACATCACCTCCGCGGTCACCCTCCTCGGAGCATACCGACCGCTGATAGCATTTCTTCTGGATAAGCAGCCGGCTGCTCGGGGAGATTTTGTGAATTCCATCCACGGTGATAGCGGGGTCTGGAGTCCAAAGGAACACAACATTGTAATCTCCGTAATGTTTTATTTATGGGGAGGAACGCACTGGATAGGGTGTTAACAAACACATATGATTGCTTCGGGGGCATCGCCTCGTCCTGAGGTAATTAGGACAAAGCTGTTTCACTGGATGGGGATTCAGACGGGAGATAAGCATGTGTTACCGGGAAAATAGACGGATGCTCAACAGCCAGGCCGCAGACCTTTGTCACAAGAGCCTGTATTATGGAGGATAACCTTCAGGCCTGATATATGCACATCGAAAAGTGATCCATTTTTGATGCATCAAAGGGTTAATCCCAATATTTTAAGTTGTCATTTATAATTTCTTAATCAGCAGAGGGTTCCAAAACAGTTCTCTAAACTGTCCTGTCTGCATGGAGTGGTGGCCAAGCATGCACCACCCAATTAATCTATTGGACTGCCAGAGATAACCAGGTACTCAGCTTATCTGGTGATATTTGTCCAATGCACAGCTCCCTCTGACCTCTTTACTGCTCCACCATATGCAAAATCCTTTTCATCAACCTTCGATGCCAAGTTGGCCTCTGATGTCACGATGTGTTGCCCATGGCCTGGTCAGCCTGGAATAGGAGCTTCCAGTGCCAAGTAGGCCTTTGATTTCATGGCATGTGTTTCCTGAGGTCTAGCCAGCGTGATGTGGGAGCCTCCAGTGCCAAGTAAGCCTCTGATGTCACAACATATGTCGCACAAGGTCTAGCCAGCCAGACACCGGAGCTTTCAGGGCCAAGAAAGCATCTGATGGCATGACATGGATCAACCAAGGCCAACTAGCCTGATATCAGACCTTTCAGTGCCAGGTAGGTTTCTGTTGTCACGGCATGTGTCGTCTGAGGTCTAGCCAGCCTGACATCAGAGCTTGCAGGACCAAGAATGCCTCTGATATCACGACATGTGTCAACCGAGGCCAACCCAGCCTGATATCAGAGCTTCCAGTGCCAAGTAGGCATCTAATGTCACAACATGTGTCGTCTGAGGCTAAGATTCAAGATTCCAGTGCCAAGTAGGCCACAAGGTGTCACCTGAGGCCTAGTCAGCCAAACGTCAGAGCCTCCAGTGCCAAGTAGGTCTTTGACATCACGATATGTGTCCCCCAAGGTCTAGTTAGCATGATGTTGGAGCTTCCAGTGCCAAGCAAGCCTCTGATGTCACGACACGTGTCACCTGAGGTTTAGCCAGCCTGATATCAGAGCTTTCAGTGCCAAGTAGGCTTCTAATGTCACGACATGTGTCACCCAAGGTCTAGTCAACCTAATGTTGGAGCTTCCAGTGTCAAGCAGGCTTCTAATGTCATGACATGTGTCCCCTGAGGCCTAGTCAGCCTGACGCTGGAGATTCCAGTGCCAAGTAGGCCTCAGACGTGAAGAGATGTGTTGTCCAAGACCTAGTCAGCCTCAGGCATTAGGTGGCGCGACCTTTGACATCAAGACATACACTGTGACATCATTACAGGCTTAATGCTGTCAAAATCCAACTCGTTGAAGAATGAAGAGGGAGGAGGAAGCCGTTGCGCAATGGTATTATTTTTTTGGGTCACCCATTCTTTATTACGCTCTAGGGTCTTGTTAGATGGATGTATATACATATATGAGATAGATAATAGATACCTATATAATAGATAGATAGATAGATAGATAGATAGATAGATAGATAGATAGATAGATAGATAGACTGTAGCAATAATCAGTTACAACAAACCACTATGTTTGACCGACATCTCCAGGTCTTCGAATTTTCCACCAGCAAATAGAATTTCTGGTATCCAATCTTCCTAATGTCGAAAAGTAGCATAACGGTGGCGGTATAAAATAAAAGGGCATCACGGAAATATTTACAAATGTTCCACTCATTTGTTCAATGCACTTTGTAGCATAACACTATTTTATATGCGGCCCTTGATCTGCTCAGAACTGGCGCTTTAGATTTGCACCTAATGAGAATATAACTGCAAATGAGAGCGGCACGGCGAAATACGACACGATCACAGTGATTTCATTATTCTTTTCAATAACAACAGCGAGGAAAGGAATCAGCAGACTGGAGCAGTAATAAAGCCTAAGCTTGTTTGTATCGGTACGGAATTTAGGGTCTATTTCCATCGTATTATTTTCTAGACTACTCGTAAAATGCAAAATTTAAAATAATATGTTGCTCCCCTCCTCCTCAGGGTAGTGATATCTCTACAGTCTCATAAAGAGTGTGGCGTCCTAACCTAGAAAATTATGAGGGTTAACAGCTTGTGAGATCAGAAAAAGTATATTAAAGAGGTTACTGATTTATATTGGTGTGCCTTGGGATCACCACTGATCAGCACCACCGCATGTTGCCTATTGAAATAAATGTTTAGGTCCTACAGAGAAAAACGCAATCTACATGACTGATCTTCTCTTCATCTAATTGATGGAGTTTTCTAACAAGAGACTTGTCGGCTTAGAATGCCATGATTGAATGTTAAAGAAAAAATTAGATTGAGAGTATTGATCTATATTGAGGGTGAGCATGTTCCTCATGGGCCGGTCTTATGAAAAGCAAATCCTGTTCACATGCCCTATCAGGAGTAAAGTAGACCTCCCAAACTGGAGCTGTCCATGTGTTGAATGGACGACTATTAATCTCAATGTTCTGCAATCAAGATTTATTCCTTCCATTTAGTTATAAAGGGTTTGTTCCAAGTTTGTTTATATTATCTCCTATCCATAGAATCAGGGTTATTTTACTGATTGTTGGGTTTCCAACCTCTCATCTTGGTGACAGGGTTTTGGAAAGCCTCGTGAATGGAGAGGAGTTGCGCTTTAATGGCTTTTGCTCCATTGAGGCAGGGTTCTGTAGGCCCCTGTTCTCAGGACTGGACCCATTGGTTGAACCTTATTCCTATGCTATGAATAGAGGAGAACTTACCAAATTGGTGCAAACTCTTTAAGGCGACCCTCCGTCATTACATTTGGCATGTATAGTCACCCTATTTGTTGTCTTCCATTTTCCTCAACTGCGGAGACTGGTGTTCTGGTTCTCCTGCAACCAAGATTTCCACAGGTCTCAGTAAGTCTGGACCACATCTCCATGGTAAGAAATGCATTTTTAAGACTTACCATTATGGTCCTAATGACACTGCAATGGCCACTTTGGGTGAAGGTGGAGCAGAACCAGAGGCGGAACTACAATAGGTGCAGGGGTTGGGATCGCACCCAAGCCATGGAGCCCTGGTGTCGTTACATTTGTCATACATAGTCACCCTACTTGTTGTCTTCCATTTTTCTCCACTGCTGAGACTGGTAATCTGGTTCTCCTGCAACCAAGATTTCCATTACTGTGGCATAGGAAGCCTCAGTAAGTCTGAATCACATCTCCACAGCACATACAAGGTAGGGAACACATTTTTAAGAGCTATCGCTACGGTCTTAATGCCACTGCAATGGACATTTTGGGTGATAGTGGACTAGAACCACAGGTGTAACTACAAAATGTGCAAGGGCTGCAATCGCACTCGTGCCCTGGAGCCTGGGGGGGGGGGGGGGTCTAAAAAGTCCCTTTGACCTATAGAAGAAGAGTAATACAATTAAAGATTTGCAAAAATTGGGAGGCCCAGTTGGAGCTTTTGCTTCGAGGCCCATGAGCTTCAAATTACGCCACTGACCAGAACACCAGTTTCAGTAGAGAGTGCAGAGAAGAAGAAATGGAGGGCACCAGCTAGGGTGATTATATAAGACAAAGGTATAGTCACTTTTCAGTGCCAGGGTAGCGTTTTACCTTAATGCAAATCCAAGCATTTAAAATTAGAAGGGAAATACCAAAATTTGCACCACAACGCTAAAATCTTGCTAGATGTTAGTTATTCTACCCATGTTCATGAAGATATGTCTTCATCTCACCATTGTGTGGGACATCCAGAGGAACAGCATAGAACCTGGATAATTTGTTTTAGTTTTTTATTGTTTTTAAAGCCATTAAATTATTGTACATTTATTGATCCACACTAAAACTGTACTGGTTCTAGTACTTTTCCGTAAGCTATTGGACCTTCACATTGGGTATCGGGAGTTCAGTGACATGTAGACATGCAGCCTGAAGTAGGAAGATCTCTGGAGCCTGGGGAACTTATTTTTAGGAAAAACCTCTAATGATCACTTTTAATGCTATCCAACTTTACATCTTGCCCCTAAGTTGGAGGATTTTCACCCAACTTAAAGTCCAGTAACATGGGTTGACTCATGTTCATAAATGGGTAAAATTGTAAATTCTTGGTAAAACAGGCAATTTGCAATCTACCTCCTATTAAAAATCCACTACATTCTCAAGAACAGAGGTATTTTTAATTTTAGAGTTTACTGCTCATTGCCAAGAGCTCAAAGGCACCAAAGCTGGGCAGATCTAGTAATACGGCCAGGTTCAGAAATCAGCTAGCAATCACTTGCTCCTTGCTTTGGATACCAACCACCTCTGAGGTGGCAAGATCTAGCAATCCGACCAGGTTCAGAAAACAGATAGCAACCACGATCTCCTTGCTTAGGACACTAACCACCTCTGAGGTGGCTGGAACCACCTCAGAAGTGGTTGGCATCCTAAGAAAGGAGCTTGCTATTGTTAGCTGTTTTCTGATCCTGGCTGGATTGCTAGATCTAGCCACCTTAGAGGTGGTTAGTATCCTAAGCAAGGAGCAAGTGATTGCTAGCTGTTTTCTGATCCTGGCTGGATTGCTAGATCTGGCCACCTCAGAGGTGGTTGGTATCCTAAGCAAGGAGCTTGTGAGTGCTAGTTGTTTTCTGAATCTGGCCGGATTGCTAGATCTGGATAACTTTGGTGCCTTTGTGCTCCTCAAATGCTGCATATGCAAAGCTTGCAGAATTGAGGAGTGTAGATTTTGGGTCAACGGCTCAACAATATCGTTGGCCTGAAGTCTCAATCATCAGGAGCACACCACACCCCAGCACGCAGAAAGCCAAGAGGCAGAGGAATGGTGCATTCTTGAAGACTGAAGATGAGTACACCCCTTTAAGATTTACCATATCCTCACATCAAAGGTTCCTTATTCATGCTGGGCATCTATCATCCATAAAGACACGACTGTGGCCAAGAAAGACCTACAGACATACCGTATTTCTAAGCGTCTGAGTAAAGTCTATATTTTAAAATTGATTTGTAATGCTTTACGATTTCACGAGAGGGTGAAGCGCGGAACGGCTTCATGTGTATAATCAGTTTGACTTTTCCTCGCACAATTGGCTTTGTGCTGTGTAGCTTTTAATACATTGATTTATGGTGCTAAGTGTTACAGAGTAATGTGAGCGCATGACACGACCTTATCGATATTTCCATCAAGACCAAAATCCGGCAGTAGTTTACAGTCACCGCTGAGCGAGCCTTGGCGTCAGATTCATTCTTATCACTGGCAACGAGCAGGTCAGAAGATGTAGGATTTCATGATACCTTTATTAGTCAACTGAGGGGGTTACAACAAAATCAAGCTTTGAAGGTCTCGGTGCAGGGTATAATTCAGGAATGCCAAATGAGAAGACCTAAGTTGTCAACTGCCTCAAAACTGTACACGCCTCTGCCAACAGGAATGCAGAAAACCTTAAAAAACATCTAAGAAAACTTTACACACAGTTATTGGGCAGGAAAGCCTACACTGACGTCCTTATGTATTCCAAAAATACAGTGGAGCAAAAGGCTAAGTATTCCATTATATTGTCCCTCGTCCCTGATAAAGTACTTGTCCTAGGCCAAGTAGACTGTATGTTCCAGAAGGACAGATACCAATGAGACCGGACACATAATCTGCGCATAAAACATCTGTATAGAATGATTTTGAAATATCAACTTTAACAGGAAATTTTGCAAATACACATGCTGTATACAAATCTGAAGAATGTGTCTTGAGGACATACAGTACTAGCTTCACATCTGAAGAATATATGGCGAACACATACTCTACACATCTGCAGATACACATATTGTAAACATATTTAGAGAATATGTGGTAAACACATATTGTACACATATCTGCAGATACACATGCTGATACATATTTACAGAATAAGTAGTGAACACATTCTCTATACATATCTGCAGATACACATACTATACACATATTTGCAGATACACATATTGTATACATATTTACAGAATATGTAGTGAGCACATACACCACACATATCTGTAGATACACATACTGTATACATATATACAGAATATGAAGTGAAGTAAACACATACTCTACACATCTGCAGATACACATACTGTATACATATTTACAGAATATGTAGTGGACACATACACTACACATATCTGCAGATACACATACTATATACATATTTACAGAATATTTAGTGGACACATACACTACACATATCTGCAGATACTCATGCTATATACATATTTACAGAATATGTAGTGGACACATACACTACACATATCTGCAGATACACATACTGTATACATATTTACAGAATACGTAGTGAACACATACTCTATACATATCTGCAGATACACATACTATACACATATTTGCAGATACACATATTTGCAGATACACATATTGTATACATATTTACAGAATATGTAGTGAGCACATACACCACACATATCTGTAGATAGACATACTGTATACATATATACAGAATATGAAGTGAAGTAAACACATACTCTACACATCTGCAGATACACATACTGTATACATATATACAGAATATGTAGTGAACACATACGGTACACTACAGATATATGCAGATATTCATACTATATACATATTTACAGAATATGTAGTGGACACATACACCACACATATCTGCAGATATACATGCTGTATACATATATAGAGAATACTGTATGTAGTGGAGACATATTCTACACATCTGAAGAATATATGGCAAACACATACTCTACACATCTGCAGATACACATATTGTATACATATTTACAGACTCTACACATATCTGCAGATACACATGCTGGATACATATTTACAGAATATGTAGTGAACACATACTCTAAACATCTGAAGAATATATGGTAAAAACATACTCTACACATCTGCAGATACAAATATTGTAAACATATTTAGAGAATATGTACTGAACACATACTCTACACACATCTGCAGATACACATCCTATATACATATTTACAGAACTAAATAAATAATACAGAAATATCTGCAGGTTATACTGTGAATACATACTCTACAAGTCTGCAAAATCTGAAGTGAATACATACTCTACACACGTCTGGAGAATACAAAGTGAATACATACTCTACACACGTCTGGAGAATACATAGTGAATACATACTCTACACACGTCTGGAGAATACATAGTGAATACATACTCTACACATGTCTGGAGAATACATAGTGAATACATACTCTACACACGTCTGGAGAATACATAGTGAATACATACTCTACACATGTCTGGAGAATACATAGTGAATACATACTCTACACACGTCTGGAGAATACATAGTGAATACATACACTACACACGTCTTGAGAATACATAGTGAATACATACTCTTCACACGTCTGGAGAATACATAGTGAATGCATACTCTACACACGTCTGGAGAATACATAGTGAATACATACTCTACACATGTCTGGAGAATACATAGTGAATACATACTCTACACACGTCTGGAGAATACATAGTGAATACATACACTACACACGTCTTGAGAATACATAGTGAATACATACTCTTCACACGTCTGGAGAATACATAGTGAATGCATACTCTACACACGTCTGGAGAATACATAGTGAATACATACTCTACACACGTCTGGAGAATACATAGTGAATACATACTCTACACACGTCTGGAGAATACATAGTGAATACATACTCTACACACGTCTGGAGAATACATAGTGAATACATACTCTACACACGTCTGGAGAATACATAGTGAATACATACTCTACACACGTCTAGAGAATACATAGTGAATACATACTGTACACACGTCTGGAGAATACATAGTGAATACATACTCTACACACGTCTGGAGAATACATAGTGAATACATACTCTACACACGTCTGGAGAATACATAGTGAATACATACTCTACACACGTCTGGAGAATACATAGTGAATACATACTCTACACACGTCTGGAGAATACATAGTGAATACATACTCTACACACGTCTGGAGAATACATAGTGAATACATACTCTACACACGTCTGGAGAATACATAGTGAATACATACTCTACACACGTCTAGAGAATACATAGTGAATACATACTCTACACACATCTGGAGAATACATAGTGAATACATACTCAACACACGTCTGGGTCTGGAGAATACATAGTGAATACATACTCTACACACATCTGCAGAATAAGTAGTAAACACACAATATATACACATTCGGAGAGTTATCTTTATACATACGGCATAATGAACACATAACTATGTGCTGTAATCTAACATGACTCCGTGCTAATCGGCACACACAGTACTCCAGTCCATATCGCAGCTGTCCAGGGATGATCGAATACCTCAAATATTCGGCTTCGTGAATATTTTCCGAATAGGTCACCGCTATTCGACTATTCGCGAATATTCAATGCGCAATGTAAGTCTATGGGAAACCCGAATAACAACTATTTGGAACTAATCGGACTTCCCATAGACTTACATTGTGCATCGAATATTCGCATAGCGGCGACCTATTCGTCGGATATTCGCAAAGCCGAATATTTGAGGCATTTGATCATCCCTAGTAATAACCGATCCAGAGTGTGCGATAACTTACTGATTGGTGGGTGTCCCTCCACTGGGATTTTTTTTTCCCCCAGTGGAGAATTTTCAGTTCTCTTATGGCGTGGCAGGTCAGATGGTCAACATATTTCTATTACTTGTCTACGTGCGCCTACAGGATAAGGCTGAGTGCAGCCATCTGCCGCTCCACAGGGGAAGAATGGAGCGCAGGTCGCGCATGCGCATTTCCACTTCAAACTAACGGGATTGGACCCCGCTGATCCACATTATCACCTATCCTCTACATAAGTCATAACTTGTTTTCTTCGGACAGTCCATTTATGGCCAATGAAGCTGTAGAAAATCACGGCCAAACATTGTTCTAACATAACCAGAAAAAGATGGCGCGGTGAATCAGAAATGTTGACAAACGTTTGTGTCGTTCTGTTTTTCTCATAGAAAGAGGAAATAAAAAATTCTGCGGTCAATGTAAGATGTACAGATTACATTTGGACTCATGCTCCGTTCACCTAATGAAGGTCAAAAGATTATAATTTTTGCCTCCGTTGTGCCCAAATGGGAAAACAGAAACTCATTCATGTAGATAGAATATGCTTTGAGCTTCTCTGGTATTGTTAGACAGAGAGGGTCAGATTTATTAAGGCCATTGTGCCAAAATTCTAGTTCTTAAACAGAAACAATAGTAAGAAAATGATCTATTGCTTCAATCAAGTATTTCTGGGAAATGTATATTTTCAATATTTTCCGCAATATTTTCTTCAGATATCACAATGTGGATTAAAAAATATAAAAAAATTTAGAAATCCTGCAATTTTCACATTGGCCACCAGGGCTTTTTTAGGCTCTAACTTCCTGTTGTTTCAGGAAACAACACATGTACATGGGCCACAATGGTCAGACCTCGAGCCTATCATTTGTGTGCAAAGGTCATTGTGAAGGGAAGGGGAGCAGGGTTATCTGTGACATCACCTATTGTGAATGGTGGATCCTGTGTTATCTGCTGTATATAGAGGTGTTATCAGTCTTTGTACAGGAGGGGGGGAGGAGAGCTGTGATATCACCTATTGTGAATGGTGGATCCTGTGTTATCTGCTGTATATAGAGGTGTTATCAGTCTTTGTTCAGGAGGGGGGGAGGAGAGCTGTGATATCACCTATTGTGAATGGTGGATCCTGTGTTATCTGCTGTATATAGAGGTGTTATCAGTCTTTGTACAGGAGGAGGTGAGCTGTGATATCACCTATTGTGAATGGTGGATCGTGTGTTATCTGCTGTATATAGAGGTGTTATCAGTCTTTGTAGAGGAGGAGGTGAGCTGTGACATCACCTATTGTGAATGGTGGATCCTGTATTATCTACTGTATATAGAGGTATTATCAGTCTTTGTACAGGAGAAGGAGGTGAGCTGTGATATCACCTATTGTAAATGATGGATCCTCTGTTATCTACTGTATATAGAGGTGTTTTCTGTCATTGTACAGGAGCAGGAGGTGAGCTGTGATATCACCTATTGTAAATGGTGGATCCTGTATTATCTACTATATATAGAGGTGTTATCAGTCATTGTACAGGAGGAGGTGAGCTGTGACATCACCTATTGTGAATGGTGGATCCCTGTGTTATCTACTGTATATAGAGGTGTTATCAGTCATTGTACAGGAGGGGGAGGAGATGAGCTGTGACATCAACTATTTTGAATGGTGGATCCTGTGTTATCTACTGTATGTAGAGATGTTATCAGTCATTGTACAGGAGGAGGAGGTGAGCTGTGATATCGCCTATTGTGAATGGTGGATCTTGTGTTATCTACTGTATATAGAGATGTTATCAGTCATTGTACAGGAGGAGGTGAGCTGTGACATCACCTATTGTGAATAGTGGTTCCTGTATTATCTTCTGTATATAGAGGTGTTATCAGTCATTGAACAGGGGCAGGAGCAGGTGAGCTCTGACATCATCTATTGTGATTTAATGGTTCCTGTGTTATCAGCTGGATATAGAGGTTTTATCTGTTGCTGTAATCCTGCCTTTGATGATAAGGAGTCTGCTGAAAACTTTTCTTGAAAGGACAGTGAGTACAAGTTTAAAAACACCCTATTAGACACTGTGAAAATTGATTACTTTTTTGTCTCTTTAATTTTTTTTTCATAATTATCATATTAAAACCAAGCTAACAAATAGTATTTTTAAATTGCATATAACACACAAAAACCTAATTTAAACAGGTCTTTTTCTGACGATAGCTTCCCTATAATGTACCAATTGGCGAACATGCTACAAGTCAATTTTATTCACTTTTTTTTAGACACCTTTGAGTCTCTGTAGACACTTTTCAAAAGGTTTACCAAATGTGTCAAAGTCCGAAAATACTGCAGATTTATTACAGCCATGCGCCATATTTAAGGCACAAATTAGTGGTCTACGGAGTTCCACCCAAGAGGTGTCGTAAAGAAGCAGAGTCCAGTGTACGATGCTTGCACCATATAGCATTAGTAACTCTGCTCCAGGATGCTGAGACTGGCAGTTTTAGTCAAAATGTCTTCACACCGTTGATCGGAAGCTGCTGGTACCACAGTGACATGTTCGGGGACAAGAATGATTCTCTCCGGTTTAAAGAAGTCAGCAGATTAACGCCATCGAACCAATCTCGTCCAGAATATATTCACACAACGAAAGTGACGCTGACGCCAAACCATACTTAATTAGCAGTTACAAATGAACTTTTCTCGTCTTTTTTTTCCCCTTACACAAACTCAATTATTTGTCAGGGTGTGCGACATTTCATCCACCAGTCGAGCAGTTGAGTTAACATATTTCCTTTTTTTCATTTGCCCAATACATTCGGCGTGTCTTCACACATGTATTAAAATTTCTTTAATCCGGCAATTATGGGATGATCATTTTTAGCAATTTTTGAGCATTATTGGAAAAATTACAAATTTTTGGAAACCTAATACAACAATAGGGAAGTACAAAATCTTCTCCCTTTTGGAACTATTTCTAAAACAAAATGCATAAAAAACTGCATAAAAAAGCCAAAAACTAGAGAGCCTCAGGGCAGACAGCGCATGTACATTTATATTGTAATTTACTCCACTTTTAGGGGAGAACATTTTTATGAATTTGTAGGGAAAGTTTAGCCACGCCCCATCTCGCTTAAGTTCAGCTTTCAAAAAGTTGGAGGAGCTGATCAGGAAAGGTGTAAAAAAAAGCAAAATGTTTGTGCAATTTTGAGTTGTACAAAAATTTTGTGCCATTTTAAGCCATTTTAATTGTAGCAAAATTTGCTTGGATGTTTTTGTTTTAGATCCACTCTTGTCTTTGTCAAGGAATAAAAAGTATCAAAAACTGCCGCAAAAGTAGATAAAAACAGCATAAAAAAACTACCTTTCATATAAATGCCTTTTGGCGCAGTACTTGATGCAATATTTTCACAGCAAAAAAATTTAAAAATGCAAAAATGGTTTCAACCTGATGCGTATCCGATCTAGTATCAACACATGCATATTTTGTGGCAATCTATAATTAATTTTTTAGCCATTTTTTTTAAAACCAAATCCAGGAGGAACCCAAATGTGACAGATGGCAAATATGATTACCTCCAGGTAGTTTCTGATTCATAAAGACTGATGTTTCTTACGCCAGTGTAGGAATAAGATGCACCAAATTCATTAAGAGGAGCAATATCCTTCATGGATTTGCCACATCTTATTCCTGATGTGCACTTTTGTGTGCCTTGGCAGAAACGTAACATTTCTGGCTTAAGAAGCGCCTCCACTTTTGCCAAATTTGACCGGCGAGTATAGCCATTCTCCATTCCAGCTCCTATCCATCTACACCCATTTTGTCAGAACTACTGGAGTGAAAATGCCAAAATTTGCAACATTTTTTAGCAATGCCACACCTGACCCATAGAGGTTTTTCTCTGCCTGAAGCTTAGTCCTGCCTTTGGCTATGAAAAACAATATCAAAAGCGGGAGCAAAAATTGCATCAAAAGCAGGAGCAAAAATTGCATCAAAAGCAGCACCAAAAATTTCATCACAAGTGGCACCAAATACTGCATCAAAAGCAGCATCAAAAATTGCATCAAAAGCAAGAGCAAAAATTGCATCAAAAGCAGGAGCAAAAATTGCATCAAAAGCAAGAGCAAAAATTGCATCAAAAGCAGGAGCAAAAATTGCATCAAAAGCAGGACCAAAAATTGCACCAAAAATTGCATCAAAAGCGACACCAAAAATTGCATCAAAAGCAGCACTAAAAATTGCATCAAAAGCAGGAGCAAAAATTGCAACAACAGCAGCACGAAAAATTGCATCAAAAGCAGGACTAAAAATTGCATCAAAAGCAGCACAAAAATTGCATCCAAACAAGGAGCAAAAATTGCACCAAAAGCAGTAGCAAAAATTGTGTCAAAAGTAGTACCAAAACTTGCATCCAAAGCAGGAGCAAAAATTGCATCATAAGCAGCACCAAAAATTGCATCCAAAGCAGGAGCAAAAATTGCATCAAAAGCAGGACTACAAAATTGGATCAAAAGCAGCACAAAAATTGCATCAAACGAAAAAGCAAATATTGCATCAAAAGCAGGACCAAAATTTGCACCAAAAGCAACACCAAAAATTGTATTAAAAGCAGCACTAAAAATTGCATCGAAAATAGTACTAAAAATTGCATCAAAAGCAGGACTAAAAATTGCATCAAAAGCAGCACAAACATTGCATCCAAAGAAGGAGCAAAAATTGCATCAAAAGCAGCACCAAAAATTGCTTCAAAAGCAATACCAAAACTTGCATCCAAAGCAGGAGCAAAAATTGCATCAAAAGCAGCACCAAAAATTGCATCCAAAGCAGGAGCAAAAATTGCATCAAAAGCAGGACCAAAAATTGCATTAAAAGCATGAGCAAAAATTGCATCAAAAGCAGCACTAAAAATTGCATCAAAAGCAAGACCAAAAATTGCATCAAACGCAGCAAAAATTGCATCAAAAGCAGCACTAAAAGCCACCGCTGTGAACTTAACCTTGGTTTTTTTAAATCAAATATGTCTCACTTAGTTTCTGATATTTTCCAGATTGGTGGCATGTGCCACTTCAGTTTTTCATGTAATTTTTTGTGCTTTTTCTTTTCAATGCAGTTTTTGTTTTCTTACTAATATATATTTTCTTTACATTTTCTATTATTTTGAATCCAATTTTGATCAACAATAAAGTAAAAAAAACGGCCAAAAATAGCATCAAAAAAGGAGTCAAACATCAAAACAGCAGCTGTAAATCAAGACTTTTGTCCCTATATCAGACAGGCTTGAATTCTGACTCTAGATCATGAGACTTTTCATTTATTTGATGCCGGATTGTAGAATTTTTTTGTACCTACATTTTTTGTATTCATGTATTTTTCTTTATTGATGAAGGATGGAGATGACCGAATCTTTTGAAATTTGATTTCGACAGCTTCGACAAATTTTTACAAAAACTGCAAGTGTTCCAATTATCATGAAAAGGCGAGTCTCCTGGGACTGTATCCACCTCCTTTCTAGCTTCTTAATGTAAAAAAACTGCCTTACTGATACTAAAATGACCACAAATTCTATGCTTTGGGTGAAAAATATGTTAACCATGCTTCATTCCCTCAGTACACACAATATTGTCGGTTATAAATGATTTGGTGATGAAATGTATAATTGATGGAGGAAGGTTGGACTAGATGGACCTTTTTTCAACATATGTAACTTAACATATGTAACCTCAACATATGTAACTCCTGTGCTGTCACACACTATGTGTAATGTTTATTCAATGTTTTATAGCTTTCTCTCACTATCTTTTTGGCTACACTCTGACATCCTCTTACTATCTAGACGAATTAGAAATTGGCTGCTGCATTTCCTGGCTAAGCTTTTATACAGCCTATGATATTTTGCTTTTATACAGCCTATGATAATTTTGTTTTGCAGTTCTGAAATTACAAAGAGCACCATTATGACGAGGCTGCTGGCAATACACAAAACTGGTGAACTTGTCTTTTACCATGGGCTGTGATGAAATGCTATTGACCGCTTAAAGGGATACCAGAGAAAACTAAAGGGGGCTTTACACGCTACGATATTGTTAATGTTTTATCGTCGGGGTCACGTCGTGACGCACATCCGGCGTCATTAACGATATCGCAGCGTGCGACACTTATGTGCGACCTAAAACGATCGCAAAAGCGGCCAAAATCGTCCTAAAACAAAAAATCGTTTACCTCTCATTAGCGATGTTGTTCGTCATTCCTGCGGCATCACACATCGCTGTGTGTGACACCGCAGGAGCGAGGAACACCTCCTTACCTGCCTCCACCGGCTATGCGGAAGGAAGGAGGTGGGCGGGATGTTACGTCCTGCTCATCTCCGCCCCTCTGCTTCTATTGGCCGCCTGCCGTGTGACGTCGCTGTGATGCCGAACGACATGCCCCCTTAGAAAGGAGACGTATCGTCGGCCAGAGCGACGTCGCAGGGCAGGTAAGCCATGTGACGGGGAAGCGCGATTTTGTGCCCGACGGGCAGCGATTTGCCCGTGTAGCACAAACGATGAGGGCGGGTACGCACGCTAGCGATATCGGTACCGAAATCGCTAGCGTGTAAAGCCCCCTTAAGAAAAAGCTTGCTAATTGTGGTTGAAAAAATGGAAATTGTAAATGTATCTTAAAAAAATTGGATTTTTGTGCTTGTTGGGTTTTAATTTTGACTTTAGATTAGAAGCTTGGTATGTACCATGTCGGGAAAATAAAAGGGTGATTTGCTGGTTATTAAAAATCGATTTTGGATTTCAAAATATATTAAATATATAGGTCTCTTTTCAACCTATGTAACTATGTAACTCTTGTGCTGTCACACACTATGTGTAATGTTTATTCAGTGTTTTATAGTGTTCTCTCCTTATCTCTTTGGCTTAGCTCTGATGTCCTTTCACTTCTAGACTCATGGCAATTTGGCTGCTGCATTTCCTGGTTAGGCTTTTATACAGCCTATGATATTTTGCTTTTATTCAGCCTATGATAATTTACTTTGCAGTTCTGAAATTACAAAGAGCACCATTATGATGAGTCGGCCAGCAATGCACAAAACTGGCAGACTTGACTTTTACCATGGGCTGTGATTAAACAGTATTGCTCTCTTAAAGGGATGCCAGAGCAAACTAAGAACTTATTGTGCTTGAAAAAAATGGAGATAGTACATGTATCCTAAAAATTTGGATTTTTGTGCTTGTTGGGTTTTAATTATGACTTTAGATTGGAAGTGTGGAACATACGGTAGCATGTTGGGAAAATAAAAGGGGGGTCCACATTTGCCGGTGATTCAAAATCGATTTTGGATTACAAAATATATTGAATATATAGGTCTCTTTTCTACCTTTGTAACTATAAACTTTTGTGCTGTCACATACTATGTATAATGTTTATTCAGTGTTTTATAGCTTTCTCTCCTTAGCTCTTTAGCTTAGCTCTGATGTCCTCTCACTATCCAGACTCATAACTAATTGGTTGCTGCATTTCCTGCCTAAGCTTTTATACAGCCTATGATATTCTCTCTTGATCGGCCAGGCTATACTCATGCGATCTGATATCTGCAAATCATTAAGAAGAAACTGAAATCATGTACGTCTTCTCTGGTTGACAAAGTCTTCTGCAACTTGTAAAATGCAACGTATAAAATGGCCAAATTGTTTCGAATTCACCGGGTTCAGTGGACACACAACATTGGTGGTTAGAAATGATTTAGTGATGAAATGTATAATTGGTGGAGGAAGGTTGAATGTTATGGACTCAGGTCTTTGTTCAACCAATGTAACTCCTGTGCTATCACACACTATGTTTAATGTTTACTCAGTGCTTTATAGCTTTCTCTAACTATCTCTTTACTTACGCTCTGACGTCCTCTCACTATCCAAACTCATTACAAATTGGCTGCTGCATTTCCTGCCTAAGCTTTTATACAGCCTATGATATTCTCACTTGAATGGCTATGCTACAATCATGCGATCTGATAGCAGCAAATCCTTAAGAAGAAGCTGAGATCTGGTTGATGATGTCTTCTGCAATGTGTAAAATGGTCAAATTGCAAATCATTCGAATTCACCGGGTCCAACAGATTCCTAAAATTTTGTGACAAATCCAATTTGCAAAGAATAGATCCGCTCATCTCTAGAATTCACTGAATTGTGCAGGTTTAGACACACATTTTGCTCTGTTGACGAAAAACCACAAGTAACCACAGTATATATGGCTTTGCATGAAAAAATAATAACTGTGCTTCACTCCCTCAGTACACACAACATTGTTGGTTAGAAATGATTTAGTGATGAAATGTAAAATTGGTGGAGGGAGGTTGAACGTTATGGACCTAGGTCTTTCTTCAACCAATGTAACGCCTGTGCTGTCACACACTATGTTTAATGTTTACTCAGTGCTTTATAGCTTTCTCTACCCATGTCTTTACCTACGCTCTGACGTCCTCTCACTATCCAGACTCATTACAATTTGGCTGCTGCATTTCCTGCCTAAGCTTTTATACAGCCTATGATATTCTCACTTGATTGGCTAAGCTATAATCATGCAGTCTGAAGAAGAAACTGAGATCATGTCAGCCTTCTCTGGTTGATGAAGTCTTCTGCAATGTGTAAAATGGCCAAATTGCAATTTGTTCGAATTCACCGGGTCCAGCAGATTCCTAAAATTTTGTGACAAATCCGATTTGCAAAGAATAGATCTGCTCATATCTAGAATTCACTGAATTGTGGGGAATTAATCACACATTTTGTTGACAAAGAACCAATGATAAATATTCGCAGGTGAAGAAAAGAGAAGAGGAAGAAGCATCATTTCGTCAAGTTTAATGTCCAATTTATTTTTCTTTTTTATAACTTGAAAACTGGAACAAGCTTTGTTTCAAACGAGCGTACAAATGAAATGGCTGACACATGCTGAACTCAACAATGAGACAGTACGGTTAAAGAAAGACCATATTCTTGTACAGATAGATAAAGAAACAATAAATATTTCACCTAGCCATGTTGGAAAGACCTCTAGCCGTCCCAACATTTTATCCATAATAAAAAAAAAGTGCTCGTTTTTCAAACAGAGCGCAAATACCAAGCAATAATAAATAGTTTCAAACTTGTAGTAAAAGACAAAAAACCTCCAAAACAACAAAAGCTCATACAATAATAGAAAAAGGTAATAAAAATATTTCGCCTTGCCGTACAAATGCAAACAACTTAACCAACATTTAATTTTGCTTTGCAGTTCTGAAATTACAAAGAGCACCATTATGATGAGGCTGCCGGCAATACACAAAACTGGCGGACTTGTCTTTTTACCATGGGCTGTGATGAAATGCTATTGACCGCTTTTAAAGGGATGCCAGAGAAAACTAAGAAAGAGCTTGCAAATTGTGCTTGAAAAAATGGAGATAGTAAAATTATCCCAAAAATTTGGATTTTTGTGCTTGTTGGGTTTTAATTTCGACTTTAGTTCAAGTGTGGAACGTACCATTTCGGGAAAATTAAAAGGGGTAGCCATATTTTGCTGGTGATTCAAAATCGATTTTGGATTACAAAATATATTGCCAATTTTAGTGTTCCCAAAATTGGGGAAGAATAATCAGAATTTCATCTCAGCCCATCAAACATTCAGGATTTTATTTTATTTTTTTTGTTTGTTTATGGAATGTACAAAAAGGATTGAAAAAGCAAAGCAGATGCTAATGGACTGGCAAGACCTGGGTTCATGTTACGTCCTGTTCTGACAGGGGGATGGCGTGGTTGTGCCTGGACCATATAGCATAATAATACAGTAGGTTTTTTTGTGTTCTCCTTTACCTTAAGTACAACATATAGGGAGAAAAGGATAGGATGTAGGATGGAGCATAAATCTCTATAAGAGGTTTTTTTTCCAGAAAACGTCACAGGTTAACAGTTTGTGGAATGTTCCTGTAATTTTTTATTTTTTTATTTTTTTTTTTAATAAAAAAAAAAAACTATTATTTTACACTGGTAAATCCGTACCAATCATTCAATACCTGCTAAGGCCTTGATACAAGGTCCAGGCACCCTATAGATTGTTACATCCCTGTAGGAACAGTACTTCTTTTTGTAGGCTAATAATGAAAAAAAAAAAAAAATGAACAACTCATATTTACCGGTGAACAAAATATTTAAGTTGTTTTGTTTTTTTTTATTACGAAAGTTGTTAAACAACTCACTAATTTTTTTTTTAATTTTCTGTACAATTACAAAATGTTTGTGTTTTTTTTCATTATTTTATCCTGCCAAATTAAAAAAAAATATAGTATGGCAGCGTTGGTTTTCTTTTTTGTCTTTTTTTTATTTTATTTTTTTTTTTCTTTCAAATTCACTAACAAAAAAAAGTACATTTTTTTTAATCCTTTTAAAAGGACGAGCGTACGAGTTTAAAAAATTACAAGCTCCGGTAAAAATACAGCAAGTGCCTACATCATTTTTGAACCAATCAATATCAATATCCATTCCAGAAGAGAAAAGGGAGAAAAGGGAGAAAAGGGGAAAGGGAAGGGGCAAGAGGAAAGGAGGATAAAATTAAGCACAGTTCAGAAACGTGATTTTTTTTTTCTGCAAAGCAATAACAATATTAAGCACTTTTTTCTACTTACTTTTTCTACATGGTGTAGCAATCACCTTTTTAATTCCCAAATACAAGTTTCTATACAGTTCGAAATAATAATAATAATAATAATAACAATAATAATAATAATAATTAAAAAAAAAATAAAAATAAAAAAAACACCCAAGGCAGGAAAAAAAGTACTAAAACTCAGACTTTACAATACAGTGACAAGAACAATGTTATAGACCCACCATTTAAGTTTTTTTTTACTGCAACTTTTTTTTTTTTTTTCAAGGAAAAAAATTATTTTTTTTCTGGTTTTCTTAAAATGCCCAGGCATTCTCCATTATTATTACAAATACTGGTCCACTTTTACAGTAATCAAGAAATTTTAATATATATAATATATACTAAAACCCCGTCACCAAAAAAAAATAAAAAATTCAAAAATAAACAATATACACATGGCATTTTTTTCTTTTTTTTCTTTTTAAAACCTATTAAGCAAAACCTTGAAAAGAAATGATCGTCCAAACACACATACACACAAATATTTTTTTTTTTTAGCTTTTACCCTTGTACGTATTGAATACTGTAAACGTATTTTAAGACAGAGTGCACTAAATTTACCATTTAAAAAAAAAAAAAAAATAGCAGTTGTTCCTGAATTGTTTTTTGTTTGTTTTTTTCCCATTCAACGATAAACCGGTAAGTTGTGTCATGTTCGTTTTCATTTCAGCAGTAAATAATTTTCCTTTTTTTTTTTTGTTCAAAGCAGCGTCGTCCTGAAAAGAAAAGGTTCAAACTTGTGCTGAGTAAACATCTTCGTTAAGATTGGGGTCTTATGGCATTTATCGAGTCCACACTATCGTCAACCAGATTTTTTTTTTTTAATAAGTAAAATGTGGCTTTTGAATTTTTTTTTTTATTTTTTTTCATTTTTTTTTTTAGAAGAAATGTACTTTTTTTTTCTTGTATTACTATGATAAAAGTGTCCTTTTTTTTGTTTCACAAAAAAAAATTTGCATTTTGTCTCAAGAGACTCACATAGGAAGATCAGTTTTCAAGGCACTCACAAAAAATTCGAATGGCAGTAGACAAACCGTCCAAATAAATTATATATATATTCTTTTTTTTTTTTATAGTGCCAGCATTGTGAATGCCATGCTTAGCAACGCTGGCACTTAATCTCAGGTGTGTTCCCTTATAGAGTTCAACCCGCCATCGGGTTGCGTAGGAGAAATAGGCTGTAATTTCTTGTTCAGAAGCCATGGAAAACTCAAGTTTTTGCTTTTTTTTTGTTTTTGTTTTTTTTTTTATTTTAAAGTGCGGTCAACAAAATTAAAATGGGTAACCTTTTGATCTCTGCTGTCCTCCTGATGCACGTAAAAGAAAAAAAAGAAAACAAAAATGGAAAAAGGATCTTAAAGGCAGGTGTCATTATCGGAATTTTTTTAGCAAATATTTAGAATAAATAAACAAATTCAAATTCAAAATTCAAATTCCACAATATTACAAATAACATAACGGTAATGAACTGCAACGATGACCCTTCAGCCTTTCAGCACTGGGTAGACCTGCAAAACACGGCAGGTGGGTTCAGAGTTTTTAAGAATAACCGTGCATCTCTCTGACATTTGCTGGCTAAAATTGACTCGCAACGCGAAGCCCATGGTGTTGCAAAATGCGAAGCCCATGGAGTCGGGAGGTTGCGAACCACTTAAAAGCAGCAAAAAATAAATTTGGATGTGAAGCAGATTTGCTCAGATTTCCATATGGGACACTTTGCCTCTGACAAAATTTTCCCACTTATGTTAAAAGTTGGGACTATTTTTTTTTTTTTGAAAAATTTTTGAGGTGTGCCCCCAAGACTCCTAAAGTTTAGGTTGCATTTTAACTGTTGCGTATGAGATCCTACCATGCAATTAAAAAAAAATAAAAAATTAAGTGCTTAAACATATTTTCAAGATTGTAATCCGCTGCGTAAATCTCGTCCTGACCCCCGTCTTCTAGGAATTGGCCATACAACATAAAAAATCGGTAACAAATGAAATCAAATAGCTGATGGCTTCTTTGCAAGAAATTACAAAAAGTTTTAGCTTAAAATTCCAGAAATGTAGCAGCCCAAAAAAAAAATGATAATTTAAAATACAATTCTCCACTACTAAGACAACGAGGGAGGTTGGAGGGGGTGGGAAAGGGTTAGGGAAAAGGGCCTACTACCGGGAAAGGTGGGAATAACCCTTTTTTTTATTTATTTGTCCTGAAGGGGGCTGAAAAATCATTGTTTCCTTTAAGTTATCAGTCCCCGCAGGACAAGAGGGTTTTTCATTTTGTTGTTTTGTTTGTTTTTTGAAAACAAGGATGCGCAATAGCAAAAAAATATATAAAAAATATAGAAAGAAACTTTAAAAAAAAACAGCAAAAAAAAATACCTGCACATGCCAAAAAATGACAAATTAAACCCAAATAAATACAGAAATTATTGCACAGTTAAAAGGCTCCACAATTGTTACTGCCTTATTCAACCCTCAGGTTTAAAAGAACTGCAGACACAGGATATATTTTAAGTGCCACTTTGCGACACCTAACATGTTTACGCTAAGTTATGTTTAAGGAGGCAAGTAAGGTCGGCTTTCTCAGTTGGCAATAGTTAAATCTGTACAAATTAAATGAATTAACCCATATAGGGGCCTTAGCTTCTTTCTGCCTGCTCAATTTTCACGTCATTTGTCAGCAAGTGTTCTCCGTGCCACTTTTTCATATGTTTTTCCAGGGTGCTGTAAACGCTGAAGGGCATCTGGCAAATGTCACAGCGGTACACCTCCTTACCTATCTGGCCATGTGTTTTCATGTGGCGCGTCAGCTTGCTGCTCTGTGCACATGCATAGTTGCAGAGCTCACATTTGTAAGGCCGTTCCCCAGTGTGGCTCCGACGGTGGACTGTGAGGTTGCTGCAGTTCTTAAATACTTTGCCACAGAACTCGCACGTATCGCTCCTTCTCCCTTCTTTCGAGCTGGGTCGGCCAGGGCCTGGTCCACCTATGTGAGGGGTGCTGCCCCCGCTCGCTGTTCCACTCCGCCCTGAGAGACCCCCGTCCAGCATATCACCTGGTGGAGTGGAGAACCGCAGGCTTCCGTTTTCTGAAGAGTGTTCAGAAGACGTTGCAAAAGGGGATTGTCGAGAGTCTGTGAATCCAAGAAATGGATCCTTCATGAAGTGCCGTGATGCTGCATATCCAACCAGCCACTGTGAGTAAACGTTTTCTGAAGGGATTATCGTTGCTGGTGGTAAGTCCAAGTCTTTCTCAATTTTTATCCTTTTCGATGAGTTATTGAGACCACTGCCAGAGATGGGCATTGGTTTTCGAGGGAGCAAGCCTGGAAAGGGTTCACCTGAGCCAAAATTTCTACCATTGATCGTCCCTTCTTCGTTTCGAATGATTTCTCTCTCTACTATATCTTCATCACCTGGAATTCGCCGACAAAGGTCTCGTGGATCAGAGCGTTTCATGAAGTGACTTCTCTTTTGCTTGTCATTGAGCATGTCACTATATTGCTGCATGCTTGCCAAGTTTACGTTTTCCATCACTTTACCTAAGACGAGGGACTTCTCGTCGTGCATTGGCTTTCCACCGTTTTCACGATTACGACTCATTTCTGAGTCCATGCTAAAACTTGATTCTGGTCTGCTCTCATTTTCCAGTTCCTCCTCCTCTTCTTCTTCCTCTTCTTCTTCTTCTTCATTGTCATGGCCTAATGAACGATCACTTTCATTTCTAAAATCTGTCTCGTTGGATTTCCCACCTTCTCCCGTTAATTCGCTAGTGCCTGGCTCTGGTGAACTTGTATTCGATAGTCCATCATCTGACCTGCCAGTCATTGAACCAGCTTTGTGCATATGCGTTTTCATGTGGCGTTTTAATTTGCTTGCCTGCGAGCAAGCGTGATCGCACAATTGACACTTGTAAGGTTTTTCCCCCGTGTGACTACGTCGGTGAACTATAAGATTGCTCTGGAACTTAAAAGTCTTCCCACAGAACTCGCAGGATTTACTCTTGGCCTGGGTTTGTGGTGGTGTCGTACTGCTTGGGGGCATCGGTGGCAATGGTGGTGTACTCATAAAAGGGGATTTAGGACTTGGCTGGAAGGGATTTAGCAGGCGATGCATAGGATTGCCACGGTTCGGAGATACTGGAGGAGGAGTGGAGTTATTTCCTGCCAGTTCTCGTAGCCTTCGAGAAAAATCCATTGCTGGAGATTCAATTGCCATTGGATTTAAACGCATTACTCTGTCAAAGGCACTGGGATGCTGGGCAACTAACCCCATTTCTTCGGCACTAAGGCGGTGAGGGTCCAGATGATGGCGAGGGGGTGGGCTGAAGAGTGGTGGCGTGTTTGGGAGCCGAGCCTCAGCAAAGCCTGGATGATCACGTAGGATGGGTCCAGTCATTCGCAAAAGATTAAAGGGATTACTGTCTCCAAGAAAGTTCATCAGGGGCGATGGTGCAACAGTCTCCGGTCCCAGAGGAGGAGGGATAGTGATTCGGGGAGTAAGGGAACTGCTAGTTGGACTGGTCTCCAGGTAGATGCGAAATCCATGTGTGTTTTGAGCATGTTGAAGCAGAAACCAGGCGCTGTTGAAAGGCTGCTTACATGTTGTGCAAATATAGCTTGAAGGCTCATCTTTACCTAAAATGGAAAGAGAAAAAAAAACATTCAAATGATGGACTCTATTTTTTTTTTATTAAAAATTACATTTTTAAATAAAAGTTGCAATCTTTTTCTTACATTCTCTACCTTTTCATACCAACTCCTAAGCCATTTCTCGATCATGACATCTAATGAATGTCCTGGAACACTCGGCTCATTATCGCTTCTGTGCAAATTTACAGACTGCAGTTCAATATACAACACAGTAATGAATATTTGCTAATATACTTGTATTACACTCTTATCAGCATGGCAGGCTAATGAATAAGTGCATAGAAAAACAATACCTAATCAATAAGTTCTTCAAAAAATACTTCACCGAAACGCGTTGGTATTGATTTTGTAATACACTGCAAATGGGCGGCTATAACAGTGTAGTTGTGTTGAGTATGACATTAAGGCTTATCTATTACTAAATGTCTACACATATCGCTTGATTTGGATGAGATCGCTCATGAGTACAATGATTTTGAATTCGGAATGCCTTACGAGTTATGAAAGCTCTTCCCAAATAACCCTGATATAAAGGTCTAAAGGTCTCCATATTCATTAGACCCTACGATATTGGCTGGATGGCCAATCATCTACTATTTGTGTGGACCTTTTCGACTCTTTCCTAATGTATGATGGATGAATTTAGGCAAGTGATCTTTTTTTATGTCCCTGAAGATAAACTGCCCCCAGAGGAGTCTCTCATAGAAGACACAAAATCACTCGGTTGAACCAAATATTCATATGTATGGCGGAGTCAGGAGAGAAAGCTGTGAGATAAACATTTTTTTGCCATCTATCTTATATCTATGGCGATCTAAACATGTGATAACTAAAATATGTCTATTAATTTAGAAGATAAGAAATGATGGGGCCATCCTCAATGGAGAGATGTTGTGCAAAAAGGACATGGTGCTTGTAAAAGTAATTTCTGTTTTGCAAAATCCATAGAATATGGAGTGACCAGTTGACTGCTGTTGTGTAAGACAGGTCTCCTCACTCATCCATGATGGCTAATGTTTCAATAAAGGAGGATTGGCTCACTTGTGTATGGCCAACTTAATGGCTAGTTCTATGGTCAATGTGTCATGCTAGGTACGGAGAAGTACCAATCAAAGGGAAGAGAAAAGAAAGCCTGTGTCTAAGGAAGGGGGAGATGGTGACCACTGCCCAAACCTACTGCTAGGCCCTGGCTTCCCTCACCACCTTAGAAAGGTTCCGCACCTATGCACCAAGCCAGATACCTGACCCTGGCTGACCCTAAAATAGGCCGTAGGTAGGGAACGGATTGGGATGAGCGCTTAGTCAACCCCACAGGAATAACACACAGGGGAAAGTAAATAAATAACTTATCTCCAGATGACTCAGGGAGAGGAACTGCAACAATATCAAAGTTTCTATAGATAAATACAAGCCGACTACTTGCACTGAAGACTTGTTAGGCTATGTGTCCACGGTAGAATGTACCTGCGGATTTTTCTGCCTGAAAATCCGCGACTTTCGCGGCAAATCCGCACCCGCGGATTTGCCGCGGATTTGCCGTGGATTTACCGCGGATTTTGATGCGGATTTTTTTTTTTCCCCCATTCAAAACCAAAAATCCGCACCAAATCTGCACCAAACAATTGACATGCTGCAGATTTTTCCGGATCAAAATCCGCGGCAAATCCGCAGCGGAAAAATCCGCAGCATGGACACAGCATTTCCAAAATGCCATTGAAATGGCTTGGAAGTGCCGCTGCTGCAGATTTTCGGGAAATCCGCGGCAAATCCGCGGCAAATCCGCGGCAAAATCCGCGGTAAATCCGCAGCGTGGGCACATAGCCTTAAGGGTATTAGACCTATCGCCTGCACAGAGTAACAGGGAATGAGGTTATTTAAAGACACAAAGGGAAGTGCTGAAGATTAACAACTTAAAAGGTGAAGAAATCTGCCAAGTTCTAAAGAGAAAGGGATAAACCCCAAATAAGAAAAAAGGAAAAGTCAGAGAACACCTTGTGTAGCCAAATGCCGTGACCTTCTACAGGATGGTCTGTCAAGCGTGACACAACTGTGACACAATGGCTCTGGACACCATCAACGACAACCTAAGTTTGTTGGATATATTTTTACTTATGGCTACAAAAGTTCTTATTTTTGGTCAAGTCAACTAGTTCAATTGTTTTTTGGAGAGGTCTTTGACTTCTAAAGTCTACACTGCTTGCCCATCATCAAATCTGAATCTATTCACAGGGTGATGACCAACCAATGTAGGAAAGGTTTTGATAGTCTATCAAAGAACAAACAAACAAAAAATCTATATCCCATCCATTATGTAACACATTTAAAGAAATCTAAGAGGTAAAATTTCAATTCGACCTGCCACAAAACATGCAGCTCTCCACATGTAGAAGTGATAGGTCACTCTTATGTTCTCATCCTGCATGATCTTGTTGGACGCCCAAGGACTTGTAAGAACACTGTCAAATACCTTTTAGGTAAATGGAGACGGGAGAAGCTGGATTTTTTGAACCCCCAGTTATATCTTCTGTGATTTTGTGCCTCTAGAGTTTTATTAGGCTTTATGGTGAGGTCATCGCTCAGAGAGTCTGCATTTTTTATAGCAAAGTGAACATTTAGTAGACAGAGAACTTGTGTCTACTTGACAAGTTCTATTCAGGTAAACCTGGATTACTGAGGCTATTTAATTCAAGTGAACTGGTCGTTTTAAATGGCAGGCTTGCACACAATCACTTGCTGGGACTTGCTAACAAGAATTTGACCTCTTTTACCTGATGTATTCTGATCATATAACTCATAAGCCCTGCAAGTACAAAAAGGCAAAAAGAACTTTAAAAAAGTATAATCTATTTTCTCAGTATATATAAATAAAAAATAAAAAACTAGGTACATTTTTTTACATCTTTCTTGCAGCATCCCCGGAACCGAAGGAGGGTGAGTAAAGGCCGCTTTACACGCTGCAACATCGCTAGCATCGGCTAGCGATGCCGCGTGCGGTAGCACCCACCCCCGTCGGTGGCACGATATGTGGTGATAGCTGCCGTAGCGAACATTATCGCTACGGCAGCGTCACACGCACATACCTGCTCTGCGACGTCGCTGTGACTGGCGAATGTCACTGTGACGTTCAGCGTCACAGTGACATCACAGCAGCGTCACTGAACCGCCGCCCAATAGAAAAGAAGGGGCGGAGATGTGCGGCCGGAACATGCCGTCCACCTCTTTCCTTCCTCCTTTTCCGGTGGACGCAGGTAAGGAGATGTTTGTTGTTCCAGCGGCGTCACACACAGCAATGTGTGCTGCCGCAGGAACGACAAGCAACATCGTTACTGCAGTAGCAACAATAATTGGGAAGAGGGGGGCATGTCACCGATGAGCGATTTTGAACGTTTTTGCGACGATTCAAAAACGCTCATAGGTGTTACACACAATGACATCGCTAAAGCGGCCGGATGTGCGTCACAAATTCTGTGACCCCAACGAGATCACTTTAGCGATCTCGTAGTGTGTAAAGCCACCTTTAAGGCTCAGTTTGCTTGTTTTTTAAACAAACTTCAGCCAGGGAAGAGGGGTTTCCAAAATCTGAAAACCCATTTAACTAAGTCTTATTGTGTGCAAACTGCCACTAGCAATAACCAAGTGTTAGGCTGTGTTCAAATGTTGCGACCACAATGTATTTTTTTTTTTCCGCAACGTCAGCAACAATATATAGTTCTCCTGCAATCTTACAAAATCGCTGCAAAAATGTTGCGGCAAAAAACACAACACAGCCGAAGGCCAAGACGGGCAGACAGCCATTTACAAGCTATAGTTAAGAAGGTCATATACAACAATCAAAAGGGGATGGAATTAGGACAAGGAGAAAAATTCAGATCCAGATTTGGCCTCGCTCTAAATAATTGCAGGACAGTACAGATAAAATGTAAAGAAATGTTATATGACAGTAGATATTACTCTGAAACACCAAATAAACTCAAGCTAATGGATCTACTTATCCCCATGAGGTGCAACTGAGGTCATCCTCCAACTACTGTAAGATATTAATTATCATAATGGGAAAGTAGCAGAGCTGTATGGAGAAGACAGATTGTGACTAGAAGATTATACTTGGGGAGGTAGCAGAAGATTAAGTCAGATGTATGGAGAGGACAAGTTGTGGAGAGAAAAATATGTTTGGGGAGGGAGCAGAAGATTAGATCAGATATATGGAGAGGACAAGTTGTGGACATAAGAGTATGTTTGGGGATGTAGTAGAAGATTAGGCCAAATGTATTGAGAGGACAAGTTGTATACAGAAGATTATATTTGGGGAGGTAGCAGAAGATTAGGCCAGATATCCCGAGAGGACAAGTTGTGGACAGAAGATTATATTTGGGGAGGTAGCAGAAGATTAGGCCAGAAATATCGATAGGCTAAGTTGTGGACAGAAGATTAAGTTTGGGGAAGCAGCAAAAGATTAGGTCAGGTATATATCTAGAGGACAAGTTGTGGACAGAAGATTATATTTGGGGAGGTAGCAGAAGATTAGGCCAGATATCCCGAGAGGACAAGTTGTGGACAGAAGATTATGTTTGGGGAAGCAGCAGAAGATTAAGGTAGAAATATCGTGAGGACAAGTTGTGGACAGAAGATTATGTTTGGAGAGGTAGCAGATTAGGTCATAGATGCATGGAGAAGCCAGGTTGTGGACAGAAGATTATGTTTGGGGAAGTAGCAGAAGATTAGGTCAGCTGTATGGAGAGGACAAGTTGTGGGCAGAAGATTAAGTTTGGGAAAGTAGCAGAAGAGTAGATCAGATATATCGAGAGGACAGTTTTTGTACAGCAGATTATGTTTGGGGAGATAGAAGATTAAGTCAAAGATGTATTCAGAGTACAGTCTGTGGATAGGAGATATTTAGGGAAGTAGCAGAAGATTAGGTCAGAGATGTATGTCGGGTCGGGTTGTGGACAGGAGATTATGTTTGGACAAAGAAGATGAAAAATAAGTCAGACATGTATGGAGAGGACAGGTTGTGGACAGGAGATTGTTTGAGCAGGTAGCAAAAGATTAGGTCAGAGATACATATAGGGAACAGGTTGTAGACTGCAGATTCCATGTGTGGAGGTTGTAGAAGATTGGGACATATGTATGGAGAGGATAAGTTGTGGACAGAAGACTATGTTTGGGGAGGTAGCTGAAGATTAGGTCACATATGTATGGAGAGGACAGGTTGGGGGTAGGAAATTATGTTTGCCAAAGTAGCAAAATATTAGTGCAGAAATACATGTAGGATACAGGTTGTGGACTGGAGTTTCCTTGTGGGAAGGCAGCGGAAGTTTAAATCAGAGATTACAGACTAGGTCAGCCTTAAGGAAGAATAGTAATGATGGGAAAGGTACGGTAGATAACCAGAAATCAGAGTTAAGTTTAGGAAGAAAATGACAAAGGTGTGTGCTACCATTTTTGTTGACTTAAAGTTCGGGAAAGCACAGGTACAAAAAATGATATTAACTGAAGGTGGTGAGTGGTGGTAAGGTCTTCGATGTGAGATCTGAATGACAGGGCAGAATCAAAGGTCACCATGATGCAGCAGACTAGATATAACTAGTGGAGGGTTCAGTAAGATGGGAGGAATATTAATGGCCTGCCCATTTTTGTTTCTCTGATTTATCAAATACAGCAAATCACATGACTTGGTTAGAATTATAGGTTATGAGAATATACAAAACAGTTTGTACGTTGCTCTCTGTAGGAAAACATGCACACCAGTGAAAACGTCCCTTGTTAGAGCCCTGCAGCACTGGTGGAATCAATTAACCATAGGATGTATTCAGGACATGTTGGTTTCTCACCCTTAAGAATAACATCTATGAGAAATTGTGACTGAATTTCTATGCAATTGTAAATTATAGAGTGTAACCTATTTTGAAGCTATTTTTGACGAGCCTGTGGTTTAGCCACCACTGGTTTGGTTGTCACTGCATGTTTCTGAAGTTTATGAAGAACTTCTATGATGATAAGTCTTTCATGGTCTTCTCTTCAAAAGCTGGGAGTAATCTGTGGAGCATCAAAACAGTGGATGAGGATGGACCTATAATGGCAAGGAATAATCAGTAGGGTATCAAAAGATTGGATGAGGATGGACATTCAAACACTGGGAGTGATCTGTAGTGTATTGAAAGATTGGATGAGGATGGACCTACAAAGACTAAGGGGCACTTTGCACACTACGACATCGCAAGCCGATGCTGCGATGCCGAGCGCGATAGTCCCCGCCCCCGTCGCAGCTGCGATATCATTGTGATAGCTGCCGTAGCGAACATTATTGCTACGGCTGCTTCACATACACTCACCTGCCGTGCGACGTCGCTCTGGCCGGCGAACCGCCTCCTTATTAAGGGGGTAGTTTGTGCGGCGTCACTGCGACATCACACGGCAGGCGGCCAATAGGAGCGGAGGGGCGGAGATGAGCGGGATGTAAACATCCCGCCCACCTACTTCCTTCCGCGTTGCAGCCGGGACGCAGGTAGGAGATGTTCCTCGCTCCTGCGACTTCACACACTGCGATGTGTGCTGCCGCAGGAGCGAGGAACAACATCAGACCGTCGCGTCAGCGTAATTATGGAATTCGCCGACGCTACACCGATGATACGATTACGACGCTTTTGCGCTCGTTAATCGTATCATCTAGGATTTACACACTACGATGTCGAGAGCGACGCAGGAAGTGCGTCACTTTCGACATGACCCCACCGACATCGCACCTGCGATGTCGTAGTGTGCAAAGTACCCCTAAGAGTTTTACAAAGGGAGTTGAACATTTGGATGAGGATCGACGTACAAAGATGAGAAGTGATCTATATTATGTGGATAGTAATGATGAAGATGGACCTTCAAAGACTGTGAATGATCTGTAGGTTATTGAAAGATTGGATGAGAATGGCTCTACAAAGTCTGAGAGTGATTTGCAGGGTATCGAAAGATTGGATGAAGATAGACAAAGACTGGGAGTGATCTATAGGGTATGAGGATGGACCTACAAAGACTAAGAGTTATCCAAAGGGTATTGAAAGTTTTGATGAGGATGCTCCTACAAAGTTGAGGAACGATCTGTATGGTATTGAAACTAAAGATAAGCATGGACCTAGAAACACTGAATCATGTGTAGGGTATTGATAGATTCTATGAGAATGGACCTACAAGGTCTAGGAGTGATCTGTGGCGTATCAAAAAATTTGGATGAGGATGGACCCACAAAGACTAGGAGTGATCTGTGGGGTATCTAAACTTATGATGAGGATGCACCTATATAGACTGGGAGTGATCTGTAGGGAGAGTTTTCCAGCACTCAAATTAAAATCTTCCTTATTCAATCAGTCATAAAACCAATCAAAACTTGGAGCACAAACACCACCAATGCGTTTCTGAAATCAAGTTGGATCATCTGGATGTATGACAGCTCATGACTAGAGCACCAAGACAAAGCAAGTGCATTTTTTAGGGATCTGATATGATCCCGCTTTTCACGATCTCTAATGATTCGAAAGTTAAGATGAGGATAGACCTACGAAGACGAGAAGTGATCAGTAGGACATTGAAATACACTTCAGGTTTGGAGAAGGATGGTAGGAACATTGAATCTCAAGATGAGAAGGAAAATACTGCAGCATCCCAAGTCCATTATGGTTTGTGGTTCTCCTGATAGAGGCTTGGAGAGGAGAACAAATCTGGTTTGAATAATTATATAAAAAAAAAGATGTGGGGGAGGGAGAATGACAGCTGCGGAGAGGTTGCAATGTCTCTAAAACAATGACTGTGCGAGAGCATGTCTTCATCCTTTCAATGCCTGAGCCCTGTCACCCTCCCGAATGGATGTATCTATGCACGGATCTTTTGTCTCTTTTCTCTAAAAAACATGCAGAACAGGTCTACAGCCTTGATTTGTACGGTTCATGTCATGAAAGGACATCAGGTACAACGGCGTAAGATGCCATAGGTTCAATAGAAGCAATTTCAAGGCTAATAACAGGGGTAGTGTTTGCGGAAGATATGTAACGTCTTTCTCATATAATAAGTGAATAGGACCTTGGCAGGATACATGGAGCAAAGACAAATCCTATTTTCTATGCAAGAAGGACCATTGCTGTAAATGACCAAAGCGCCTATTCTGTAATCTCCTAAATTAAAAGTGGATTTTCATGGAATTCTCATGTCTCAAAATACATAACCCCGCTGCTGCAGAACTTCAAAATACACATCCAATACTACATCACTTCACAGTGCACTCCCATCCTCTGTAGAAACACATCACGAAAAAAACCTTGATGACAGTACCTGAAGGATGTATATCTTGTGGGTCTTCAGGAGACAAAATGTGTATTATGGGGTCCTTCTTTCAGGATGGGCATGTATCAGGCTCAGACTAGCCCACAGGGGGAACAGATGAATCCCCCGGTTGGCCCCTGTAGAGTGGTGGGCATCCATGCCTCTACAAGAGCATTAGTTGGCACAATACTGTTGATTCACTATGCACAGATAGATGCAGCATCTCATCCTTATTTTACTGTAATAATCTACCAAGGTTACTATATAGAGGCATAGGTAAATTAGCGACACAGTGTAATGTAATGTTTGCGTGTAGCCAAACAATGGGCCCCCAAAATCAATATTACTGGTGGGTCCTTAGTAGAGAAGTCTGACACTGGTATTCATTATGAGGTATTGTAATAGGTAAGATGTAAAATATGAGGGTCTACCTTGACCAGGGTGTATACTATGAGGTTCTACAGTAGATAGGATGTGGCTTATGGGGTTCTATAGTAGATAAGATGTATATTATGAGTTTTTCCACAAGGCAGGATGTGTATTATGAGGTTCTATAGTATGAAGGATGTATATTATAGGGTTCTCCACCAGGCAAGATGTATATTTTAGAGTTTTAGGTTTTAGAGTAGGCAGGGTGTATATAATGACATTTTATAATAGCAATGATGGATATTATGAGAGTCTATAGTAGGAAAGATAGATATTATGAGGTTTTATAGTAGGAAGGATGCATATTATGAAGTTCTACAGTAGGAAGTATATATATTTTGAGTTTCTAAAGTAGAAAGGATGAATATTATGAGGTTCTACAGTAGGAAGTATGGATATTATGAGGTTCTAGAGTAGGAAGGATGGATAACATGAGGTTTTAGAGTAGGAAGGATGAATATTATGAGGTTCTACATTAGGAAGGATGGATATTATGACGTTCTACAGTAGGAAGGATGGATATTATGAGGTTTTAGAGTAGACAGTATGTATATTCTGACGTTCTACAGTAGGAAGGATGGATATTATGAGGTTTTAGAGTAGACAGTATGTATATTCTGACGTTCTACAGTAGGAAGGATGGATATTATGAGTAAGAAGGATGTGTATTATAAGGTTCTAGAGTAAGCATGATGTATATTATGAAGTTCTACAGTAGGTAAGATGTATATTATCAGGATCTAGAGTAGACAAGATGTATATTATAAGGCGCTATAGTAGGAAGGATGTATAATATAAGGACCTATAGTAGGCAGGATGTATATTATGAGGTTCTACAGTAGGAAGGATGGATATTATGAGGTTTTAGAGTAGGTAGGATGCATATTATAAGGTCCTAAAGTAGGCAGGATGTATATTATGAGGTTCTAAAATAGGTAAGATATATATTATAGGGTTCACCACTAGGCAGGATGTATATTATAGGGTTATCCACTAGGCAGGATGTACAATATAGGGTTCTCCACTAGGCAGGATGTATATTATAGGGTTCTCTACTAGGCGGGACATATATTATGAGTTTTTACTTTTACCAGGACATATATTATGAGGTTTTACAATAGATAGGGTACATGTCAGTTTTTTGAGAAATTAATGGATTTACTATGCTGTTATAATAGTATCATTATTACCACACGAGAAAATAGAAGGTCTATCTTATTAGAACTCAAACTTCTGCAGAAACTCTTTATCAATATTACTCAGTCAATCAATGAAGTTGATATATTCTAACCCAGTGACATCACACCTCAGCTATGACATCACAGCTCGGAATAATACACACCTTTCTTTAATCAATGGGCAAGAAATTAAGCAGTATGCTATAAAATGACACACCTATAAGTGAATCGCATTGTAACCCTTCGGACCTGATACAATGTGTAATAAATATCTCCTCCATGGACATTCTGAGCTCCTTAAACCCAGAAACATGCTACCAAACGCTGTAAATCTTCTTTAAATGCAATGTACATTAGCTGTGTGGAGATAATTGACACGAGGCTGTATTATATAGGTTATCTAATACAAAGGGGACTCATTAGCAGCGCAGTACAAACACGAAGTAATATACATATATTGTTTCCGAGTGGCATTATAGAAAAGTGATCGGCTCCGCGGGGATTTATATAACACCGGGATACAGCAGACATGTACTTGTAAATTTGCATCACTTGTCTCTGAAGTTAAAGGTTATTCCCTTGATCTGAATCTATAATAAAACATAATAGGCCGAGGTCGTCGGAGAAAGTTTGAATATTTAAATTGCGTATAATAACAGAAAATTGCAGGGTAAAAACTGGACCCGCTAATTGCTGGTGACAACGCAGACATGTCCCCGTCATTCCGCAGCGGAGCTCTATGTCGCGCGGCTGTAGCTTTTCTTCTCAGCCCACCTGCTCTTATTATACCTAAGAACAGGGCCATCATCAGGGCATGACAACCATGACTGGTGTATGGGGCCCAGTAATGAGGGGGGCCCAGCCGGGCCCGGAGTAACTACTTAGCTTTATTAAGCCACGGACCTGCGCCGGGCCCCCCTTTTCACTGGGCCCCAGTCACAGCCGCAACAGTGGAGCCCAATCATGTAGCTTTGGCCACTACACATGGCTAATTTGCATGCGAAGGGCATCATATGCAAATTAGCCATGTGCTGAAGAGGATACTTGTCATCCAGGTACTACAAGTCTCAGCACACCCTATGGATAAACCTATTCAAGACATATCATCATGTCTTTCCCAAGGTCTCCAATCAGGATACTGAACCGAAGTTCCGATCAGGCCTCGGCGGTCGAAAAAAGTTGTCGGCAGACCCATCATTTATATTTTTTGGTTGCAAGTTCCTGAAAATAAAAAAGTATAATCCAGATTAGACGGATTTATAATTAATAGAAAAACTCACGACAATCCTTAAGGATAATCTTTCTTTCTAATTATCCAGGAATAGTCGCATCATGAATAAATCTAATAGTATAAAAAAAGTTTAAAATATTAATCTTTTCCATTCCTTTTTCGACAACAGATATAAAACTGCAGTTCAGAACATAAAAAAGTACAAAAAAGTTTTAAAAATGAATCTCTTCCATCCCTTTTTCGTTAACAGATATACAATTCCCAACATAAAAAAAGTAAAAAAAAAAAAATTCCGGCTTAAAAAGGTCTTAGAATTTGAAGCTACTGCTCCCAGCGGTTATGGATGGTCACATATTGTAACAATTATGATTAACGACGAGTCAAATCCGTAGACGAAATAGTAAAAAAAAATTGCAATGACCAATTTAAAAATATAGATATATATACATAATTAGCTGATATCGTCCGTCAGGCGGATGTGCTACTGCAGCTCTTGACATGAACTTGTAGACTTATCCATGCTGGATCGATGTGCAATGAAAAAAGGAGTTATAAAAACAGTTAAAAGAAACTAAAAACAACAATTTTATTTCAAAAGAATCATACAATATTAAGTGATCCCTCCTCTCGGATAGATGTGGAATGATAACTCTGGGAATGGGACTGGGAGTTTTGAAACCATCTGTAATAAAAAAGGGTCTTTGGACCAAAAAGTAAAAAAATAAAATAAAACTATTCCATAATAACAAAAAGCAGCTAATCCCTCGTCTCCGACAGATAGGGTGCTACATCTCTCAAAGTGGGACTAGGCCTTTTGGTTGCCCTCAGTAACAATAAAAAGGTCATCTCTACGGACCAAAATGTTAAAAAAAAATAAATATATATATATATATAAATGAAATAAAAAAACCCATCTATTTCATAATAAAAAAGCAGCTAATCCCTCATCTCCAACAGATAGGGTACTACATCTCTCAAAGTGGGACTGGGACTTTTGGTTTCCCTCAGTAACAATGAAAAGGTCATATCTACGGACCAAAATGTTAAAAAAATAAAATAAAAAAAACATCTATTCATTATAAAAAAAAAAGCAGCTAATCCCTCATCTCCGACAGTTAGGGTACTACATCTCTCAAAGTGGGACCGGGACTATTGGAACCATCAGTAACAAAGAAAGGGTCTATCTACGGCCCAAAAAGTTAAAATATATCAAATGTAAAAAAAACACATCTATTCCATAATTACAAAAAGCAGCTAATAATCCCTCATCTTTGGCAGTTAGGGTAGCAAAGCTCTCAAAATGGGACCGGGGCTACTGGAACCATCTCTAACAAAGAAAAGGTCAAGTCTACAAACAAAAAAGTTAAAACAAATAAAAGAAAATAAACATCTATTCTATAATAACAAAAAGCAGCTAATCACTCATCTCTGACAGATAGGATACTATAAATATTAAAATGAGAATGAGACTTTTGGGGCCATCAGTAACAAAGAAAGGGTCAAGTCTACAGACCAAAAGAGTTAAAAAATACAAAAGAAAATAAAAAAGAAAATAAAAAAAATCTATTCCATAATAATAAAAAGCAACTAATCCTTCATCTCCGACAAGTAGGGTATCACAGCTCTCAAAATGGGACTGTGACTATTGGAACCATCTCTAACAAAGAAAGGGTCAAGTCTACAGACCAAAAAGTTAAAAACTAAAACATAAAAGACAAAAAAGAACCCCATCTATTCTATAATAACAAAAAGCAACTAATCACTCATCTCCGACAGATAGGTTACTAAAGCTCTCAAAATGGGAATGAGACTTTTGGAGCCATCAGTAACAATGAAAAGGTCATGTCTACGGACCAAAAAGTTAAAAAATGTAAAAAGTAGAAGAAAACATCTATTCCATAATAAGAAAAAGCATCTAATCCCTCATCTCCAACAGATATGGCACCACAGCTCTTAAAATGGGACCAGGACTATTGGGATTATATGTAACAAAGAAAGGGTCTCATGACTAAGGATCAAAAAGTAAAAAAATAAAAATAACTAAAGAAAAACAACTATTCTATAATAACAAAAAGCAGCTAATCCCTTATCTCTGACAGATATGGTACCACATGTCTCAAAGTGCGACTGGGCCTTTTGGAACCATCAGTAACAAAGAATGGTCATGTCTATGGACCAAAAAGTAAAAAAAAAAAAAAAGAAAGAAAATAAAAAATAAAAATATCTATTCCATAATAACAAAAAGCAGCTAATCCCTCATCTCTGACAGATAAGGTACTAGAGCTCTCAAAATGGGACGGGGACTATTGGGATCATGAGTAACAAAGAAAGGGTCATGTCTACAGATCAAAACATTAAAAAAAAAAAAAAAAGGAAAAGAAAAAAAAGAAAAGAAAACATCTATTCCATGGTAGCAAAAAACAGTTAATCCCTCATCTCCAACCAATAGGATACTACAACTCTCAAAGTTGGACTGGGACTTTTGGAAACCATCAGTAACAAAGAAAGGTAAAATTAAGGTAAAGAAAAGTAAAAAAAAAAAATGAAAGAAGATAAAATAAAAAAATAAAAACATCTATTCCATTATAACAAAGAACAGCTAATCCCTCATCTCTGACAGATAGGGTACCACAGCTCTGAAAATGGGACTATTGGGATCATTAGTAATAAAGAAAGGGTCACATCTACGGACCAAAAAGTTAAAAAAACAAAACACATCTATTCAATAATACCTAAATACAGTAAATCCTTAATCTCCGACAGATATGGTACTAAAACTCTCAAAATGGGACTGGGAGTTTTGGAACCCTCTGTAACAAAGAAAGGGCCATGTCTACGGACCAAAAATTAAAAAAAAAACAAAAAAAAAAAAAAACAAAAACCACATCTAGTTCATAATAACAAAAAGCAGCAAATCCCTCATCGCTGACAGATATGGTACTAAAACTCTCATGATAGGACCAAGACTTTTGGAACCATCAATAACAGAAAAAGGGTCAAATCTGCAGACCAAAAAGTAACAAAAAATTACAAAAAAAAAATCTATTCCATACTAAAAAAAAGAGGCTAATCCCTCGTTTCCAACAGATTGGGTACCACATCTATCAAAATGGAACTGGAACGATTGGGATCATTCGTAACAAAAAAAGGGTCACGTCTACGCACCAAAAAGTTAAAAAAAAAAAAAAAAGAAATAAAAAAAAACATCTATTCCATAATAACAAAAAGCAGCTAGGGTAATCCCTAATCTCCAACACATAGGGTACCACAGCTGTCAAGATGGGACTGGGACTGTTGGAATCATCCATAGCTAAAAAGCAGTAATAACTATGAACCAATAACTAAAAATAAAAATATTCTACTAATTTAATAAAAATATATAAATGAAAAAAAATAAAATAAAACGTGACGATGGCAAGGTAATCTCGTGAGAGCGGGTCGGTGGAGGTAAGGTTTTCACCTTGTCTGAATTACGACAGTCTGTTGAGGTTAACCAACCACAGCATAAGCATAACTCCTGTAGACTTGTCACCGAGCACAAAAGTCATCAGCGACTGAATGTTCTTTCCTGCACCGCAATTAAGACGAATCAATACGACGTGCCACAAATGGTATTTTATTCTCAATAAGAACTCGGGCTGAGTTTATTCAGAATATTTTAGAGCTTCCCTGGGGGATTTTGGTCCAACGCAGATGGCAAATAAAGTACTCTGCCTAAGGCTAGAGCACATTATGCTAATTCTAATGTCAGATGTACTTTAATATACAGCTCTATTTAATCACCCCATTATTTCACATTTCCATATGAAAAACCTGCGGCACTTCTGCAGAGCTTTCAGTCGCTGACAATGCCAACTTCCCTCATCTGACTGACTGAGGAATAGAAAGGCGCGCTGGTCAATCTCGCCAGGCTGAATGTTATTGCCGTTTTCACCCTTGCCTGAATTTAAAGCTTTGCCGGCTGATGGAATGAATAAAGATCCTACAGGAATGCCGGCATGCGTTCTTCTCTTCTACAAGTCCCTGCGTGCAAGGCGGATCCTGCAGGGACTGATGACACCACTGGGGTGACTTGGAAAACCTGGGATCATTGAACTGCAGAACGTCTATCAATGGTGGCCAATAATTTGCCAAAGAATTTCCAAATGAATTAGCGCTAAGTACCCATATAATAGTGATGTAACACATGTAATACACAGGGTGCAGAGCTGAATGTGTCACTCAGGTCTGCGAGGCTGTATTGTTTTGCATTGAGATAGTTGTATAAAAGAAGCTAAGAAAGTAAGTGAATCACCACTACATTGACGATCTTTTTTCATTAATGGTTTTCTATGGCACAAGTCTGCGCTATCCAGGAATGTTCTGTAGACGTCTCCTGATTGACATCCACAAAACAACTTTCAGATCATTTCTGCTGGACAATCGAAGACGCATTAGGGCAGGACTTGAGAACATTTTTGAAAGTTTTTTTAATGTTCTTCTAATCTCTCATCAATAAGTGAGAAGTTAAATGGGACAGGAGGAATAATCAATGTGTAACAAAGAAATGTATGTATGTATGTATGAGCGTGCAAAATATATCTATGTAAATGATGTGCAAATATGCATGTATATGTATATAGGTAGGTGTATAAGTGTGTGTGTGTGTGTGTGTGTGTGTGCGTGTGCGTGTTATGCACATATGCATATACAGGTTGTGTTTGTATATATACATACATACATAAGTGAGATAGATTTGTGATAGTTAAAAAAATAATAGTAAAAAAGAAAGATCACAGACAGCTAGCTAGATAGATGGATAGATAGATAATGGATGGATGGAAGGTTGGATGGATAGATAGAGAGATGGATAGATAGATAGAAGATAGAGGGATAGATAGATGGATAGAGATGGATAAATAGATAGATAGAGGTATAGATAGATAGAGAGATAGATATATAGAGGTATAGATAGATAGATACATGATAGATAGATAAATCATAGAAAGTTAGAACAAAATATGTATACAACAAATATGTAAAAAAAAAGAAAGGAACAATAGAAAGTTAGATATAAAATAATTAAAGATACATATACTGTAAAAGAGAAAGAAAAATATTTACAACATAGAGAGAAAGATAAATAGAAAGAAAGAAATGAAAAATAATAGGTGGATGGATGGATAGATGGATTGCTAGATAAATACGAGATGGATAGATAGATAAATAGATAGATAATAGATGGATAGATAAATAGATAATAGATAGTTAGATGTGTGTGATATCTTTTATATATATAAATGGATAGTCTTTATGTACAGCACTTATGTACACTATTTCGGTGTTTGGCAGCACAACATTCACCTTCATGGATGTCATATAGCAGCATAATGCTCATAGTAAAAAGTTCTCTCTACTTTCTAGATTGTGAAACATATTGGGAAAAAGCATCCAAGCAAAAAAAAAGAAAGAAAAAAACAGAATGCTTTCCTTCCTTGGATCCAAATTCATTACATAAGAGAGAGAATAAAGGAATGCAAAGAATCTGAAGTCCTAGGAGAGCGCGTTGCCTAAAAGCTATTTTTAAAACAATCAGTGCTGCAATAGAAACACTGGAATGAGAGTCAATTTTTCCTCTATTTGCAGAAGTGCGCCGGTTTTCACTGGAAAGCCGCCTGTGTTTTGTTTGGCTCTCGTTCATACACTGCCTTGGCAGGCTTTCCTTGGATAACACACGGTGAATATCTCTCTTGCAATACAGTAGCACTCTCATTTCAACCGTCCCAGCCACGCGTTCTCTAATAACACAGCTAGAGCGGCGAAATCCTCCTGACTGCAGCTCGCCGGAGAGGAAAAAAGCACAGAATCCTATGGAAAGTCAACGGCTGCAGAGCGACGAGGAAGCGGCAGAATCTAGAACCCTTATCTGATAACGTAACAACGCCATTCTTGGCAAATGTTCCCGTCTCCATTTTTTTATTTCATTTTTTCTATTTGCTGGGGGTTTTCCGCCACAGTTATGAAGCGAATCGTGTGCCTTCTGGCCAAAACATAAAATATTCTGACAATCCTGTGAATCTCTGGATTTCTGCGGTTCATAGAGGATCACAGCTGGTGGTTTGTACAATCTGCGCCATGCAATATTTATACGGATTTATCTTCGAGATAGACAATGCCCTCGAAAACTTTACTATTAAAAAAACGGGATAAACAAATGGTGACACCAAAATGCAAGAAGCGAAGACACAGAAATTTGTCGGGATTCATTGTCAGTCCTAAATTCCATCATTAAAGATAAACGGTTGCAGAGAGTTTTTCAATTTGCCACCGTAAACATTTTTTTCTCTGGTTCTTTTGTTACCGGAGATTATTTAGTTCATCCTCATCTACTTTTGTTTTTGGTGTTACCCTTTTGTTCTTCTTCAAGCCTAAAGAGGTTCAACCATGCATAAGCCATCAATATATTTATACGTGTGTGTGTGTGGCAGGTACCATCACTACGAATCCACTAGCAATAGAGATTATATCTCTTTGTTGCCAGATGTGGGTCCATTGTAAACCCAATGTGGCCATTACTGACCATCATGTAAGCTCAAGGAAGACAAAGGTCTCATTGACCATCATTGAGATGTCTATGATGGTACCTAAAGGAGCACCTCATGCATAAAGACCTTAAAGTTGGTGTTCATACCCAATGAGTTTTCATTTTGTATGAAGTTTTCAGATTTGTGTTAAATTTGTATCCTAATTTGGTCTCCGAGGCCTTAACACAACTTATCTGGGGTGGAGATTAGGTCTACAAGGTCTTCAGTTTGGTTTCTTTTGTAGAGTCAATTGGTGATCATTTTGACTGACAGGGGGACAGAGATGACACTTCTTGACAACCATTCTGATCAGTCTGGAGAAAGGCTTCTCATGGCTCAGTCATCATTAATGGGGTTAAGAGTTTTCAAAACTTGGTGAATACTTTGATCTGTTGATCAACAGTTGTAACAGCTGGGTGATCATTTTGATTTGATAGGTGACAGAGTTGTTATAGTTTGGTCATTATTTTGATAGGCTAGACAACAGAGTTGAGACAGGTCGATGATTATTTTGATACTTTGGGTGACAGAGCTGTTTCATTTCATTCGATTGGGCGATAGATCTGTCACAGCTCAGTCATCATTTCAATCCATTGGGAGACAGAGTTGTCACAGATTGGCATTTGTATCTATTGGGTTTGAGTTGTCACAGTTTAGTCATCATTTTGATTGGGCAGGCAACAGAGTTTTGAGAGCTCAGTGGTCATTCTGATCCATAGAGTGACAATCGTCACAGTTCTGTGATCATTTTGATCCATTGGATGCCCGATTTCACACTTCGGTGATTATCCGATCCACAGGGTGACAGATGTCACAGTTCGGTGATAATAGCAATCCATAGGGTGACAGATTCACAGTTTGGTGATCATTCTGATCCATAGGGTGACAGATGTCAAAGTTTGATGATCAATCTGATCCATAGGGTGATAGACATCACAGTTTGGTGATCATTCTGATCCAGAAGGTAATAGACGTTACAGTTTGGTGATCATTTTGATTCATAGGGTCATAGATGTAACAGTTCGGTGATTATTCTGATCCAGAGTGACAGATGTCAAAGTTTGGTGATCATTCTGATCCATAGGGTGACAAATGTCACAGTTCTTTGATCATTCTGATCCATCAGGTAACAGAGCTGACACGGTGATCAGTTGGATCTAATGTGTAGAAGAGTTGTCTCAGTTTGGTGATCATTTTGATCCATTGGGTGACAGAGTTGTCAAAGATTGGTAATCATTCTGATACATCAGGTAACAGAGCTAACAGTGCGGTGACCACTTGGATCTAATGCATGGAAGAGTTGTCTATTTGGCAATCATTTTGATCCACTGGGTGATAGCGTTGTCTCAGTTCGGTGATCACTTTGATCTCAAAGGAGACAGCTGCCACAATTCGTGATTATTTTCATCCAACAGAGGGCAACAGAGTTGTTACAGCTTGGTCATCATTTTGGTCCAATGGACCAGAGTGTTGCTTCAGCTTGGTGATCAATGCGATTATTTCAAGAACTGAGTTGTCACAGCCTTGTGATCATTTCAATCTGTTGGGTGACAGAGTTATCAGAGCTATGATGGTAGTATAAATATAAACTTATGGTGAGGCCACGACCTCGAAAATGTGTGGTCTAAGGATCAAGACCAACTATTTTAACACCTATCTGTATGTTCTGTACATGGGTCATTTTGGCCATTTTAGGTACTCTGCTTTTAGTCTTTGTTAACTTCTCATACCATGGAGCATTTATGATTCAGGATTTAGATTTCAAGCCCCATAAAAATAAAAATTATACGAAACCTCAAATATAGAAAGATCACCATTAACATGGCTCCACTACTGAAAATACGTAAAAAATAAAAAGCCGTTAGATTTCTTCTTGTAGCTTACACCTATGATGGGCCTTGATGTACTTCCTAGCATCGCATTGATCGCAGGACGTCTTTTACGAAAGCCGTTTGAGTTTTATGTGTCGAGCAGGGAAGGTCAGAGCCATAAAGCCGCTATTTACTGTAAGTCTTCCAGCGCGGTTCACCTGGGTTATGGCTGTTTTTTTATTTTTATATACAAATGAACGAGATGACAGAAGAAATAAATCCGTCATTTATCGTCCTTTTCATGTCGACATGCCAACCTCAGACGCGGGCTCGTGAGCAGGGTTGCTCGACAATGCAGATGAAATGGTAAATATCCCCGTTTTATGTTTATTTAATGACTTGATAAGGGTTTTTTTCCCTTCTTTTCTTTCGTTTCTCGACGTAATCCTCACGTTTCATCTTTAGCTGTAGAAAGTGTGTGGGCACCGCCAGCAAGGCCTATTTCTGCTAGATAAATATCGAAGGGAAAAAAAAAACCCTAGGAAAACAATTAAAACTGGAAGGTAATAAATGATGAAGAGGCTTATAAGCAGAGGCCTGGCCCACGTCCCAGTATTCATTCATCTGTGACAAAATCCCCACAGCTCGGAGTCTTTTAGAGGGCAGCTGGGCAGTGAGGATGTCCACAGCAAAAGAAATGGGAATTAGATATGATCGAATGTGCTCGGCGTAATTCTCCACAGAACATGCAATTCCCCCCCCTTTTTTTTATATAAAATACATGACAAATGATCCTGTTTCTAAGCAACCGAGCAGATGAGGGGATTTAAAGTTCCAGCACAAGGCGATGTCTCTACCTCTAGATCATTTAGGGACAATGCGGAGGGCTGGGGATCCGGGCTGCGCTCATTAATAAAATTAACAGGACGTCTGTGCACGGGGGGAGCGCCATGTTGTCAATGACGGCGCGCAGACCCCACTCTAGAGTCAGTGTCCTGTATACAACATCTTATTCTTTGTATTTTACTCACGACGGTCCCTGTCTACAATAATGCTTACTTCTCAGATATGTACTGTGTATTACAATCTGATGGTCTTTCCATCCATCTTTCTATCCCTCTATCCATACATCCATCTATCTATCCATCCATCTATCCATCTATCCCTCTATCTATCTATCCATCTATCCCTCTATCTATCTATCCCTCTATCTATCTATCTATCTATCTATCTGTCCCTCTATCTATCCATCTATCTACCTATCCATCTATCTGTCCCTTTATCCATCTATCTATCTATCTATCTATCTATCTATTATCTATCCCTCTATTCATCCATCCATCTTCCATCTATCTATCTCTCCATACATCAATCTATCTATCTAGCTATCCATCTCTCATCTATCCGTCTAACCCTCTATCTATCTATCCCTCTATCTATCTATCTATCTATCTATCTATGTATCTATCCATCTATCTATCTATCCCTCTATCTATCCCTCTATCTATCTATCTATCTATCTATCCATCCATCCATCTATCCATCCATTCAGCTATCTATCCCTCTATCTATCTAACTATCTATCTATCTATCCTATCTATCTATCCCTCTATAAATATATCTATCACCCATCTATCCATCAATCTATTAACAATCTATCCATCAATCTATCTATGCACATATCTATCTATCTATCCATTTATCCGTCCATCCATCCATCCATCTATCCATCCCTCCATCTATTATTTGTCTGTCTGTCTGTCTATCTATCTATATATATATTTATACTGTATATAGATATTATCTATCTACTGATCAATGTTTCCAATTTCTATCTATTTAGCAATAGCTATTAGTGATGAGCGATCACTACCAAGCTCAGGTGCTCGGTACTCGTAATAATGGAAGTCAATGGCGAACTCGAGCATTTTTCCAGAAGATCTTACGGAAAAATGCTCGTGTTTCCCATTGACTTCCATTATACACAGTACTCAAGTCGCGTCCATCCAAGCATCCAACTGCTCGTTATGAATTCCGAGCACCTGAGCATGGTAATGCCCGTTAATTGCTAATATCTATCCATCAATGTAGTGTTGCTACATCCAACTCTGTCTGTCAACCTACTAATATCTATCTATCTAAAAAACCTTCCCAGGTCCAGTCCTTCTCATATTCATACAACAGAAAAATGGAAGCAGCACTCCATGGGTAGATGAATTGAAAAAAATCAGTGTATTTTATTCGCCCACAGCAGCAGCGTTTCGGTCCATGTGTGACCCTTTCTCAGGCTTGATGATCAATCCCAGGGCTATAATCTACCTATCCAGTCTCCCAACTCTCCCATACACATGTAATCCTCATCTCCCTGGGAATATCCACAATCTATTTCTCTTGGTCCAAAAATGAAACCCAGACCGGGCTGCCCGTATTCTCACCAAAGTCTTTGGGAAAGCGGCGTTAAATAATAAAAATCATTCATTACAGAATTATTCACTTTTCCCTATGATTCACTTCCTAGTAATTACCATGACCAGCCTAATAAAAACCGCGACAAAACGAAGGTCAACTAGCAGCGAGAAGTGTTCATTTTCAATTCAATGTATTCATCTCGGGCTCCTAATGGCCTCATTTTCTCCCATGCACTTTAATAAATACCACTGAATTACAGGTTAAATAGCTAAATTAAATTATTGCAATTACAGTGTGCAGAGCCCTGAAACTGGTTTACCTTTCCCAGTTCAATTAGAGGGGAAGTTTCAACAGCCTTCGGATCATGATTGCTGTCAATAAAATGAATGGCCCGGGCTGGGCACTATCTGCTTACACGTACTTAGAGGGGCAATGATGGCGGGTCAGCTCGTTACTCCAAATGAAATCCTATCTCACCTCGCTCATGAGCTGCACCTTAGCGATTAAATGGAGGTCACAAAGTGATCTGGCTCCGCAGTTTAGTTCTGGGGGCAACTGACATCAACTAGCCTGTATTATCAAAAGTCACGTGGTGTCATTAAGCCCTGCCGTTACAGAAAAAAACTATGTGGATTGTAATATTAAACTCTTTAATTAAAACATTTTTGTAGTTGAAGGGTATCAACTCTAGAAATGATCAAATCTCCCAATATTTAAATTTAGGAGATTTGCTCAAATTCAGCATGAATTTTTTTTATACAAATTGAATGTGCCTTATTATGTTGTGAAGTCAATCTGGTCGCCTATCTTCACAGTGATCTTCTGGTGCTCACTAGGCCTACACAACGTCATGAGGTTACTAGGCCTCAATAGCTTGTGTGAGGTCTAATAAGTGACATATTGCACTGTGAGAATGTAAGACTGGGCCAGAGGGAGCAAGCTGCGCAAAGGACCAGTCAGAGAGGTGCCCGGAGAAGCAGGTGAAGAGCTGCGTGGAGGACAAGGTGGGAAATTGTGTGGATGACCAAGCATAGAGTTGCACGGAGGACAAGGCAGGGAGTAGTGCAGATGAATAAGTTGGGAGCTGCCCGAAGGACAAGGTGAGTAGTTGGGAGGATGACCAAGTGGAGAGCTGCATGAAGGACAAGGCAGACTGAGCTGGAAGCTGCACGGTGGAGAAGGCTGGGAGTTGTATGGATGACCAAGCAGGGTGCTACGCAGAGGACAAGGCAGGGAGTTATGTGGATGACCCAGTGGGGTGTTGCATGGAGGACAAGGCAGGAAGTTGTGTGAATGACCAAGAGGCGTGCTGCACGAAGAACCAGGTGGAAAGTTGTGTGGATGACCAAGTGGGGTGCTGCGCTGAAGGCAAGGCCAGGAGTTGTGTGGATGATCAAGTGGGGTGGTGCACAGAGGACAAGGCTGGTAGTTATATAGATGACCAAGCAGAGTGCTGTGCAGAGGACAAGCCTGGGAGTTGTGTGGATGACGAGGCGGGGTGCTGTGCGGAGGACAAGACAGGGAGTTGTGTGAATGATCAAGCGGGGAGTTGTGTGGAGGACAAGGCTGGGAGTTGCGTGAATGACCAAGTGGGTTGCTGAGCGGAGGACAAGACGTGGAGTTGTGTGGATGACCAAGGCAGGGAGCTGCACGAAGGACAAGGCAATGAGTTGTGTGGATGACCCGGCGGGGTGCTGTGCAGAGGCCAAGTACGGAGGTTGTGTGGATGACCAAGCAGGGTGCTGCGCCGATGACAAGGCCAGGAGCTATATGGAAGACCAAGCGAGGAGCTGTGCGGAGGACAAGGTGGAAAGCCGCAAAGAGGGGAGAGGACAAGCTGAGTGATAATTTGTGTTTAAACACCTTTCTTACCTTAATAGGAATCCAGCAGGATGGGGGCTGACCGACCAGCATTTTTGTGTAATTGAACCACAAACTAATTCTGATTCTGGAGAATCTGAATATTTTTTGTGAAATTTAAAGCAAATTTGGATTGTTTCACTCATTTCTAGCTAAAACAATAAAATGCCCCCCTGATATCTTGACAAGGGAACACCAAACACCCCTCAGCCACACAACATAGCTAAGAAATACATTTTTGTGGTTTATCAGGTCCATTTATTCTGAACACTATAACTCTATGTACCTGTATAATCTGTTTCTGGGTTCCCTTCCTGCAATACAGGTTAAGTATACCAAATCCCCCTATATCTCTCAGTGCCTACGAACATGAAGTGCATGAAGAATTGTTAATTTATGCACTGAAGATATGCTGGCTCCACCCCCGAGGAGCTACGAAGCAGTGAGTAGAGGCGAGAGGAAGCTGGGAAGAAATCCCTGACTGTCAGGACAGCGGGATTGAAGTTTGGAGCCATGGCTTTAGCGCCATTTTTTATGCAAGAAAAAAAAAACAAAGGAAAGAAGCTTCCCCTAGCAACCAATCAGGTCACTCCTTTCATTTACCAACAATCACTAAACCTTAGCTTGAATCTGATAGGTGGTTAAAGGCAGCCCATCGCATTCCTTCTTTTATATTGTAGCCAGCCGTGTAAAATGAAAGCTAGAATATGATTGGTTGCTATGGGCAACCTTTACACTCTGCCTCCATTAAATGAGGCCTAACTAGAATTTCATGTCCAGTTATATGAGACTACATATTCCATGTGACTCTTTCTAGGAGTCGAATATAACGTTGTTTATTGCAGTGTCAAAGGGCACAGTGTGTTATACAGACATTTTACAGAGACATTCACCTGAGTAGACACATGAAAGTAACCTCAATCTATGTCACCACAAGGAAACAACACACCCATGAAAAGAAACCCCATCTTACAATGCACACGTATGCAGAAAGGACGCCAAAAGTAAAATGGCTCCTGGTTTCCGGGGCTTACTGCAACTGTGGTGTGGAGATTACGGCTTCAAAATCGTTTTTCATGAAGCGTTATTATCAGCAACAACAAAAAAAAAACACCCGAGGAAAAAGGAGAGACATCATTTAGGGAGCGATAAATAAGATAAAAAACTAAACTAAAAGAAACACCACCAATTGTTAAAAGCCCCTCACTCCCTCTGAGGTAAAAAAATAAAATGGAGGGCAACCTAAACTGATGAACGAAAAGTGCAAGCATGGTCGATGTATTTGTCCAAATTTCAGCTCCATACACTGCAAGTGCTGGTTGTGTGAGGATTTGTGGACTATTTGAATTGGTCCGCCCTAAAAAAATTCCTGAAAAATCATTAAAAAAAACACTTAAAAGACTTCCTATTCCCTACTATTAAAAAGGGCTCAATGGTCACACTTTCAGTCTTCTGATCATTTCTTTACCGCTTCAAGTTTTCAACAATCGTAAAAGCGTTTAAAAAAGCGTTGAAGTCGCTTCATCCCTTTCCAAAAGTCAACTGGAAGGCTACAAAAATGCCTAAATGAGCGTTTAGTAAGCGTTTTTTGAGGCCTGGGTGTTTTTTTTTTAGGTGGTTTTATCTATTAAAATGCTAGCGCTTTATTCATTGTTTAATGGGTTTAAGAAAAGTTAAAGAAAAGCTAAAAAACTTTACAAAAAATGGTCCAGGACATAAACAAAAACATCCATAAAAAGCCACATAGAAAAAGCTTTTCCTGAACGATTCCCACTTGAAAGATTCATTTTTTACCACCTCTGTGTGCACATAACCTGATATATCTGAGAGCCGAGTCTATCTAGCTCCGTTCGCAGCAGTTTACCTCCTAAAGGGTATGTTCACACCGCGTCGGTTTACTGTGTTTTTAAGAGCAGAAACTGAGCAGAAACTTAAATTTTTTGAGAATTTGGAAGAGTTTCCGCAAAATGACACAATGTCAACACTCCCACTCACTAAGGCCCCCTTGACACGTCCTTGTTTCCATGTGGTGTCTATTTTCACACGTACCAGAGACACAGACACATGTAGACCCATTAAAATCAATGGGTTTGCTCACATGTCGTTGTTTTGACACTGACTGCGTGTCCGTGTGGAGCACACGTGTGTCCATGTGCTCCACAAAGTGAAATGTCCCTTTCTGGCCGGCAGCACGGATGTCACATGGACCGCACGCTGATGTGATCCGCGTGACAATAGTGTGACACCCATTCACTGAAATAAATGGATTTTTATACATACCTGTCTCCGGCGCTGCTGTCGCTTATGGGTCCTGCTCATTATGCCTCATGAATATTCACTGCACTCATCGCGGACCCAGAAGCAACAGCAGCGCCGGAGACAGGTAAGTATGCAAGTTCATGCTGACCGTGTGCTATCTGGATGTCACAAGGATAGCACACAAACTGCACACGGAGAACACACACGGACCGCACACTGATGTGATCCGTGTGACACCCATTCACTAAAATTAAATGTATTTTTATACTTACCTGTCTCCGGCGCTGCTGTTGCTTCTGGGTCCCGTTCATTATGCCTCATGAATATTCACTGCACTGACTGTGGACCCGTAAGCAAGTGTGACAGCAGCGCCGGAGACAGGTTAGTATATAAGTTCATGCTGTCTGTGTGCTATCCGCATATCACACAGATTGCACACGGAGAATACACACACAGAAATACGGACGGCCATACGGACCTGCACCACATACCATCACACACGTGTGAAGGGGGCCTGATGTCTATTGTGACAACAGCATTTCAGAGGTGTGAAATGAGGAAAGTGTCTCTCCTAATGAGCAAAGCCTCACCCACTGCTATTGCGGGGGGCCGATGACATTGTCATGGTAGCCAGGGTCCTACTGAAGGCCAACGTGTCTGCCATGTTTGTATCCACATGTAGAGAAAAATTGACATGCTTGGTATTGCCACGTCTGAACTGATAGAATATTATACTATTTTCCCCAAAAATCCAAATGGTGGAAAAGCTCTTTTTGGTCACCTTGCCTCTTAAAATAAAATTAAATCAAAAAAGCGTACGGACGGCCCAAAATGGTGGTGATAAAACTACAGCTCATACCGCGAAAAAAAAACAAGCCCTGATACAACTCACTCTTGGAAGAGGAGGAGGAGGAAAAAATGAATCGAAATTTAGTGACCAGACGATATTCTTCATGTCTAAATGATTGACCCTGCTGGTTCATTAAAAAAAAATATCTGGCCACCTCCATCATGTCCCCTTAAATAGAACGCCGCGGCCGTTTTTGTAAGCCCTTGCCGGCGGTGACATTGCACGCAATATTGCTTCCTCGCTGCATAAAATAATCTTGCGCTGTATAAATAAAAATGTTGCGTCGAGACAATAAATGTCAGAACATTCAGAGGAAACATTCGAGACTAAAGAAGAAAAAAAATATCTGCTCCTGACAGAGCCGGAAAGAGCGACAGAAAGCGGCGGCCACAGGCCGATAAATGATCATTTGTAAACCTCAATAAACCTCGGCGGATAGGGGAATCTGTGCTTAATCTCTGAACGCAACCCAGAAAATATGATATAAGAGTCCACTTCAAATGTCAGCGGCAACCCAATTTTATCATATTACCGCCGTACATTTGTGCATTCGCGGAGCCATTTACTCTGAAAGTCGGAGAATTTTGCTAATCAAAATGTAATTAGTCCAAATGGCCTAGGCAAAGGGCTATTAGCATAAGAACAAAACAATATGAGGGGAATTTCCATAAACTGCTGAGTAAATGCGCATTCTTTCCAATGTGTCTTAAAGGGGTGTCTCTGAGAAAAAAAAATGGCTGTCATTTCACTCGGAATAGGAAGAGCTGAAGATTTCTCCTCTTTTTCAGCTCTAGACTTCTGCAGTTACGAGAGCTTTGGTGACATCATGGTCACATAAAGGTTCTTAAGCAGCGTTACCCTCGTAAAAGAAAAGCTCGGGGCCCAAAAGAGATTGAGGCCCTGAGAACTTGCCCAGTTTGACTTCCCCTAATGCCGAGTGACTGTAACTATAGCCTTTTTTTTTTTGGAGTAGGGTTTATATTTCAACCATACTCCAAAAATCCTATAAAATCATTCTAGGGCTTATCTTCGGGGTAGGTCTTATTTTCGGGAAAACAGTATCTGGAGGAAAGATAACAAGTTCTTTCGATTATGGTGGAAAACCGAGCAATTATCTATTAGTAATATAAAAGTCAAATAGGCCATTAATGGGGTTTTCCATTGTAGAAACAACATTGTCATACTACCTATTAGGAACATTTAAGTTAAAATAGAGGAATCCTCTATTCTGGTTCTTAATCTGATGACCACAGTTGCTATAACAAGCCTCTTTTCCTCTGGAGGACCTGTCCCATCTTGTGTTATACAGACATCCCATTGAAATTAATAGGCGCTGTGTAATTCTTCATTTCTCATATGGTAGTGCTGTAGGGAAACTTCGGAGCAACTACCAGGATTACTAAAAAATTGCCTGAATGTTGGGGGTCACTCATGGGGATACTTAAGCCATGTGCGCACGTGTGTGTATTGCATGCATTTACGCTGCGTCTAGCACCGCGTTCTGCGTCCCCAGCAAAGTCTATGTAACTTGTGCAAATTCCATGCGCACATTGCGTTTTAGAACGCATGCTGAAATTTGTGGCCGAATCGCTGCGTTCTAAAAAGCAACATGTCACTTCTTTTGTGCATTTTGGATGTTTTTCCCCCTCTGTCTATGGCAGAGAAAGTATCCAGAACATATGAATTCTGCATCAATTCTGCACTCAAAATACATCCAAAACGCAGCTTTTCGGCTGCGTTTTGAAACGCACCTGCAGTGACAAAACGCTGCAGAATATTTGTCACGGCAGAACGCAACGTGCGCACATACCCTTAAAGCAGTTTTCACACAAACAAAATTCAATTCAAAGTTCATTTTAATCAATAGATCTTGGAATAATAAAAAGTTTCACAATTGGATGTGATTAAAAAATTTTTTCCCGTGCTGAGATAATCTTATATATGTGTCCCTGCTATTAACTGTGTAATGGCCGTGTCTAACCATACAGGGACCATACCAGATCTCCGGGGAGGACTTAAAAGAATATAAAGACATTACAGCACAGGATCGAAAATGATTCTTTTTGTGAAGTAAGACATTTCCATGTCTGTTTTAAAAAGTTTTATCCCATAGAAAGAATTATTTGTGATCCCATGCTGTAATAATTGTATATTTGTTTGCTTCCTCCCCTGCCTAGGAGCTGTGGTATGATCAGACCACGTCCCTGTATAGTCACACACGGCCATTACACAGTACATAGCATAGACACTTATAAAAGATTATCTCACCACAGGATTACTTTTTTTCAACACATCCAATTGTAGAACTTATTACTATTCCAAGATCTATTGATTAAAATTAACTTTAAAATGAACTTTGTTTATTGCAAAATCCCTTTAATGATCCCCTAAATGGCATTTTCAATCTACAATTGGTGGTAGTTCAACACTCTCACTGATCAGCTGTTTTCATTCAAGTAGGATCTGATCTCCAGTTTTTGGTAACAAACTCTACACGGTATATGGAGCCAGGTTGTTCTGACTCAGTTCGCAGTTTACATCTGGTTGGAACCAAGAACAGCTGATCAGTGGAAGTGACGGTTGTCTGGGCCACCATATTCCTGCCCCGTTCACTTATATCCAACCATGGATGGAGACAGCTGATTGGTGGGAGTGCCAGGTGTTTGAGCTACCTTATTCCTGCCCTGTTTGCTGTTTTTATCCAACCGTGGATGGAGACAGCTGATCGTTGGGAGTGTCGGATGTCTAAGCCACGCTTTTCTTGACCTGTTCACTGTTTTTATCCAGCTAGTGCTGCAGCTGAGAAGTTGGAGCAGTGCTGTTCCTTACCCATTCAGGGGTCAGCTTATTAGTTTAGATGTTGGGCATCATAGCTGTGCTGTTCTGGTCCTGTTCACTGGTGCTGGAGCAGAAACCAGCTGATTTGTCGGAGTGTTGAGTGAGCCATTCTGTACCGGTCCCACTCACCATTTTCATCCGGACGCAACCTCCAGCTCATCCTAAGGATAGGTCATCAATATTATAAGGCTGGAGAACCCATTTAATGTTAAAACTCTTTTAACTAGTAGAAATTGTCCAAAGTGGAGAAACCCTTCAATGTTGATGAGAATCAGCCACCATCAGGTGCTCCCACCAAAGAAAAGAACTTTAGAAAAGCAAGGTTAAGAATTCAAAAATGGCTTCTTTGTTCGTTTTACAAAATTGCCCCCTATTCCTTGGATCAGCCTGCTTGGATACTGAATTTCAGAAACTCTTTATGTAGATTCTTGGGTTCTTGGGTTTGGAAATCCAAAAAAAATATCATATATACTTTTTCGTAACATTTTTGGACACAAATCTATTCAACTGACTCCCAAAGAACAGTGTCATCCGTCAGCTGACCATTACAATGATCCACTCGATGCATAAAATGTATTATTACTGTGTGACTTATGTCTCATACCTGCAGACACGTAACCCCCAAAGACACATCATTTTTAATTTCTCAGTGTAGTAGGAGACTAAGAAACGAGGCAAGAAGTCCAAATATTCAGAGCTCCGACATAAAATCACCGCGGTGTATGCGGACTAATGAACTGGCGGGTGTCAGGACTAATTTAATGAATGGCTCTATAATTAAATATAGGTAAAATTAATTTGAGAATATAATGATATTTCATCCCCGCTCAAGGCTACAGCTTGTGCCACATATTACATTACTGTAAACAGAGCTGGTATATATGATTAAGTATGTCTGGTCTCCTAAATCAAAATCCAGCTTTACCAGGAACTCTTCCTTTGTATTTTTGCTGTGCTATACCTGACATTTTGAACAGCTATGTTGCTGTCACTTAGCCACAGAGTCACCCATAGCTCCTTCTTTTCTATTTACACTAGATTAATCTATTAAAGGGGACCTTTCACTGGATTTTTAAATCTAATTTGAGTATCTCCTTCAATTTCCGGTGATCCACTGATTTTGGAACAGTTTTTCTTTTTTTTCTGTGCCCCTCCATTCCAAAGATAAGCCCAGTAATATTGAAGCAAATTTTCCCTTCAAATAACTGGGCGTATACCACAGGACTTCTCTGTGGGTGTGGCCGTATTTTGATTGGTCCATGTCCAAAGAGAAAAAGTAAACACCCACAGAGAAGCTCTGATTGGTTGAAGGGAAAATCTGCACCATTATTACCAGGGGACATAACATTGGAACGGAGGGTCGCAGTAGAAAAAGAAAAACTGTTCTAGAATCAGGGGGAAAGCGGCTATATGAGGAGGTCATCAATTTACATTTAAAAATCCAGTGAAAGATCTCCTTTACTGCCTAAATAATGATTTGATTTTTACAAATCTAGCCTCATTTATAGGTTTTATATTACTTTAACTCAACAGAATTTTTTTCAGGGCATGAGGGAATGAAAAAGGGAGAAGGAGAGTAAAAGGAGGGAGGGAGCAAGCAGGAGACTGTGTGTGCCAAGTGAGAAACATGATTTGCTACATTAAAAATAGGCAACAGATACACAGTAACTGCTATCGGTTTTGGCAGATACAACAAGGGAATACAAGAGCCCTTTTGATATCTGGCTAGCTGCACAATTCCAGCTGTACTGTTCTGAGCATAACATATTGCAATAATACACACACACACAATCAGCCGCGTGGATTTATCCTGCAGACGGTATTATATCCCCACATGGAGCTGCAAAATCAGCCAGGCTTCTCTAAGAAAGTGACTGCAAACGGCAACTCTCAATCTAGAACTACAAGGGACAGTGCATGGTGAGAGTGGTAGTTTTAAGAAGGCTTTTAACAGGTGACTGCATTGTAGAGGTATTAGAGCTATTTTCCCATAAAAACCCAACGGACCCCACTGTAAGTCAATGAAGTCCTTTAGGCGCCGGTGGTGTCCGCTCTGCAAAGAAGTCACTATCATTTTTTCCCAATGCAAATGTGAACAGATCCTATATATGACAGGCAGCAGGAGGCTCTGGATGATCAAGCATCTGCCATGGCTTTTATTCTCATCCAAAGCAATAAAGACAAGGAAATAATTAGCACAACTAAATTTAGTCTAGGTGACTAAATAATAAATCCAGAAAAAAAAATATCTAGGGTGTAAACTGCTTTAGTTTATATGTTCATCCTAATCTTCCTGGTTCATGATGCAATGGATTTCAAGGAAGGCTGCAGAACCATGCAGATTTACATGACATCCTATAGGGAAAAAGGGCAACAATTCCAATGGGCGTCATAAGTAGTTGGCACTAGTATCAAATTCGCCTTGATACCAGAGTTCTGCAGAGACAATCCCATAATACAGAATTTGGTACATGCTTAAAATTTGGCATCAGCCCCTTCTGCAGCTTAGTTCATGAGCAGAAGACTCTCTATCAATAAGGTTCAATCTGTTGACTAAATCTAGAATATAATATGTTGTTATCAAGCAGATTGATCCAGAGGGAGGCAAAAGGCGAGAGTGCCAACGGCAAATATATCCTCAGCCAAACATTCCTCTCTGATGCCCAAAACTGAATCTCTCCCAAATATCCTGAAAAAAAAAAAAGGGCGTATGGCTGCGTAGTTCGGCGCCACGGTTAAATGAGACTTGATTTAACTCTGCAAATTCTAAATTCTTAGATCCAAAAATTCCAAAAATGTTCACACAAAAGGTTAGACATCAGATTGCATTCATCAATATTATTGAAAATATATATTTTTTTCATTCATATATTTGCTTTTGTTGTGTGTCTTTCTTTTTTTTTTTAAATGAGAAAAAATGCAAAAAAAAATACAATTTGCATATTAAAAAAATGTTTAAAATGAAATATTGGTATATTTTTTACACATTTCTAAAGAAAAAAAAAATAATGCAGAAAAATAATACACATTTTTTCAATTTGCAGATTTAAAAAAAAAAAATCTTTAAAATTAGGGGAAAAAAAGAGTAAATAATGCAAAAAAAAATCAATTTGCATATTTAAAAAAATCTTTAAATTTAGGGGGGAAAAAAGCAAATAATGACAAAAAATAATAAAAACATTTTCAATTTGCATAGTTAAAAAAATATTAAATTAGGAAAAAAGTAAATGCAAAAAAACTATATTTTTTTTCAATTTGCATATTTAAAAAAAGTTATAAAATTAGGGAAAAAAGTGAATAATGTAAAAAAAAAATAAATGTCAATATGCAATTAGTGAAAAAAGTAATTAATGCAAAAAAAAATAAATTTAAATTCGCATATGTAAAAAAAATGTTTAAAATTAGGAAAAATAAGTAAATAATACAAAAAAATAATAAAAAATTTCGATTTGCATATTTAAAAAAAAAATGTTTAAAAATAGGGAAAACAAATCAATTTGCATATTTAAAAAAATTATTAAAATTCGGGTAAAAAGTAAATAATGCCAAAAAAAATACATTTTTTTTCAATTTACATGTTTTAAAAAATCTTTAAAATTAGGGGAAAAAAAGTATATAAAAGTATATATATATATATATATATATATATATATATATATATATATATATATATATATATATAAAAATCTTTAAAATTTAATTTTTGTATAGGAAAAAAGTCTGGTCTATCTGTTGCATCTACATGAAGCATATACTTAGTCACAGAATTAAATAAATAAATATGTAGAGCCTTTAAGTCTCTCTAAAGCCACCACATCCCTCCCGATCGATCTGCATCTTCTTTTAATTTTATCTGTTCAGTCAGCCAAGAAGAGACAGAAAAAAAAAATGCTCTCATTTAAAAAAAATAAATAAATAAAAAAAAATGAAGTAATGCTAAGATAATGTCACCCACCATTCATCCACATTTGTAGCGAGCAACCCATTAAGCAGTAATTATTTTTTAATTAAAAATTTGGGATGCTGACATGTGCAGCTTGCTCTGTACATCTGTTATTGCTTAAAATACACTCTTTTTTAATATAAAGATTTTTTTAAAAATACCGCATTTTTTTTTATTTTGTGGCTAATATATTTGCCAAAGAAAACCCAACCATTGCTTATTTTCATCGTGGGGTACAACAGCACGTATGTGCGCCTGGACGGAGCTGACTGGCCGTGAAAAGAATTCTGAATAAAACACAAACATGAAATTTGGCATGGCCACAGAAGCGAGCTCGGGACTAATTTCAGCATGCGAGCGGCTCTTACACAGTACGACTGGCTCCACTGTAAATGAAACCAGGCGCAGTAAAAATTGCCAGTAAACTGTCCGTTTAAAGGAACAGCGCTCTTTTATTTCTTTTGCCTTTTTCTCTTTCCAATATTGGAGACCCTTCCGAACAAAAAACATCTGCTGCAGAAATGGGATGGAGCTGATAGTGTGGCAGCAGGACGCACATTTTAAGGATCTAACCAAATACTTTCCATAGAGGCACAAATTTAGTCTCCTAATGATAAATGTAAAACTGGGAGCTGCCTCTTACTACGCTCAAGTGTTAGAATTTTTTGGGGTTTTTTCCCATAGCCACAGTATATCTCATAAATAGGTGATTGATGAGGAAGAAAGGGAGTCTGGTGACCACCATAAGTCAAATCTTTATACACCTCCATACAGAAGTAGGAGTTAGAAAAAGACCTGGGCAAGTAATTCCACTTCTGGTGACCACCAAAAGCCAATTCTTTATACACCACCATACAGAAGTAGGAGTAACAAAAGGACCTGGGCAAGTAATCCCACTTCTGGTGACCACCATAAGCAAATTCTTTATACACCACCATACAGAAGTAGGAGTAACAAAAGGACCTGGGCAAGTAATCCCACTTCTGGTGACCACCATAAGCAAATTCTTTATACACCACCAAACAGAAGTAGGAGTAACAAAAGGACCTGGGCAAGTAATCCCACTTCTGGTGACCACCATAAGCAAATTCTTTATACACCACCAAACAGAAGTAGGAGTAACAAAAGGACCTGGGCAAGTAATCCCACTTCTGGTGACCACCATAAGCCAATTCTTTATACACCACCATACAGAAGTAGGAGTAACAAAAGGACCTGGGCAAGTAATCCCACTTCTGGTGACCACCATAAGCAAATTCTTTATACACCACCAAACAGAAGTAGGAGTAACAAAAGGACCTGGGCAAGTAATCCCACTTCTGGTGACCACCATAAGCCAATTCTTTATACACCACCATACAGAAATAGGAGTTAGAAAAAGACCTGGGCAAGTAATTCCTCTTCTGGTGACCACCATAAGAAAATTCTTTATACACCACCATACAGACGTAGGAGTAACAAAAGGACCTGGGCAAGACATCCCTCTTCTGGTGACCACCATAAGCCAATTCTTTATACACCTCCATGCAGAAGTAGGAGTTAGAAAAAGGCCTGGGCAAGACATCCCACTTCTGGTGACCACCATAAGCCAATTCTTTATACACCACCATACAGAAGAAGGAGTAGCAAAAAGATCTGGGCAAGTAATCCAACTCCTGGATGGGTTGGGACCCTCACCGATCCCAAGGACTGGGGTTCTGAAATGCCTTAATGGACTAACATGGTGTCCAATCCGAATGGAACAATGTACTCAGTTATTTTTAACATTCTACTAGAGAATGAATGGAGCAATGCCTTCACCTGTTTTGATGGGAAGCCCCATTTACCCCTGCCACCAGAGCCGATGTCTGTAGGGGTCAGGAAAAGATTTGGGATTATCCTTACATTAACAGTTACTACATACTCAAAGATAAGGTGATAACTTGTGGATCGAAGGAGGTTTGACCACTGTGCCTCTCACCAATCCAGAGAACCTGGATTCCAAAATACCCTATTTGACTACAACAGTGTCATAATGGGCATTCTCTAGGGCAATCTCATAATTAATGGAGTAGTGTCATTGCCCATTCTAGCGGGACAGTTTGGAGCCTCGTTCACCTCCGCCGCAATTGAGGATCCTTCTCACCTGATTCCCACATCCCAATTAGTAAATTTGCCTAATACCTACTGTTGTGTGGCCTCACGCAATATAAGTGTATTGAACAAAGCCGTGCCCACTAGACGGTAGTGCCTACCAGTTGGACGTGCCCACTCCATACATTTCCATTGAGCAATGCAGTGCCCACTAGTCAGGTTCTGCCCGAGAACATGCATATCGCACATTGGTGGTCATGTGTCCACATAACATGCACTCAAGGACTATAGCCACAAAAGGCATCTCTCAAGATGACCCGGACTGTCACCAAGCCTGACGATAAACCATAAGGTATTCATACAAACATGTACGGCCTACGAGTGGATACAATCCTATTTCCAGTCATGTCATACAACAAGCTTTCTTTGAAAACTTTAAGCTTAGTGCCACAAAATAATCATTCCTAGAGGGGCGGAGGACGGGGGCATCACTGACAGTTCATGTGTCTGCTTTTATATCTTGCAATGCAGTAAAAATAGCCTTTTATCCTGATCTCCGAAGCCTAGAAAATCATTGTGGCGGATGCAATGGGATAGACAAGGAGAAAATTACTCGTGGCTTTGCTTCAACATGAAATTAAAAAGTGACGCTGCAGTCTCATGGGGTTTTTGTGATTTCTCCAGGGTTTGGATAATGCATAAATATCACAACATCCATGCAAGCCAAAGGTGGTGATAATGGGCCCGTTTTGAAGTTCTGTGAGGAGATGGCGAGCAAAAAGACAACAAACAAAGCTCAGTTCAGACGTAGAACACAATCTCTAGAAATCAAATGCATTAGTGACATCATAGGTTCCAGGTTATATACATTCTAGTGACATCACGGGTTCTAGTAATGTGCATTCTGATGAAATCACCAAGTTTTAACAATGTTTATTCTGATGACATCACAGGATCCTAGTTCTGTACATTCTGATGATATCATCAGTTCTTAGTAACGTGCACTCCATTTACATCACAGACGTGCATTCTGGCGATATCACTGGTAGTATGGTCCATTGTGCTGGCATTATTGACTCTTAGCTCTCTACATTCTGGTGATATCACTGTTTTATTGCTAATCTCCATTCTTTTGATATCACTCTTACTTAGTTTTATACTTTTTGGTGATGGAATAGATTTTTTTAGTAATGTGCATTCTGATAACATCACTGATTGTTAGTAATATGAAATCTAGTGACATCACCGATTCTTAGTAATGTGTATTCTGATGACATCACTGGTTATTAGTAATGTGTATTCTGGTGACATCACTGGTTGTTAGTAATGTGCATTCTGATGACATCACTGGTTGTTAGTAATGCGCATTCTGATGACATCACTGGTTGTTAGTAATGTGCATTCTGATGACATCACCGATTCTTAGTAATGTGCATTCTGATGACATCACTGGTTCTTAGTAATGTGCATTCTGATGACATCACTGGTTGTTAGTAATGTGCATTCTGATGACATCACTGGTTGTTAGTAATGTGCATTCTGATGACATCACTGGTTCTTAGTAATGTGCATTCTGATGACATCACTGGTTGTTAGTAATGTGCATTCTGATGACATCACTGGTTCTTAGTAATGTGCATTCTGATGACATCACTGGTTGTTAGTAATGTGCATTCTGATGACATCACCGATTCTTAGTAATGTGCATTCTGATGACATCACTGGTTGTTAGTAATGTGCATTCTGATGACATCACCGATTCTTAGTAATGTGCATTCTGATGACATCACCGGTTCTTAGTAATGTGCATTCTGATGACATCACTGGTTGTTAATAATATGAAATCTAGTGACATCACCGATTCTTAGTAATGTGTATTCTGGTGACATCACTGGTTATTAGTAATGTGTATTCTGGTGACATCACTGGTTGTTAGTAATGTGCATTCTGATGACATAACCGATTCTTAGTAATGTGCATTCTGATGACATCACTGGTTGTTAGTAATGTGCATTCTGATGACATAACCGATTCTTAGTAATGTGCATTCTGATGACATCACTGGTTGTTAGTAATGTGCATTCTGATGACATCACTGGTTCTTAGTAATGTGCATTCCGATGACATCACTGGTTGTTAGTAATGTGCATTCTGATGACATCACCGATTCTTAGTAATGTGCATTCTGATGACATCACCGGTTCTTAGTAATGTGCATTCTGATGACATCACTGGTTGTTAGTAATGTGCATTCTGATGACATCACCGATTCTTAGTAATGTGCATTCTGATGACATCACCGGTTCTTAGTAATGTGCATTCTGATGACATCACTGGTTGTTAATAATATGAAATCTAGTGACATCACCGATTCTTAGTAATGTGTATTCTGGTGACATCACTGGTTATTAGTAATGTGTATTCTGGTGACATCACTGGTTGTTAGTAATGTGCATTCTGATGACATAACCGATTCTTAGTAATGTGCATTCTGATGACATCACTGGTTGTTAGTAATGTGCATTCTGATGACATAACCGATTCTTAGTAATGTGCATTCTGATGACATCACTGGTTGTTAGTAATGTGCATTCTGATGACATCACCGGTTCTTAGTAATGTGCATTCTGATGACATCACTGGTTGTTAGTAATGTGCATTCTGATTATAGCAAAAGGTCCGGATTTTTGGTGACATCACTGGTCTCAGGTTTGTGCGTTCTAGTGAAATCATTGCTTCTTAGCTTTATACATTCTGAAGACATCACTTGTGTTTAGTTCTGTACATTTTGGAGATAGTACTAGTTCCAAGTGATGGGTATTCTGATGCCATGGCTGATACAATCTGTGGATGATTTTATTTGTTGTATCTCTAAGTTTGCAACTGCTTCAAAAATTTAAAAAACCACATGAGAATATCCACCAAATGTTTTTTAATAGAACCTTAGTCAAGTTGTTTAAAAAAAAATGTATCCTTGCAATAGAAACTGTACAGACACACAAGCATATTACTCACACACTCTACAGATGGCCTTGTGTTTGTGTCTGCACAGTATGGGTGTGTACACAGTGTGAGTATATGTGTATGTGTGTGGGTGCACAGTGCATACAGACACTATATAGACAGTCGCTATACAGAATATATGCATGTCCTACCGCTGTGCAGCTCTTCATAACACACTTTCCCCAACCCATGTTAAAACTTTTCTGAGCTGTGATTCATTTTGCTTTTATAGAATTAAAAGTAGTTACTTGCGGCCCTCGGAAGCTATATAAAGACGAGCCGCTGCCAATGACACATGCGTGCAACAAGTCTTCGAGGAAGAGTCAGGGAACAATATGTATTTCCTGGTTTAGAACAGATGGAGCACAGCACAGCAGAGGCGAAATACTCATGAAAACATTGTATTCATCACCTCTCCAGTCACAGAGATCTGAAAAGAATTTCTCAAAATAACAAAATTGAAGCCTGTGCTATAGCAGGAGATCATATACATGTATATACAGTGTATATATCACAAAAGTGAGTACACCCCTCACATTTTTGTAAATATTTTAAAACTTTCCTGTAACAACCCTGAAGATCTGACACTTTGATACAATGTAAACTCAACACACAGCTTATTAATCTCTAAACCGCTGGCAAGAAAAGTGAGTACACCCCCTAAGTGATCTAAATGAATATGGTCAAATTGAGCCCAAAGTGTCATTATTTTGTGTTGACACTATTATTTTCAAGCAATGCCTTAAAGGGGGTGTCCAGTCTAAAATGATAAGTCTGCAGTCACTCTATGCGATCGCAGACTTAAAAATCCTCACAGCGTATACACTGTGCGCTCCAAGGATTCGCCAGTTTCTGAGCCGGAAAACGCGGTAATGCGACCGCAATTTTGCTATATGCATGTTCCTGGACAGAACCCGACTAGTGGACGCTGCCTCACTCAATACAAGTATATTGAGCAAGGCCACGCCCACTAAACGTCCTATTAGTCGGACAGGCCCACTTCATACACTTGTATTGAGCGAGGCCGTGCCCATTAGACGGCTGCGCCTACTAGCCGGACAGGCCCTCCATACACTTGTATTGAGCGAGGCCACACCCGCTAGTCAGGTTCTGGTTGGGAACATGCATATCGCACAATTGCGGTAACGTGAACGCCATTCCTGGATCGGAAACAGGCAAAGTGTATGCTCTGGGAGGATTCATAAGTCTGCAGTCCCATAGAGTGACTGGAGACTTATCATTTTAGACTGGACAACCCCTTTAACTCTCTTGGGCATGAAGTTCACTAGAGCTTCACAGGAGTCGCTGGGTCCTCTTCCATCCTCCATGACAACATCACAGAGCAGGTGGATGTTACAGACCTTGCGCTCCTCCAACTATTGTTTGAGGAGGCCCCACAGATGCTCCATAGGGTTTAGGTCTGGATACACTTGGCCAGTCCAGTACCTTTACCCTCTGTTTCTTTACCAGGGCAGTGGAGGTAAATTTGGGGTCATTATCATATTGGAATACTGTCAAGTTTCGAAATTGAGGGGATCATGCTGAACTTCAGTATGTCACAGTCCATGTTGCCATCCATGATTCCCTAAATGAACTGTAGCTCCCCACAGCCGGCAGCCCTCATGCAACCCCAAACCATGACACACTCACCAACATGCCTAACTGTAGGCAGGATAAACGTGTCCTTGTGCTACTCACCTGGTTGCTGTCACACATGCTTGACACCATCGGAACCAAATAAGTTTATCTTGATCTCATCAGACCACAGGACATGCTTCCTGTAATCCATGTCCTTAGTCTACTTGTCTTCCGCAAACTGTTTGCGAGCTTTCTTATACATCATCTTTACAAGAGGCTTCCTTCTGGGATGACACCCATGCAGAGCAATGTGATGCAGTGTGCGGCATATGGTCTGAGCACTGACAGGCGGACCTGCCACGCCTGTAACCTCTGCAGCAATTCTGGCAGCACTCATACATCTATATGACGCTGAGCATGTGAAATCAACTTCTTTGTCTGACCATGTTCTGAGTGGAACTTGTCTTGTTAATCCGCTGTATGGTATTGGCCATCATGATGCAGCTCAGCTGCAGGGTGTTAGTAATCTTATTATAGCCTAGACCATCATTATGTAGAGCAACAATTCTTGTTTGCAGATCCTCAGAGAATTTTTGCCATGAGTGGCCATGTTGAACTTCTAATGACCAGTATGAGTGTGTGAGCGATAACATCAAAAGTAACACTCCTGCTCCCCATTCACACCTGAGATCTTGTAACACTAAAGAGTCACATGACACCGGGGAGGGAAAATAAACATTTTCACTTAGGTGTGTACTCACTTTTGTTGCCAGCGGTTTTAGGTTTTTAATGGCTGTGTGTTGAGTTATTTAGAGGGCACCGATTTTGCACTGTTATACAAGCTGCACACTGACACTGTAGATAGTATCAGAGTGTTATATCTTCATTGTTGTCCCATGAAAAGATATAAAAAAATTTACAAAAAGTTGAGGGGTGTACTTACTTTTGTAATATACGCTGAAAACACTTCTAGAACACTTTGAGGTCTCCTAGAAATGTATACAACTCATTTTAAGTTTAATGACATAAAACATTCTTAATAATGTCAAAGTGAGTTCATGGTAGATGGCAGGTATTTATCACTGCTGTGCTGTCACACAGACTATATGTAATCTTTAATCAGTGTTTTATGGGTTTCTTTTCCTTTCACTATGGTTAAGCAGTCACGTCCTCTCACAAACCAGATTCACTACAAAACGACTGCTGGATTTCCTGCCTCTGTTTTTATATGGGCCATGATAGTCCCTCCTGATTGGCTGCGCTATTCCATATGATGTGATAAATTGCTAGGTATTAATCGGAGGTTTGCGCGGCCCTGGCTGAGGTCATATGAGCCCTTCTTTGGCAAACACAACTATGTACTTTAATGACAGATATCTTATTGCCGATATAACGTAGAGAACAAAACATAATACCCTCCACAACTTTTTTTCTGTAGAAGGTGACTACAAGTATAAATCTTGATATAGACGCCCTCCACCACCTTGTCTCTGCAAAAGCTAGCTACAAAGATAGGTCTTTATTTAGGTGCCCTTCACCACATTGTCTTTATGTGGCTACATACAAAGGTCTTGATTTAGGTGCCCTTCACCACATCGTCTTTATGTGGCTATATACATAGGTCTTGATTTAGGTACCCTTCACCACATCGTCTTTATGTGGCTATATACATAGGTCTTGATTTAGGTACCCTCCACCACATCGTCTTTATGTGGCTACATACAAAGGTCTTGATTTAGGTGCCGTTCACCACATCGTCTTTATGTGGCTATATACATAGGTCTTGATTTAGGTGCCCTTCACCACATCGTCTTTATGTGGCTACATACAATGGTCTTGATTTAGGTGCCCTTCACCACATCGTCTTTATGTGGCTATATACATAGGTCTTGATTTAGGTACCCTCCACCACATCGTCTTTATGTGGCTACATACAAAGGTCTTGATTTAGGTGCCCTTCACCACATCGTCTTTATGTGGCTATATACATAGGTCTTGATTTAGGTACCCTCCACCACATCGTCTTTATATGGCTACATAAATAGGTCTTGATTTAGGTACCCTCCACCACATCGTCTTTATGTGGCTACATACAATGGTCTTGATTTAGGTACCCTCCACCACATCGTCTTTATGTGGCTATATACATAGGTCTTGATTTAGGTACCCTCCACCACATCGTCTTTATGTGGCTACATACAATGGTCTTGATTTAGGTGCCCTTCACCACATCGTCTTTATGTGGCTATATACATAGGTCTTGATTTAGGTACCCTCCACCACATCGTCTTTATATGGCTACATACATAGGTCTTGATTTAGGTACCCTCCACCACATCGTCTTTATGTGGCTACATACAAAGGTATTGATTTAGGTGCCCTTCACCACATCGTCTTTATGTGGCTATATACATAGGTCTTGATTTAGGTACCCTCCACCACATCGTCTTTATATGGCTACATACATAGGTCTTGATTTAGGTACCCTCCACCACATCGTCTTTATGTGGCTACATACAAAGGTCTTGATTTAGGTGCCCTTTACCACATCGTCTTTATGTGGCTATATACATAGGTCTTGATTTAGGTACCCTCCACCACATCGTCTTTATATGGCTACATACAAAGGTCTTGATTTAGGTGCCCTTTACCACATCGTCTTTATGTGGCTATATACATAGGTCTTGATTTAGGTACCCTCCACCACATCGTCTTTATATGGCTACATACATAGGTCTTGATTTAGGTGCCCCGCACCACGTCATCTCTACAGAACATAATTACTTCCATAAGTCTTGATATAGAAGACCAATCTTCTCATAGACATATCAAAAATAAGACTTGCTCCAATAATGGCACCAAAATATATACCATCCAAAAAAAACAAAAGATTAGGTTAGACCAAAACATCACATAATACATCTAAGTCGTGGTGACCACCACTTTTGTTGCCGACACTGTGGTGCAGACTCTCCATAGGGGTCAATTGACAATAGCATCATTTCTATTGATTCAGAGTAAAAGAAGATTGTACGGTACGGTATTATTATGACACACAACATTATTACATTAGTCTACCCGTACTGGAGAAAAAAAAGAATTCAATATCAAAGGATCTTGTTTACAGGTTTTCTTATAGCAATGACCAGTGTCAGCTCCCATCATCCACTACTTTAAATAGATGCATACAGCAATGCATTAAAAATTAATTACACATGTTATTTTATTGATAGTGCATAATGTAATGAGCACCAGCTGTGCTAAATATCCAAACTCCTTTATAAGAAGGCCATAAAAGAAAAAGAAAAAAAAAAAAGAAGAGGAGGGCAGGCAGAGAAAGCCCAGAAAGCCCTTCTTACTGCTACTAATGTCAACGGAAAAAAGGAACATTTTAGATAAAATATGAATAAAGGGATTTGAGTTTTACTCCCATACGGTCTCTTGACTACCAAGGTGGAATCTGGTTAACCCCATGTGAAGCGGTCTCATAAAATTACGATGCTAAGAACCACTTGGTTTATCTTAGCATTATGAGAACCTACCGTAGAAGAAACATAAAAACTGGAAATCATCGCCTCTAGGACAACACGGATCAACAGGACCATTCTTAGAAGTCAAAAGTGATAGAGTCTGGGATCTCTCCTGATCTCGGAATAATGTTAGCCCAGTGATAGACTTTATGACGAAGTAATCACATATCTTCACGGAAATCAAGGGGCAAATAATAGAGAAGTCCACTTCTGTTGAATTACATTGATATTTTAACATCAGCATTAGGCCTTGTGCGCACGCTGCATTTGTCGCTGCATTTTTGTCACATTTTTTGATGCGGTTTGTTGTCCAAAACTGTATGTGTCTCCTTCTCCCAGGAAAGTCTATGAGAATTCGGAAGTATTGTGCGCACATTACTTCTTTTTTTCCTTGCAGTTTTCAGTGCAGAAAAATGAAGCAGTATGCCAATTCTTTTTCTACATTTTTGTTCTGCATTTTTTAGCCATTCCAGCCATTGAATACACTACAAAAAGGCACAAAAATGGCACAAAATAATGCACCAAAAAATACATGCATTTTTGGTTGTGTTTTTCTGCCACAAGGTGCAGTTTTTAGGTGCAGACATTTTCTGCTGTGTGCGCACATGCCTTAAAAGGGTTCTCTCCTTTGTACATTTACTACGTTATTAGAATGTTCCTTCGGAAACAAAAGAAAATAAGTAATTGAAATTGAAAAAGAAGTTTTAAAAAATCTTTCAAATAAAAAAGCTTGAATTATAATAATATATATTCTTTTATATAGCACCGTTACTTCCACAGCGCTTTACATACAGTACATTGGCAACAATGTACTGTCTCCATTGGGGCTCACAATCTAGGTTCCCTATCAGTATGTTTCTGGAGTGTGGGAGGAAACCGGAGCACCTGGAGGAAACCCACGCAAGCACAGGGAGAACATATACCGTAAACTCCTTGCACAGATGGTGTCCATGGTGGGATTTGAACTCAGGACCCCAGTGCTGCAAGACCACTGTGGTATGGGCCATTAAAGACAAATTTATCTGAAAGAGAAGTGGAGTGCCGCGGCTGCCGCCTTCTGATTTTTTGGAAATATTGAAGGGATGGTAGGTTGCTGTTGTGAAGGATTGTTGCATCAAACTAATGTTTAAGTGCTGCTCTGGAAATTGTTTCTAGTATATATATATATGTATGTATATATACATACAGTATATATATAAAAAAAATCTGTGTGTAGAGCCCGTTGACTACAAAACCACAGTTTTCCACCGATTTGAGTAAAATTTTGCACGGTCGGTCTCACACTAGACTAAAACTACTGCAACCATTTAGGCTATGTGCGCACACTGAGCTTCTGGCAGAAAAAAAGCAATGCATTTGTGGTTCTTTTTTTTTTCTGCTATGCGTGTTTCATAATGAAGTCAATGGGTGAAATGGTTGAAAAATGCAGAAAAAAACAGAACCAAGAATTGACACACTGCAGATTATTTTCTGCACCAAATCTGCAAGGAAAAAATAAGAGACGTGTGCACTTCAGGATTCGCATTGACTTTGCTGGCATAGGGATACACATGCAGATTTTTGACAAATCTGCAGCAAAAAAAACACATAAAAAACACAATGTGTGCACATGGCCTAAAACTCATCCCCCCTTCATGAGATTTTGCCTGCGGTATTTAGACTGTATACAAATAAAGGAGAAAATGGGTGTCTGTGGGTTGAATGCAAAACCAGTTTTTGCCCAGAAAGGGACGGCACTCAATGGGATGCTGTTAAAGGGGCAGTAAGCATATAGTCTCTAAGGTGGGACAACCTGATAGTAGTTCTAAAGTCTGTAATTATAGCAATGGCTGTCAACAACCAGTGCAGAAGTGACTGGGGCCTCATTTATGAGAATTGCCTCCCAGTAAGATCATTCTGGTTGCCCATAGGCACTGCAGAAGTAACTGGGGCCTAATTTATGAGAATTGCCTCCCAGTAAGATCATTCTGGTTGCCCATAGGCACTGCAGAAGTAACTGGGGCCTCATTTATGAGAATTGCCTCCCAATAAGATCATTCTGGTTGCCTATAGCCCCTGCAGAAGTAACTGGGGCCTAATTTATGAGAATTGCCTCCCAGTAAGATCATTCTGGTTGCCCATAGCCACTGTAGAAGTGACTGGGGCCTCATTTATGAGAATTGCCTCACAGTAAGATCGTTCTGGTTGCCTATAGCCACTGCAGAAGTAACTGGGGCCTCATTTATGAGAATTGCCTTACAGTAAGATCGTTCTGGTTGTCTATAGCCACTGCAGAAGTAACTGGGCCTCATTTATGAGAATTGCCTCCCAGTAAGATCATTCTGGTTGCCTATAGCCACTGCAGAAGTAACTGGGCCTCATTTATGAGAATTGCCTCACAGTAAGATCGTTCTGGTTGCCTATAGCCACTGCAGAAGTAACTGGGCCTCATTTATGAGAATTGCCTCACAGTAAGATCGTTCTGGTTGCCCATAGCCACTGCAGAAGTAACTGGGGCCTCATTTATGAGAATTGCCTCCCAGTAAGATCATTCTGGTTGCCCATAGCCACTGCAGAAGTAACTGGGCCTCATTTATGAGACTTTCCTCACAGGAAGATTGTGCTGGTCGCCTATAGCCACCATAGTGCAGCTTTCAGCACTGAGACTGCTGAGGTAAAGTGAAAGCTGAGCTCTGATTGGTTGCTGTGGACAGTGTGAGGCAATTTTCCTCACTGAGATGTGAGACCCCTCAGGAGACATTTTCTGCTTTATAGCTATAGATTACTGAGGTGATTACTGAGGGTCATGACACTGAGGACTGCTTTTTAAAATGACGCCCAAAAAACAACCATCTATTGGGCAAGATAATCCAACAGAAAAAAAAAGAAAGAAAAACCATCTCACACAGCGGAGACAAGTGAGCGACCCGGGTCCTGGCTTGAAACTAATTTTAAACCCAGAAGGGGGAAACTGAAAATTTTACCTCAAACAATTTAACATATAATTTTCCGAATGCTGTGACGGTTATTTTTCTAATTAGTAAATAAATGAAAAAACACATCCTTAAAAGTCCAAACTACCAAAATGTAAAATAATTTAACCCACAAGGTAAAAAAAAAAGTGAAAAACTAGAATTTTCAGTCACTAAACCTCTCCCCCTAAAAATCGAATACAAAGTAAAAATGATGTCACGCACACCCCAAAATGGTGGCAAAAAAACATCTGTACCCAAAAAAAACAACCTCTCATACAGGTCCATTGACAGAAAATAACAAAAGCTAAAGGTCTCGGGAAATAGAGACACACCAATTTTTTTTATTTTTTTGCAAAGTTTTGAAGCCACTATATAAAGTATACAAGTTTAGTAGCCCCTCTGATCGTACTGACCGGAAGTTAAAAGGGGTTGTCCACTATTTGGACAACCCCTTCTCATTCCCCTTCTTTGCCACAGAAAAAGAAATAAGCCTATACTCACCTCCGGTTCCAGTGATGTCTGAAGTCACATTTCCAAGGCCCACGTGACATTGTTATGACACACGAGCCCCGCTACAAATCTGTCCCGGCTTCCCTCATCCCGCCTTCGGACATCCTGCTCAAATGTCCGAATTTGGGGAGACTGAGGCCAGGTGCTGATTAGTCATGGTGCTCGTGTGTCATGACAATGTCACGTTGGCCTCAGGAATGCAACTTCAGACATCGCTGGAACCATGGGGGTGAGTATAGGCTTATTTATTTTAATGGGTGGTGAACAAGGGGAATGAGAAGGGGTTGTCCAAGTGGTGGACATCCCCATTAAGGACCACCCTAGCTCTTTTGTTCAGAAGACACAGTTTTGAGTTGGCTACGACTAGGTCTACTTCAACACGGAGGTTATTCGAACATTAACCTTTAAGGAGCTACGGGAGCTACTTTTGTACGTTGCCGTGTCAAGGTTAAGGCCATGAAGCTCTACATGGTGGCCTGTCCACCATTAATTACAGCAGCCCCACAGGCTGAAGTTTCTCAATGAGATTTCTCATCTTTTCTGTAAGTGCAAATGTCGCGGGCGGAGGAGGGGACGCTGCGCTCTCCCACTGCTCGGGTCCGGCTGCCGCTGCTGCTGCGGCCTGCTGCTGCTCGGTGGCTCGAGCGATGGGCCGGATCCCGGGGACTCAAGCGGCGCTCCTCGCCCGTGAGTGAAAGGGGTTTGGTTGTTGGGATAGTTTATTGTCCGTGACGCCACCCACGGTTGTGGTGATTGTAGGGACACCACCGCTGCTCTGTATGGGAATCCCAGGAGCGGTGACAGGGAGCAGCAAAGTTGTTAGTTCTCCCCTCCGTGGGTAGGGGGTTGGGGCCCAGTGATGGGGTTGGGATGGTGGACAGGCGGGTTATGGGGCCTGTGGAGGTGCAGGGACGCAGGGGCAGCGCTGTGCCGCACGGCACGGAGGTACTCACTCAGCCCAAGGATGATGACACAGTTCTCGGTAAACAAACGGCTGGTTGGACGGGTCCCTCGGACGGCTACTGTGCTGATGTTCCCTGCAGTTAGCGTTGACGGTCACTTCCCTGCACCTAAATACGGTTCTTTGGTAGCGATGGATTCCCACCGGTAACCGGCTCCCCAGCTTGGATATGAGCCGGAGGAGCCCCTCTCTTGCCCGCAGGCGCTGGCCCTGGGAAACTGGTGCCTTGGCGGTGGCGGTGTCTCCCCTTCACGGTCGGACTGTTGCCTTCAATCGGGACTTTGCTGCTGGGAGACCCGGAGGTCCCCTTCACTGACGGATTTGGCAAATTATGGCGACTCCTAGCCTTGCCGGGATCCGAAAGGCCCCTGCCAATGGTGCTGACTTCTCTTCATATACCGCTCCGGTACCGCCGGGCCACCACCCGTCCACGGTCCTTTCGGCAACCTCCAAGTAGCCTCTCCTGCAGACGGTCACCGCCGTCTGCCAACCTTGCTGTCTCAGTCCGGGGCACACACCCGGACCAACTTCAGGCTTTTCAACTGTCACTTTATCTGTCACTACTCTCACTGTCCTCCTTCTCCTTCACCGTTTACTCCTTCACGTCCCTAACTGATCTGCCTGGTTTTCCCGCCTCCAGGGCTGTGAACTCCTCGGTGGGCGGAGCCAACCGCCTGGCCCACCCCCTGGTGTGGACATCAGCCCCTGGAGGAAGGCAACAAGGATTTGTATTCTGACCTTGGTGTTCCTGCAGGGAATGTGGGGTGTGTGTGGTGTTGTGACCTGTGACCCCTGGCTTGCCCAGGGCGTCACACAAATGCTAAAAAACAAAAGGTATAACCGCAGCTGACACAAGGGCCACCTGATATCTTTGTACTCACTGACCACCGAAGCACAATCTGAAGGTGTGCACTCTAATCTGGGCATCTAAGCTCACAACAAAAGCTGAACTTTCTACCTGTTTTTCCCCAAACTGAAGAATGTTCCTAAATAGGGAATATCATCAAATCTTCTAAAAAACAGGATGGGAATCACTTACTAGCCTTAAAATAAAGGCCAAATAGACAACAAATGTAAATAGGGGTCAAAATGATCATCGGAAAACCTCAAGATTCTGAAAGCAGGTTTCTCAGCATGTCATTTCTGAAAGGAGTTATTCAGGTATAAATAATGATGGCTGCTTTTCACTAAGAACAGGACATTGATGTGAATACAGCTGAGCTGCAATACCACACATAACCTGTGGAGAGTGTGGCGCTGTTTATGGAGTTTAACAGTGCACTACATCAGCCAGCTCCCAGCTTTCATTTTGCCAGCGCCCTTGGGAATGTGATGGGCTGCAATAGACAAATACATGATTTTTCCCACGCACCCGTTTTTTTTTCCCCCAATGCTAGGATTGCACATAAGCATAAACCGTCGCACTGATTTCCTTCCGGTGCAGTAAGGGTTAAGCGCGTTTTCATTAACTTTCTAAGAGAAGATAATGTTTCTTTCAGGCAGGACTTGGCCAAACACTGCCATAAACACTTAACATGCTCTTTGATATACCCTATTCTCTAAGTGCTGTAGACTGCAGCAGTAATTATGGGAAAGTCATGATAACAAGTCGATTTCTCCGCAAAGCTGGCATCACTTTCCAGGGAACAGACCACTTGAGAACTAACAGGAGAAAAAAATAACCAGACCAGAGAAAATTAAAAATATATTTTTTCCTCGCTACTTTTCTTTTTTTATTTAATGAAGCTGCTCCCATCCAATCTGTAGGCAGTGGATGAACATGAACAGAGGTGGAAAAGGCGTCCTTATGGGAGAACGCTCTCAGCAAGATATCATGGCAAAACAAGACTCAGGATCCTGTAATGAACACTGACCTTATTTTTTTCATGTACGAAAAACTTCGTAAATTTGAATCTTAATAATAAGGGATTAGAAAAAAAGATTTATTTATTTTTTATTCAGAAGCAGCGCAGGATTTGCCCAAGTGTCTGCGTTTGGTACTGCAGCATTCACCAATAAGGATGAGTTGCAATACTTGACATATTTCATTGAGTGATAATATTTCCAGAAACAATAATAATATTTATATAGCTTTACATACATTGGCAACACTGTCCCCATTGGTGCTCACAATCTAAATTCCCTATCTGTATGTCTTTGTAGTGTGGGAGGAAACCGGAAAACCTGGAGGAAACCCATACAAACACGGGGAGAATATACAAACTCCTTGCAGATGTTGTCCTTGCAGGGATTTGAACCCAGGACCCCAGCGCTGCAAGACTGTAGTGCTAACTACTGAGCCAACATGCTACCCAAGACATAAAGAGTTCCTTTAATGAGAACATGTCATAATCATATATTTTATTTTTTTAACTTGGTGTAAATGCCGCTGTTCTCCTGAATCCGGCATTGTTTTTCTTTTGTTCCTGCACCTTTCTGTTCCTGAGATATGGCCCTTTTTTTTTTTAAACAAGTGGGTGTAGTCCTCAAGAACACGCCCACAAAGAGTTGAGGCCCAAGCCCACTTGGTAACAAAGACTCGAATTATATACAGAGAAGAAGGGCTGTATTTCAGGAATAGAGAGGTGCAGGAAGAAGAGGAAAACAATGCCGGATTCAGGAGAACAGCGGCTTCTACATCAGGTAAAAATGGCAATAGAACAATGGTAAAATACTCCAGCACATACTCCACACTCATGTCAAATGGTAAAAAACTCCTTGAACAACCCCTTTCAATGTAGTTCCTAAAATCATGTCCATAGCAACCAGTATCAGATCGTAGTCAAATAATGGTCTGATCAGCATCAAATTTGGAGGTCAAAATACAGTATTTATGTAGTGTTTCTATTATTTGTGGTCCCAAAAATTTTTGGGAAATGCAATGAAAAATTAGTGCACGCTTGTCTGAATCTGATACCAATGTTGTTTGTCTATAGCAATACACCAGGGATTATGGAACGGAGACTTGTAAACTCAAAGCTGCTGAAACTATTTAGAACAAAGTCCAGTTACCACACCCAGCGCAAATACCAAAAATAGGCCAAAAATCAAAAATACTTGATTACAATCCAAAAATGTGCGCCATGAGACTTTTACCCTATGCGTGTGTCACCTGTGTGAGAAGAATCAAGGTGAAAAATGCAGGTGTGCGCCCGCTTTGTCATGAATCAGGAAGTAAACTGGACTCGGCTGAATCAATAATTGCCAAGAAGAAGAAAGATAAGTGGTGGGATTCTATTGGTATTTGGAGAACAAGACAGGACATGAGGGGGTGCCGCCCGGCTTAGTTCTCTAAGACAAAAACACCCAAACAGATGTCTTTGTGTGTCAATCAGAAGTCCATGGCCCCTTACCCAAAACACTGCAGAATGCAATCACTGATCTGTCTGCTCAGACACAGAAAACGTTATCCATTCCTGGACATGGATGTTATGAACAAAATGTGCATTGGCGATCTCTACGAGAATCCAAATCTAGAAAACCTCTCAAAAAATAAAAATAAAAAACACTTTGGCCATATTTACCCAGGTCCACTACACACATGCACAGATGAATCCACAAAAATACAGGCTAAAATGTAGATATTTTTTGTTATACTTTTTTATTCAACTTTTGGAAACTTTTTATTTAACCTGTACACTAAATTCAGATGTAACTACCCAAAATTCAAAGGTAACGCACTATGCAAAAAGATACACCCCTCAGAGTCGATAGTAAGTCCCATCTTTAGGGATAAACCTAGAAGACCCCTGAAAATTGAAAAAAAAAAAACAACCTGGTAAATGATATGTTAGAAGGCGTGGTCCAGAATAGTAAATTAGATTTTAATGATCCTATTATGGATATTCTGGCAGCCACCTAACCAGGTAAGGCAGGATTCTAGGACTATTCTATCCAACATCCTAAAAGTCCGAGAGGTGGGACGGCATCTATCAGGCATTGGACCCACTGGTTCAATAGAGGGAAGTTTCTCATTCAGATTCTCCACCACTTAGCAGTAGCTTCTGTCATTATGGTGCACCCGGTGATGGAGTGGAACATTACACTGGCTTCTTGGTTCCCCCACAAATTAAAGAAAAAATGGTCCATGGCAATAAGCAGCAGTTCTTAAGCTTTATATTCTACTCTGAAGTCACTTGTCACTTTACTACTTGGACCTACTCTGTGACATCTGCTTCTCTCACCAGGTACTGCCATGTTGAAACTGTGAGTGGTGCTGGTGATGAAGGAAACGTTATGACTATAAGGTTTGGGTAGGTCAGGCTCTGTCCAGTCAGAGATATTCGTGTGACTGAGACCTGCAGAACCACCCAGTCTGGGTTTATGCACTGTCTAGCAGGAGTTATCAGCTCCTTGCTGTGGCTAATAGTACCACACCCTACTTAAACTCCCAGCATACTACTGGGAGTAGCCAGTTATAGTTTAGACTTGCTCTGGTTCACTGCTGTTATTTAGCTCTTGTTCGGTCAGTTTAATTCCAGTACCAGGCATTGGCCCGTGTTTCTGTCCCTGACCTCCTGGTATTGACAAAGTTTTCGGACTACCCTCTGCCAGCTTACTCCATCAGCCAGTAGCCACTCCATGGACCCAAGCCAGGTAACCATGTGTAGCTCCAAATTCCTGTAGAGAGCTTAAAGGGTGAAGGCAAGAGAACCCCTGGAATCTGCTAGATGGAGTAGTAAGTGCGAACCCTGTCTGTAGAATCGCTATTTAGAGCTACCAGCCTTCCACTGACCTTGCTCCCTGACATCAATCCTTTGGGACCACTTTTTGGGGATCTATCAGGAAATAGGCAACTGCCCCTAAACATTTAACATTTCCCATTTTACAAATATACTTCTTGTTTCAAAATTAGAAAGCCCTCAAAAATATCATTTTTTTATGAGCGGTGAAAAAAATTGACAAAGTAAAAATAAACAGAAATATAAATAATATAGTAAAATATTGTAAATGCATATAATAATGTATTGTAAAAAAAAGTAATACAAAATATAAATAATTTGTTTAAAAAATATCTAAATATTATTGTAAAAAAGTAATATAAAATATAAATATAATAATTTGTTTAAAAAAGATCTAAATATTATGTTAGAGAAAATAATAAAATACAGTTTGATAAAATAGATTTCCATAAAACGTACATACATACAGTAGATCTCATTTATTGATGGACTGGTTTGTCATCTCCACTTGCCGAACCAACTAGGAATACTACTTCATCCTTGGCACGGGACCCACTCCTCATCTCGGAAGGGCTGCGTTTGATTTTGTCGTTTATCTTAAATGGCTACGAGACCACCAGTGCAAAACATTTGTGTGAAGACGCTGCCAAAACCACAAGTAAAGGAGTCTAAATTCCCTATGTAAATACTCGGGCTGTGCGCAGAAGGAGAAAAAGTCGACACTAAGTGCTCTTTTGTGAGGTCTGATCTTCAAGGGAAGTTTACGCACAAGCTCATTTCCTGTCATCAACATTTTTGATCCGCTTCCTAATCTAACACATTAGAGGCTACGCAACACAACAAACAGGTCCGGACTGTCCTTCTTTATTAGGGAGAAATCTCCAACATGTGGCTCTCCGGCTGTTGCAAAACTACAAATCCCAGCATGCCCTGTCAGCTAAACTAAAGTGACCTGCAAGTAGTTAACAGCTATAGGACAGTTAAAGAGAACCTGCCATTTATCAAAAATATGTTAATTTATTTACCTGGTGTAAATCCTGCTGTTCTCCTGAATCCGGACATGTTTTTCTTTTCTTCCTGCGCCTTTCCATTCCTGAGATATGGCCCTCTGTTTCCTGTATATAAATCTAGTTTTGTTAACCAACTGGGTGTAGTCATCAACTTTTCTCTGTGGGCGTGTTCTTCAGGACCATGCCCACTTGGCAAAAAAGACTCAAATTACATAAAGGGAAGAGAGGACCATATCTCAGGAATGGAGAGGCGTAGGAACAAAAGAAAAACATCGCCGGATTCAGGAGAACAGCGGCATTTGGAACAGAGGGGAAATTATATTTTTACAGCAAGTGACAGGTCATGTTAGCATTTATCTATAAACAGCCATAGATGTAGCAGAGCTGAAAATGTCACTAGGCACAACTCAAGTCAGGATTTCCAGTTTCATCCCGGTCACAGGCTGGAAAACACTGACATACAATAGGATTATGGTCTGATTTATAGATGTAGTAGAGATGAGTTTGGCCCTTTGCAACAACTCAGTGAAGAAATGTAGTTTTGGCACAGTTTGGAGTACGCTCACAATAAGTGGGGCTTGCCACCTGATAGGCGCAACTCACACTATGCCTTAGTCACTATAAATTAATATTGGGAGTTGTAGTTAAAGATCATTGACCAGAATAATCTATGACCCTGTCATTTCTTTCTAGCCCGTGGATGGATTCCCTACAGTTTGGGGACACATATGAAAAGACCAATACTATTAAAGACCCATGTGTAACGCCTGCCTGGATCAACAGACTCAGGGGGGATGTAATGGACAGACTAGAGGGAAGCCACTCACCAAGCAGGACCCCCAGAACCCTGAAACCCTTTAACCCCTATACAGGGATTTGGAATTACACAGGGCCCTGGAGATCACTACCTGTGGAAGGCTGCAGTCTGATGAGAGTAGTAGTCAGGCAGGGTCAAACCAGAAATAGCAGAACAGGGACAGAATCGGCAGACAAGGACGTAATCAGAAAACGTAGCCGAGGTCAAATCCGGATCGGGCAGCGAGGTACAAAAACAGCAGGCAGAAGGGTAGTCAGAAAACACACAGAAGTCAGCACACAGGAATCACAAAACAGAATAGGGCGGACCAGGAGCCAGGAAATCAGAACTATCTCTGGCAGTGGTCATGTGATAGGAGGGGGAATAAAAAGGGTGTGGTGTCTTCCCATTGGCTGTAGCTGAACGCTGGCAACTTCAGCTGGAAGACACACGCCACCCACATTCAGCCAGCGGTACTGCAGATCCCAAGATAACCGAGCCCAGTGGATGATCGGAGCCTGCGCCCACCGGTGCCGCTGGCATCGACTCCTCTCCCATTACCAGCACCATCCACGGCAGGAACACGGCATCGCCTGGCGATCGGAGCAGAAGTCGCTGGAGCGGACTCCGGCGGTGACGTAACACCATGATAGTTGGAAATTTTGCATTGGGTCCCGCAACCCCATTGATATTAGGGGCCATATTATGTGTTGCTTCTTACAAAGCAGAGCTGAATTTGTCATTTGTCACTTGCCAACCCTCTCAGTTTGGAAATAAACCAACTGCAATTATTATACCTTGCAAAATTTTTACATATGTACAGTAGGCCCAAAGTGCAAAAGTACACATTCAGCTCTGCTACATCTCCAAATAACACCAGGCAGGAAAACAGCCCAATGTGATAAAGTCACTATAGCAAATGACCCTTATAAATTGCTTTTGCAAAACTTTGCAAAAGATAAAAAACAACAACAACAACATCATTGCCCCCCGAGCCTGTAATAAGTTGGGCCCCTGCAGGAGTTTTCTGGGTGAAGTTACCTTCTGTGCAACTTTTATGAGACAGAACGAGTCCCTGTCAAACATTGAGCGGGAGCGTCAGAGGTGACACAGCTCACAGCAAAAGCTCTGCCTGGATTTTCCAGTTGTGAAATAAAGAGGTCAGGAAGAAAAATGTGACGAGTAACACAGCAGTAACGCAGCGAAAAAAAGAAGATTCAGCCTTAAAAGTGCAGCACGAAGGGTGCAGCCCAGCGGTGTTATTGTAAAAAGCTACTGTAACCTGAATACAGCTCCCATTAATGGGCTAAGTACAGATGTAGCAGAGGTACGAGCGCGAATCATTATTTCATTTGCGCCTTTTTTTTTACTAGTTTTTTTTTCTTTTAAAGCTCTTTTGTGCCAAATTCTTCTTTTCTACTTGTTTGTCTGCTTTTTTCTCTGTTCATCATTGTACAATTGGTTTTTCTAATCCAGAAAAATCATTATTTGTGACTTTTTTTTCTATCCATTCATCGATGAGAGCCTTTGGCTGGGTGAACAGGGTGCGTTTTTTGATGCAGTGTTTGATGCATTTTTTTTGAGAGATCTGCACCAAAATCTGCATGACTCTCCGGAACCAGCAAAGGCTATGAGATTTCTGAAGTGCTGTGCACACGTTGCTTTTTTTTTCCTTGTAGGTTTGGTGCAGGAAAAAGCTTCTGCATGTCGATTATTGGGGTATTTTTTCCTGCGTTTTTTAGCTGTTTTAGCCATTGACTTACCGTAATTAAAAAACGCATGGGAAAACAATGCACCAAAAACACTAAAAGCGTACCAACAAGACACCAAAACTGCACCAAACACTAAAAACACACCAAAAAACCACCAAAGTCACACAAGAAATGCACCAAAAAGAAACCAAAAATGACCAAAAACACCAAAAAGGCAGATAAACACCAAAAGTGCACCAAACAAACACTCAAAAAACACCTGAAATGCACAAAGAACACCAAAAAGACACCAAAAACACACTAGAAGCACATCAAAAACACACCAAAACCACACCAAAAATGCACCAAAAACACTCAAAAAACACATCAGAAATGCACAAAGAACACCAAAAACACACTAAGATCACATCAAAAATGCACCAAAAACACACCAAAAATGCACCAAAAACAAGTCAAAAAGGCACAAAAACACCAAAAATGCACCAAAAACGTATAAAAAAACACACCAGAAATGCACAAGAAAACACCAAGAACACACTAAAAAAGCATGAACACCACACCAAAAACACACCAAAAAGGCACAAAAAAACACACCAGAAACACAGCAAAACACACCAAAAACACTCCCAAAACACATGCATTTTTCAGAACGCTTTTTGGTGCGTTTTTCTGCCAAAAGGTGCAGATTTCATGCAGAACGTTTTTGCTTCGTGCGCACATACCCTTTTAAATGTATATGTAGATAATTGTAACAGATTTTCAATTAAATTGTGCCATTGTATGAAATAAAAAAAACTTAAGAATCAAAAAATAGCTAAAAGAAATTACAAATTTTGCTAAATTTTGCAAACAAATCAAAAGCAATTGCAAAAAAAAGGAAAAATATTAATAATGATGATGTAAATAAATTGAGGGAGGGGGGGTAGTAGAATTGTTTTTTTTTATTCATGCATCGAAATCCCAGAAGCCCCCTAGTGGCCAGTTGATGAATGACAAAAAGATTTGCCTACTTTGAACAGTTCTATTTCATCATATGAAAAGAGAAATGTGAAGATATATCCCTTGATAATGTAAATAAATAAACCCACGCACACACATCTGCCTAATTGACCCTCCCAATTGCAGCCTTATAAAAAGTTTTTAAAAGATTTTCCGGGAAAAAAAATATATATTTTTTTTATTTCACCGTTATTGATTACTAGCCACCAGGACCCGTTCGGTCCGATCCAGGATGTCAGGAGTTACCAAGGGGAATCGTCGCTAAAGATATTACCGACTGTACTGTGTCCCTCCAACACCAACCCCCACCCCCAAAGCCAAGACATTAATTCTCACAAGTCGGAGAAAATTACTATGCATGAATGCAAAAAGCATGATCAGGAGTAATTAACATGGCTTCATATGCAAATTTTATTAATGCAGAAGTACAAAGTCATTATGCAAATGAAACTTACGTCAACTCTCTTGACAAATATTCTTCTACAAAGCTCGTTTTCCCTTATATGTGTTTTTTTTTTTTGCACAAGTTTGTAAAGTTTTTTTTATTATTTTTATTATTATTATTTTTATTTATTTATTATGACTCCTATTAACCTATGGCAGAGTTGGTGTTGTTTTTTTTTTTATCTGTTGTTGTCGTTTTTGGCAGGTAAGGGGGAAACGTGCACTAAAAGTAGGAAGGGGTAAAAAAAGAAGAAGAGGGGGGGAAGCAAAAAAAAAAAAAACAAGCTCCTACCAGCAGGCAGCCAATCAAAACGCCAGAGGCTGTAATGAGCGCGATTGATGACTGTTTGGCTTTACTGCAGGGTAATGAACTAGAATCTAGTCTGAGAAGAGAAATATGAATATTCATGAAGCAGCGCTCCTGCCTTTGATGATTAAAGAAATTTTTAATATTCAAATAAGCGCTTGCCAAGTGATTAACAGAGAACAAGCATGCAGCAGAGGAAATAGACGCGACCAAGGATTGGGAGGCTTTTTTTTTCGATAGATCGCCCCCGATCTGCCCGCAAAATAGTCCACCTTGTCTATCTGGGAGGGGTGCAAAAATTTAACACGTAAAAAAAAGGTAAATTTCTGAATTTTTGTAAAATCTCCTTTGTTTCCAGGAATAAGACGACGAACGCTTTTCCAACGACCGTTAAATAATTATCGGTTCGCGTCTAATTTTAGATTCGTCGTTGCCCTTGTTTATAATTACATCCAAGGCATTGTGTAAATGCTAATGAAGTATACAGCGATCTGTGAATAAAGAGCTGGCGGGAGACAAGATGACATTTTTTATTTTTTTATTTTTTTTCATCATCGGTATATTTATTAGGAGAAAGAAAAGTAATTGTCATTATTTCGGCACCACGGTTGACCCAAAAGCTTGCAGCCCGGCAGCGCTGTAGATTTAGATGCAAAACATTGTCCTGTCTGTATTATTGGGGGCGGGGGTTCAAAATCGTGCACATTTTTTATCCCAATTTTGGAAAAATCGGTGCAAAAAAAGAAAAACGCAATGCAAAGGCATCTTGTGAGCACGGCATGTTCACACAATGCGTTATAAGGCTATGTGCGCACGCTGCTTTTTTTGTAACCACAAAGATGCAGCGTTTTTGTGCGTTTTTGGCAGCAAAAAAACGCATAAAAACACATAAAAAAGCATGCGTTTTTGCGCGTTTTTAGCTGCGTTTTTGTTAATGCGTTTTTTCCAATGCGTTGCATGGGTGAAAAACGCTGGCAAAAAAGCAGAAATAATTGACGTTGAATCTTTGTGGTCACCACAAAAACGCACCTAATACAAAACTGCACTCTGCTGACAGCAAAAGTGAAAACTAATAGACTTTGCTGGGGAAGCAAAGTTATACAGTTTTTAGACCAAAAACGCACCCGAAAAACTCGCAAAAACGCAGCGAAAAGCGTAGCGTGCGCATATAGACTTATTATGCTTTGTTTATAAAATTGTTGTAAAATCGGCCACTTTTTTATCCCGATATTGGAAAAAACATTGCAAAAAAAGCGCAACGTGAAGGTATCTTGTGAGTGCAGAATGTCCATACAATGCGTTAAGTGGGGGGTTTTGTGCAAAATTGGCTGCATTTTTGGAAAAATGGTTGCAAAAAAGTGCAACGCAAAGGCATCTTGTGAACACGATGCGTTGCTATTACATTGGGGGTTTTTTTCCAAAATCGCTGTAAAATTGGCCGCATTTTTTAATCCAGATTTTGGAAAAATCGGTGGAAAAAAAGCACAACACCAAGGCATCTTTTGAGCACAGGATGTTCAGATAATGCGTTATTACGTGAGGGTTTCCAAAATCTGACGTGTTTTTTTATCCCAATTTTTGAAAAATTGTTGCATAAAAAAGCGCAACGCAAAGGCATCTTGTGAGAACAGGACGTTTACACAATGCGTTATTATGGTTTATTCCAAAATCACCCTCGTTTTTTTATCCTGATATTGTAAACATTTTTGCAAAAAAAAAAGCGCAACGCAAAAGCATCTTGTGAGCAAAGGTTGTTCACACAATGAGGTTTTACGTTTTTTTGTTTCCAAAATCGTCCGCATCTTGTGAGCACAGGACGTTCACACGATGCGTTGCTATTACATTTTATTCTCTCAAAATCGGCCGCGTTTTTTATTCCGATTTTCGTAAAATCGTTGCAAAAAAGAGCGACACAATGGCATCTTGTGAGCACAGGACGTTCACACAATGCATTGTAATTACGTTTTTTTCTTCGAAATCGCTGTAAAACTGGCCGCATTTTTTAATTCCAATTTTGGAAAAATGGTTGGAAAAAAGCGCAACGCAAAGGCATCTTGTGAGTCCGTGTTTTTAATATTTTTTTTATGGTTTCAAAAACATGCAAAAAAAGCTACCCCTTTATAAAAAAATTTTTTATAAAAACTCCTTTCTTCTAATTGGCTCAGCAGTAGTTAAATTTGACTCTAATCAAGATGTAGAGCAGCCCGTAAACGACTCAACGAAACATTTTCATCTCCTATGAACCACGAGATGTAGTTACAATATATAACACATCAGCTTTTTTTCCGCCACATCTGCTCCATTTTACCCCCCTGACCAAAATCCATTAAAACAAAAAACAACTCATTGGTATTATTTTTGCTGGAAATCATCGTCACGTGGAAAGGAAAGAAAGAGGTAGTGGTGGTGGGGAGAGAAGGAGGCGGCGGTCTACCAGACGTGAACGCATCGTGTCTCCCAGTATATGTTATTAACTACAAATAAGAAAATGATGATAATAAACATATTCCGCCAAGAAAATGAGGAGGGGGGTGTTATAAACGCTGGGCAGGGTTCATAAGATCGGGAGTCAAATTTTAATAGAGGCAACAACGTTCAGCGAGCTTAAGGCAATATTCACATTAAATGGGGACTGTCTGGTCGGATCAAGTCACCATAGAGGCCGAGTCTCAGTAAACTGTCTGGACAGTGGAATTTTTCCATACGGCGATTTTTATTGTACGCAATTACAAGCAAAAAGAATGTTTAACACCTATCGCTTTAAATAAAGTGGCATACTATGAATATATTTAGGATGTAGCACAGCTGGGTTTGTCATTTGACACAATTGTGATTCCAAAGGATGGCGCGAGTTTTGAAAATAAACAAAACAAAAACTGCATTTGGGTTCAAAGACTTGTAGCACTCTGGTCAAGCAAGTCATAGGCTGCCGAATCCGACCTTTATGAACCTCCTTTTACCTGTTGGCATCCCCTATGGCACTTCCGATCAGTAGCTCAGTGTGACATCACCGCAACAATGATGAGCTGAGTACAAAAATTTGTAGCACTCTGGTTAAGCTAGTCAGTGTCTGCCAGATCCAACCTTTACGAACCTCCTTTTACCTGTTGGCATCCCCAACGGCATTTCAGATCAGTAGCCCAGTCTGACATCACCGCAACAATGATGAGTTGAGTAGATTTATAGTGCTCTAGTTAATGAAGTCAGTGGCTGCCAAATCCGACCTTTAGGAACCTCCTTTTACCTGTTGGCATCCCCTACGGCACTTCTCATCAGTAGTTCGGTGTGACATCACCGCAACAATGAGTTGAGTACAAAGATTTGTAGCGCTCTAGTCAAGCAAGTCAGTGGCTGCCAAATTTGACCTTTACCAACCTCCATTTACCTGTTGGCAGCACCAACGGCACTTCTGATTAATAGTCCGGTGTGACGTCACCGCAACAATGATGACGAATCAGAGGAGGTGCGGCAATTCGTAGGAGGTTTGGACTACTGACATGGCCAGAGAATCTTTTTTCTCAACTGTAGTTAGTAGACCGGAAGTCGTAGGAGGTTTGTTTGCAAGGTTCTGGTTTGGACTACTGACCTGGCCGCTGGACCACGGTCATGAGAATCTTTTCTGCTCAACTGTAGATTGCAAGATTTATATTTAATATATCAAAGAAAATATAAGCTTCAGTTTTGCCTTTGGTTTGTATCTGGAAAACCTTGATAAATCGGCAAAAGAAAAAAAATGAAAATCATTTGAGGACACGGCCAAAAATGTAAAGCCTTGCAGCAAGCAGATACGCAGCAATGCGGCGTGAACGGCTACGGTTACAAAATACATAGGACGCCCAGAGAAGCAAAGAAGTATTTCTTTGACGTCAGAGAAGTGTCACAAGAAATATTTCAGATTTCGTTGGAATCAATCTGAAAATTTTTCTGCCCCTGCCATGATGCTTCATGTAAAAATAGTCTAAAACCAAAAATGAAACTGGCCCATAAAATAGGGTCATGGCCCAAACATATAAAAACTGAGACCCCTTTTTACATAAAATAGGTGCGTCAGATCCTATGTAAGTAACATTTCTATAACTGGAAGGGAGTCTGTCAGCAGAAAATGACTGTTCAAAACAAGCACAGGCGAGTGGCACATCCTTGACATGGCAGTTCAGTGCACCTTCCCACCTACTTGGTTTCCATCTATCTCCGTTAGTTCTTCCTTGATTGACAGCTCTAGCCTAAAAGGAGGCGGAGAAGATGTAATGTTTTGTAGTGTAGCTAGGAATCTGCAGCGAACTGAACGGCCGTGCCACTTGTTCAGTGTCAGACTGGGGCGGCAGCGGCCCACCAGTAACACTGACTCTGACTCTGGGGACCCACTGATCAACTACATTCACAAATTTACCTATGCTTCTATAGTTTGTAAAATGACTGATCTGATGAGATGCTTCCTCTGTCTGGACACAGTGAAACAAGTGTATTGTGCCACCTACTGATTATGTTGGGGGGTAAGTGATGTCCTACTGCAAAGGGGCCCACCAGAGGATTCTCCAGTCTTCCTGTGGGCCAGTCCAACTCTGACTGCTTAGTTTAAACAAATTGTCTCTCCAGTAAAGGAGACAAACTCTAGCACAGCGCCACCTATTGGAAGTAGCGATCCTAAAAGTCACAAGTGGATTTTTGACAATCCTTTGCAATATGACTCAGGATATATAAGCCAGATCAGAATCCCAATTTGCAGACACGGTGTTTCGGGGTGCTTGCCCCTCGTCAGTGCAAAGTATGGGGGTGTCTGATCTGGCTCATGAGAAAGCTATGTGGGGACCACGGGGGAACACTATTCTCCTTAAGGAGACTTTGCAAGCCAGTCTGGCTGCCAGGTAAGGGGACTTATAGCTGCAATGCCCCTAAAATTCCACGGGGGAACAGTTTAAACAGTCATTTGGTCATTTCCTGCTGACAAAGATGAAGGCGGCATCTTGTGATCAGTCCATACCTTCACTTTATGTAATTTCTCATTTTGTTTTTCATGAAGCTCAAAAAATAGCTGTGACTAAATAATCTGGTGTTTCAACCTCAAAACAATCTAAACGTGGAGCCAAGAAATGATTTTGGACACTTTGGGGACGGTTTATCATTGCATTTGGGCCTTTTTCTCGAGCAGAAATGGTTCTAATAGCGACATCTTTTTTAAAATTTGAGCTGTATTTATTATTTCATTTGTGCCTTCTTTTACGTTGAAGACAGGAACGCGATATAATAAATCATTGAAAGAATAGCGGGACTTTTTACTCTGAAAAGGGAACACAAAACAAAGTAAAACAGCCAAAAGCTTTTTTTTTTTAATCAAACATTGCGCGTCCATTTTGACAAATTTGGTGCCAAAACCATCAGCGCAAAAAGAAAGACGAAAAAAATGACAAAATAAAAACGTAAATGATCGTTCAGGGCCTTAGGGTTTATTCAGACATTGTAAAAACGTTATGGCTTTGCA